>NW_026261749.1:0-331908 GCF_024628925.1 Lodderomyces margitis
GTATAGGGTATATATATTGCATCAACTAAATCAGATCGTCCATAGTCACTTTCTATCCAATCTACAGACATCCATTGATTACACTTTTTAGTTATGCCGGTAGAGAATGGTGGTGGATAAGATAGCCGTTGTGTTTCGTGTTCGGCTAAATACCTTTTTTTTGATATGCGCGCTTCACGAGAAAGGTCTAAAACTATTGTAACAGGTCAAAAGCAGCGATGGCAGGTTGAGACAATTGAACCGAAATAGTCGAATAAGACATTTGTAGCTACATAAACAGTAATAAACAACAGCAATATATAATTTATCTAAAAAGATAGATCAGAAAATATTGTAATCTATTGCCAAGTACACATATACTGTGGGTAGATTCTATATACGTTTAAACCATTAAAAAAACTTCCTAATCAGGTCTTAATCTTCAAGAAGCTTACTTTCCCAAGACTTGTAGAAAAGTGTGCTGGTGCTACTTCACTTTTATGCACATCCAAGATGTCATATGACACGTATGTAATCGCTAGCTTTCATGTACAATTGTACTACGACACTATATCTGAGTCTTATGTAATGCTGAGTAGGTTGAAAGACTGTAAAATACTGTTAATATATAGTATCGTACTATTATAAGATGAATGTAAGTTAAGTTCTAAAAGTGTTATAAAATAAATAAAGAAAGCGATGATTCAAGAGTTTAAATAACCCTGAATATTTTACGATCTCGTATAATTGAAACGTATCATTTAAAGCTATGTTGTGTGGCATCCTCTGGATAACTTTCTATTTTGTTGGATGAATAGCATTCAATATATTTGGCTGTGAACTAAAAGTCGTGTATTAACAATAGAAGCTGCAACTGATTAAAGAACGCTTCACTGATTAGCGAAATATCAGCACCTGTGTGCCAAACATTGTAATGTAATTTGTCAGAGAACAAGGAGGTGCTATGAATAGAAATACCATCGTTGGAAGCACAAAGAATGTGGGTAGTTGTGATCGCGTCATCGGTGGCAATCGGGGCCATGAAGTGATAATTGTTGTTAAGAGATTTAATGCTGCAGACCTAAGTAATATTAATATTGTGTTCAGTCTTCAGTGATATATAAATAGGGAAACCTCGAGTAGTCAGATGTAAGACTGTTTTTTGTACTTTTTTGATGCAATTACATTACACTACTGAAGAGCTACTTACTACTCTTCCCCCTTGAAACATATCAAACAAAACACCCTATCAGAATGGTAAATACTTTGAGTAATCATTCCATGCTTTGTACAATTTTTATCAAATCCGGCAACGTCCATATCAATTCCTTTGAAAGAACTGATATTAATGATAGACCATTCAAGGCACAATCCGTCATTATTCGAACGATAACACGACGTTACCGTCTTTGGCTCTTGGATTTCATGTAAAGATTTGTCAATATAGCCAAGTATCCAAAACTTTGCGAGAACAATTCCCGACTTGAAAGCCCCTTTCATCAACTTGGTAATGGCTGTACAAAACATTGGAGAAAGATCAAAAAGTTGGCACTTATTTACTACTTCAGTTTGGGCTTCATTATTTTTGATGAATTGAGTCTGACTTTGGCCGAGATAACTGATGTTTGAATTTGATACCGCAATAATTGCAAAATCTTGGTGGTGATCGACATGTGTGTAGATCAAAGATGAGAATAAGAATAAACAGGTGATAGCTGTTGTAATTGACCTCATTGTGGTTGATCAACCTTGTTACGAAAAGTTAAGCAAAGGGGTAAATATTATCCACAGAAATTAGAAAATTATATATAATGGGAAAATGGCAGCAACACTTCAACTCTGTGAAATTCCATCAACCCACCCTCTAATCGCCATCCTTTGAGCTAGCTGCATAGCTAATAATGCAACCCATATCATCATCATCGTGCTCGTGTGTCTGTATTCGCGATAGTGGATTACATACTCTAGACTCCCTCAGTTCCTCATTCCTTTCAAGTTTTGCAACCAACCACAAGGTTATATGAATACACAAAATCCTTATTCCTAATAACATCATAGGTTACTTATCCAGTCGTACCCTTTGATGACGACCCATCGTCGACTTTTCTCTTTTTATATTTTCTCTTCTTCGGCTTCCCATTCTCATCCAATTCAACAACTTTCTTCTTCTTTTTTCCCGATCCATCAGTTCCACCTCCTCCTTCACCTTCACCATCTCTTCCCTCACCTTCACCTTCACCGTCACCGTCACCATCATCCTCACCGTCGCCATCACCGTCATCATCTTCATCGTCATCATCGCCAATTTTGCCAAACGCACCACCCTTTTTATCCAGACTACCGCCTTGTTCTTCATCAAACAACTTCTTAGCCTTCTCTATCTTCTGACTCTGTTCCAATATGTACAACATTCGGCCCAACTTCAATGGATCATTACGCAACGCAAATGCCAAGTCATTCAACTTGATTCGATTGCGACCTTGCGATGCGGCATAATGGACCATTGTGTGGGAAAGTCGTGATATAAAATCAACCAAGATATCCTCTAATGCAGAGACAGTAGGGTCTAGTGAGTATGGCCTATCTCCCATGGCGTATAGTAGATTTTCTACGTCTTTGGTGAATAGTTGACGTTTACGTTTGCGTTTGGGGTATATGATTGGTGGGAGTGGCTGTTGCTGCTGCTCTGTGTGTGGTTCATTGGAAGGATTAGCTACATTGTTTGGGTTGCTGTTAGCTGCATCATCGATAGGGAGGTTATGTTGAATAGTCATAGTTTGAATGGTGAAAGAAAGAATCGATAATGTATGTGTGTCATCAATTGTGTGTGTTTTTTCCCAATCCAGATTGCGCTGGAAAAATAGGATTTGTCTTCACTACAATATCACCTCTACCTTAAATATAAAATTTCAATTAAATAAAAAACCAACTTTACACCTTACATATACTCTATTACATAACTTACAAAGTCTCTCTTCTTTTAAACTCAAGAATCAAATCATCCTTGGGGAAAATAGTAGCAAACACCTTAATCTCCTCACTCAATGCAGTCTTTGAGTGCACCAAGTCGGCACCCATAAGGAACTTACCAAGCATACCGGTAAACAACATCAAAACGTACTTTTGACCAAGACACACATGAGGTCCAACACCAAAAGGTAACCAGTTTCTTTTATCCATATCACCAGTGGGATTTTCCCAACGTTCAGGAATAAAGCTTTCGGCATCTTCAAACACCTCAGGGTCATGCAATGCTGGATACAATGTGGGGATAACCATGGAACCCTTTGGTGCTGTGTAGGAGTCAGTGATAGGGAAATTTTTCTTAACAACATAAGGAACCATCAAGACTGGTGGTCTGTATCTAAGAGTCTCTCTCACGGTATTGTTGGTGTACTTCATTTGTTGGATCAAATTCAAGTCCAATGGAACACTCATGTCACCATTACGAACTCTCAATTGTTCTTCTCTGATTTTGGCAACAATGTCTGGACGATCAGCAACAATTTGGAATAACCAACATGCTAATGAACTTGAAGCATCTTGACTGGCAAATAAAAAGGTAAAGATAGTTTCACTAATTTCACGATTGGAAAATTCTCTAATCAATAATTTGGATTCAGGATCATCCAAATGTTTGTCTTTGGCTTCCTTCATTAGGTAGATCCATTCATCCATAACACAAGTTGGCTTACCACCCTCACCAATATGGACCTTGGCCATGGCAGCACATTTTTCAAAAATCTTCATCGTATCATCGGCAATCTTTTTACCATACCAAGTCTTGGTGTAAGGGATAATAATGGGGAAATTGACCAATTCCAAAGCAGCAGTGATTCTGAAATAGTTGTCAGCAATTAATGCAATTTGATCTTCAGTGATGTAGTCACCACAAAATGTTCTCAATGACAAAGCACAAAGCAATTCTCTAAATTCAGGGAAAAATTCACGTGGTCCATCATAGTTTAAATACCTTTCGAGGTAAATATCCATATACTTTTCCTGAACCGGAATGTAAACCTCCAATGCCTTTTGCGAGAAAAGACCGTTCAAAGACCTACGGTAATCGGTGTGTTCTTTTCCATCGAGAAACACCCAATTGGTGGGTCTTAAAATCTTGATAGCCACATCAACAACACAAGGTTTGACGTATTTTGGCGATGACAAGATCTTTCTTGCCAAATCTCTTGTAGAAGCAATAACAACAAACTTGTGGAAAATTGAAACGCAACTCAAAGCACCACTGTCCCATTTAGACTTGTACTCTTCGAACTTAGGGTCCAAGGATTCCAAAAATGGGCCAATAATGGGCCAAACTTTAAACTTGGGCCCAGCTATAGAACCTTTATTCAATTGATACTTGACTTGGTCGTAGGATAATATCAACACAATAGATGCAACAACAATTTGTAACCAAGAAGCTGACAAATACAATTGGTAGAGATAGTTGATTTGTTTATTTGATGTTAGGTAGTGGTAAACCTGGTATGAGGGGCTAGTAGACCCAACCAAGTCCACAGTTTGATTGAAGCCATCCATGATAGTGACAATAAAAAGCGAAAGAAAGTGTATATGTGCAGATGAAAAGTCCCAGTAGGGTTTGTTGCAGTCTAGGGTAGTGTGATATCTGATGATGTTTTGAAGAGGAAATTAAAATAAAAATTTTACTATATAAAATAAAACAAAATAAAATAAAATTAAAAAATTACAAAGATGGGAGTGGTCGGGTAAAAAAATAAAAAAAAATAAAGAAAACTTTCTAAACGACGAGAAAGATATGAAACAAAACAAAAGTTAAGGAACGACGGAATTAAAAAGATGGACATTACGAAGATATTCACAAAAATGTGGAAACAATAAAAGAACAATATTCTATAGAGATAACTGAGACACGACCCACAGCAGATGTAAAGTGAGACCCTCTTCTTCAGCTACTACTACTACTACTACTACTACTACTACTACTTATGAATGCCTTACAAAGCATACGTTATAAAATTTTTGATCCGTTTCCCATAAAAAGGAGAATATTATTTTTATAGTTTTCGGCTATACAACACATACGGTCTGTGTACTGCCGGTGAAAATATATTAATTCTTTTATACGACACACTTACACGACACACTGATTTTGTCCCACTTTGAACACCACCATCGCGTGTTCTTTGTATACGACAATAGATAAACTAACAATAATGTCAAGCTTACCTCTATCATGCTGTAGCTCCTATCCACATCATATGATATAGTACCACGTTACTTAAGCATCACGTGTCACGAGAGTTATTCTTCCTGCAAAAGAAAAGAAGGACTAAGATAATCTGATGATTATTATACATTGTCAAAAAAACACTCAATCCAACTTTGTGTGTTTTGAAACAAATAAAACACGTCTTATGACATTGTCTTTTGTTTTTTGTTTGTCTGGCTCTCTGCGCGTTTCTTAACATCAACAAAAGATACTACTACCTACCTCTATACGAAAGCTCTTGTAACACAAGTTTAAACAGACAGACTGATAACAATCCCCCACAGTATAGAGTGTAATCCCATCAGTAGATTAATTTCGTTACACGTTGTTAAACCAGGGTTCAGTTTTTCCAGCCCCCTCTCCACTCCACAACGAATTGATTTAAAGTATAGGAGCATTATGTTGTCTGACTGACTGAAAATACCTCACTGTCTAGTGCATTTGTTGAGATTGCTTATTTGAAAAAAGTTTCATGGAAAAAGCGATTTGAAATGCAAGAGTGGTTGTTAAAAGATGTTGCAAAGACAGTTTTCACAATTATATAAAGTGGTAGCGCTCAACTTCTACCATACAAAAGCTATACCTAAACCAAAGCCTTTGTTACAGAAATGGCTCATAGAGTATTTAGTCTAAGTAACGTATATAATATGCCAAATCTAAGTACTGCTAGGTTTCCATGTCACCCCTTCATTACCTTATACGTACCCATAACACTTATCGCACTCATCACAGACTCATCGCCGTTTTGACTGAAGGAAAAAAAAAATTACTTCGCGACTAATCAAACCTCATCGCAACCAGACTACAACGACACCATGGGTAAGAGAAAGGTCAAGACACAAGATCTCGAGAGGAGAAAGAAAATAAAGCAATCCCAAGATGCTCAGCTATCAACTGGTTTGTTCAAGGGTGATATTGACGGAGTGGAGGAAGTAGAATATACCAATGGACATGATTGGGAGAATGAAGAACAGGACTATGAATTGAGGCCGAGAAAAATGAAGGAAAAACATCTTATTGAAGCGTCGTTACCTATCAAGAGAGAAGATGGAAGAGTGGAGAGGGTCTTGAGAGAAGCCGAGAAGAAGGAGGAGGAGAATGAGGAAGACGAGGATGAGGAGGAAGCAGAAGAAAAGGTGGTAGAGCAGAAGCAACAGGAGCAAGAAACACAAGAGGAAGAAGATGAAGACGCACACCTTTCGCCAAGGGAGAAATTGATTAAAACAAAAGAAGAGATTGCCGAACTTGGTTCAAAATTGATTGAAAATCCCGAAGAAAATATCGCCTGTTTAACACGATTGCGTAAAATGAGCGAATCGAAAAACTTTATGACTTCACAATTGGCTATAATGGCACTTTTACCCATTTTCAAATCATTGGCTCCGTCATATAGAATAAGAGCATTGACTGATGCCGAAAAGAGAGAAAAAGTGAGTCGAGACGTGGCCAAATTACGTCTGTACGAACAGACATTGGTTGTCAACTACAAAGCCTATCTTGATTTGCTTGCCACGTACTCAAAAATATCTTATTCCAATTCAGCAAACAATGATAAAATCACTACGGACCAATTGAAACGAGGTAATCTAGCTTTGAAAGCAGCCACTGAGCTATGCACGTCTTCTTTACGACATTTCAATTACCGCAAGGAACTATTCACGATATTGATTAAGAGACTCAATAGGAAACCGGCATATGAGCAAGACTTACCCGTGTTTATCAAATCGGTACGGGCATTAGAAACGTTGCTCAAAGACGATGAAGAACATGGCGACATCACGGTGGATATAATCACCGTCTTGACCAAAACCATCAGAGACAAGAAATATCGTGTTGATGAATCAGTTGTCAATATTCTCTTATCCGCATCATTGTTGGCTGACTACACGCCCAACGACGGAGACGACGATAAACCAAAGAAGGTGAAATTGAAAAAGAAGGATCGCGTCCATTTGTCAAAGAAGGAAAGAAAGAATAGAAAGGAACGCAAGGAGATTGAAGAGGAAATGCGCCAAGCTCAACAAGCAATCACGGTTGAACAACGTGAAAAGTTTCAAGCACAGGTATTGAAAATGATTCTCATGTGCTATTTACAAATTTTGAAGGCGAGTCAAGATGAGGATGATGATGACGATGAAGGCACACAAGAACGCCAAAATGCATCTCCATTAATCGGCAGTGCTTTGAGAGGACTATGCAAATTTGCCCACTTGATCAATGTCGATCTCGTCCCCGATGTGTTCCTCACCATTCGAGGCATCATGGTGGACATAATTGAAGATTTCAACACCAAAATGCTCGGCGACTGTATCCACGCGCTATTGAACACGGGAAACCGCAGAAAACAAACGGTCCTGGAACCGAGGGCTATACTGCAGTTGTTACAGTCGATGAAGTTGCACACCCCCGAAATCGCTACCGAAAGATTGATTTACGAGTTTATTGGTCGGTATGGTGATAAACGAGATGATGAAGCGTGGGAAGATGTCTTGATAGATAGACATTATAGTCCCATGGTTAAAGAATTGAAGAAAAAGAGGATATAAAAATGAAGTAACTATAATTTCCTCAAGATTTGAATATATTTAACCAGAAGAGCACAAATCACTTATCAACCTTCATTTTGGCTATGCTTGAAGTTTCAATAAATTCAACCAGCCCATACTCTTTTCCACGCTTTAGTCAAAATTTTAATAAAAAGGTCTTTTCTTTCATCTTTAGAGAAATCAAACTTGCTAATTCAAGTGAGATAAATTACACTCTATTTATATGGTAAAACTTTTGCTGACAAAACATGACTACCATATCGGGGTCTTTGTTATTTGCAACTCTAAAAAAAATGATTGTGGCGGCTATTTTGCCACCAGATTAGTGGCAAAAGAAAAAAAAGAGATCCAGATCCAGAAATTCAAGATGAGATGCAAATAAACTAAACCCACATACACACAACATTCTTTCTAAACTAAACAAGCAACCTCCTCCTTTCTACCAATGACAACTCCACTCAGGCTAAGTGTCATCAGCAACGACAACAGTAATAGCAACAAGAGCCTACCGCCATACTCCGATAAAGCCAACCTACCGCAATCCGTCCTTTCGGAACTAGTCAATACCGGTATAGAATTGCCGCACCCTTTGATTTTCCGAATCAGCAACGACTCAGATCCATTTATTTACACATACATTGGCGTCAAGGAATTCACGAGCAATTCTGGCGAAATTCAACTCCCATCATTCATCACGACAAAATTGCACCAGCCAACTGACGTCGTTATCGAACTACAACCAACCATCCCCAAGGCGACATCATTACGACTCAAGCCACGACTCTTTTACGCCAACATTACCAATTGGAAATTCTTTCTCGAAAATCGATTGACTCAGTATACTGTCGTGAATCAAGGTGATTGTCTAACAATTGAGGATGATGGATTGAAATATGAATTGGAAATTGAACAAATTAACGATTCTGATACTGTCACAGTGGCATCGATCATTGATACCGATACAGTGGTGGACATGGTGCCATTAAATGAGAGTGCTGCCGAGCAACAATTGGAATTTTACAAGGCTCACCACGATCAATTGAGCAGCATTCATGAATTGGAAATGGGCCAAGAGGTGGTAATTCGTGGTTTGAAATCGTTTATGCAGCCGCAGTTTATCCCTCAAATTTACAAAATAGATCTACTTAAATGGATTCGTGGTGGCGGCGGTGATGGTGGTGACATTATACGAATAGAATTGGAGATGGTGAAAACCAATGATGCTGCTCACTTGATCAATGCTGATTGCTTAGTAGGCCCCTCCAAATTCCTAACCATTGAAAATTTTGCATACAGTACATTAAATGAAGACGAAAATGTTGCTCAAATGGTGGTAAGCGGCTCACCTGCAAGTAAGTCAATCAGTATAGATTTGAATCGCGATGAATTGATTTTAAACAAATTGAACAGGTGTAAACGGGTTTCCAACGATGATGTTGTTGATGATGGAGAAAATGATGAGAGGTACTTGTACTTGATACCATTCACATGGCAAGGAGATGAAGATATGGTGTTGCGAGTAACTAGTGGGAACCAAAGCGAGGTTGCACAAGGCACAGAAACGGGTACCATTAATGATGACTCCATGAAGCAATGTCCAAACTGTTCAAAACTAATACCAAAGAAGAACTTCCTCCTTCATGAATCACGTTGTCGTCGACAAAATGTGGAACCAGTCGATGCAAAATTGATGCAATTTAAACACATGCAATTGTACGAGAAGAAATATCAATGCTGTTCCCAGGAATTTGATTCATTTTTTGACATGGTGACTCATAAATCCGTCACTTGCCCCAAGACGCTACATGAATGCCGTTTCTGCCACTTGATTGTCCCCCGCGAATTAGCCACGTATCAAGACAAGTTTGAGGACTTGACTCATCATGAGAATCTATGTGGTAACAAGACACAAGAATGTTTCAAGTGCGGCAAGATCATTCGAAGAAAAGATTTATCGAAACATATGAAAATGCACGAATTGGAAAAAGCTGAATATAGTCAAGCAATCACATTTCGGAAATGCTCCAATGTCAACTGCATCAATGAAGCTAGTGCTAATGCGTTGAATCTTTGTGATTTGTGTTTTGGTCCGTTGTATATAGCCCAGCATGATCCAAGCAACATCAAACTACAAAGCAGGATTGAACGGAAGTATATGCTTCAGTTATCCAAGGGATGCGGTCACAGTTGGTGTAATAATGAGTATTGCAAATCAGGTAACCACCGATTGAGTAACAATTCAATGAAGGAGAATATGCAGTTGATAAATGAGTTGTTTGCTTCAATTCATCAACCTCGTTTACCAATCAGTGAAAAGAATGGAGTTCCCAAAGATAGTGCAACTAGAGTATATTTTTGCGTTAACGAATCGGTCTCGAATAAAAATATTTGGTTTGATATATTGAAATCAGAAGGTGGTTACGCGGAAGAGGTTATTCTACAAGCATTGAAAGTGAACAACGACGAATTGCTGACACGTCAATGGTTGAAAGATAATGCAATAAGTAAAAGTTAATAGCCGTAATGTATATACTTTGATAGAAATCGCACACACATAATTACTCATTGCGGAGTGAACAAAATCTTAATGTGGTTGCCTTTGTTATACAACAACTCATTAAACCCCTTCTCGATCCCCTCCTCCAAAGGAATCTTGTCAGTAATCATCAACTTCAACTCATCAACCGAAATATTGCCCGCTTCAATACTGCGAACAACTTCAACGAAATCGTCCTTGACAAAGCAAATTGAACCCGTAACAATCTTTTCCAGCATTGTTGTATGCATCGGTGAATAAGGGATTTGCTTATGGGCCCAAACAGCGACGTTGGTGGCGGTACCCCTAATTCGAAGACACTTGATGCTGGTTTCAAACGTGGCGGGAACACCCGAACAGTCAAATGAATGATGAAATCCACGCCCACCGGGTGACATGTCCCTCAACTCCTCAATACACTGCTCTACCGGTTTGCCAGTTGGATCATACACTTGCACGTTTAACTTCTCGGCCAAAAGACGACGAGCAAGCGCGGGCTCACTAACGACAATACTGCCCACCTTGTGGCCCTTTAAGGCGAAAATTGTCGTGAGTCCAATTGGTCCACCACCCAATATCAATGCTGATTGACCCTCTTGAAATTTGGACACGCGAACGGCATGCCAAGATACGGCAAGAGGTTGGACCAACGCGGCCACATCAGAAGGTATTTTTGAAGCATCGTATTTGACTACTTTATCACCACTGGTGACAACGTATTCAGCACAACCACCATCGCTGAACCCAAGCCCAGTTAAGGCCAAGCTGTCACAAGCGTTGTAATAGCCATCAAAGCAAGCACCGCATAGAGGTTTGTTCCTTGACGGAGAATCATTAAACCGGTGCTTATCTTTGCACGTTCCAGTCACCTCAACAACAACTTTATCACCCACGGCCACATTATCGACATTGGCACCAATTGCCACTATTTCACCACTCATTTCATGTCCCATAACCATGGGATACTTTTTATTTGAAATTGGGTTGGTTGACCCCGGTTGATTGAAAAAAAATGGTCCACTGGTGATTTCTTTCAAGTCGGAGCCACAAATTCCACAATAAGCAATCTTGACTTTGACTTCATCTGGGTGGTTGATTTCAGGTTGTGGGTAATCAGCATGGAATTTAAGGTCCTCCTTACCGTGATACACAATTGCCTTCATTGAACTGGGGAGGCGGTTAAATTGTTGCTTTTTGAGGAGGTTTAAGGGTTGAGGCGATTGATGAATTCAAGGAATTTTGATGGTTGCTGATACATATTATAAGAAAGGTTTACGAAAGATAAAAGCGTCCATGACTCGAAAAACGTGCGGTGAGTTTTGTGTCACTTTTTGTAGATTTTGGAAATAGAGAGATCTCGGCGGCGCTTATTTAGTCAACCAAAAGAGTTTAGTCGTAATGGAGAGAAGTGTAGGGAAGCCGGACAGCTGGATACAAGTTGATGTGGACAAAGCTTTCTGTGCCTCGGAGTAGGATTTACCTCTATGTCTTTTCCGTTCTCAGTGTGTGCTCAAGCTTAAGTGAAGTTTAATCGAGAAATTAGATACGAAGATTGGTAGCAAATTAATACAAAACTTATTTTTTTTGCACCAAATTTACCAGAAAGACCACAAGGAACTGTTTTAAATATGAGAAGTGTGTAGCTTGTAGGGTGCATTTCTCCAACAGCCACGCTTTTCTTCCAGCACATAAGGCTATGCTGCAGTTGTAGATACGCATCTTTACATGTAAGGGAAGCGACGAAATATAAACAGATATACAATTTTTCCTCATGACTACACTCTAAGTCTCTTTAGGTGGATATTTTTGTATTTTGAGGAGAACTAAAGCTTTAAAAGTCGACGAATGCGTGTGATTTTGAACGCGTCGTTATTAATATTCTATACCACCTCAAACCCAATAGAAGCCAGACAGTCTCTCCCTAACGAGAGAAGCTGTATGATGAAAGATAAAACATGAAAATGGGGGAGATTTTACAGGGCATGTGTCTATGATAGAGGTTTTTGCCTCGGAATTTACAAATCGAATAAAGATAAGGTGTTCTGGATGACAGGAACTTTTAGTTATCTCTTATTGTTTTTTAGTTTTTGTTTTTGTTTGAAAGATAATAAAAACTGTGGTTTGTATAAATAACAAAACTGTGGTGGTGGTTACAATAAAGGTCGTGTACATGTGCCTATCTCTTAAAACCAAAGGTCGTGTGAGCAATACCAAGAACGAACATCGGAAAAGACTGATTAAAATGTCGTGTAACGTCATACGTCATTTTAGTAATGTGACATCAGCCAACAACGACATTTTGTAAGTACAACATGAGAGAACGACGACATTTTGTGAAGGAACATTTTTATTTTTATCTTATCAACACAACCAGCAGAAACTGACGCATTCACTTTCACTCCTTAAATTTCCTCCCCACCCGCCATCAAAATTATTTAAATACATTTACACACACACACAGAAAAAAAATACACTCTTATTCCACACTTTCTTTCTTCTCTTGACTTAAGAAACCATAACTACTACTACTACTACTAAAACTAAATTATGAAAACAAGCTTATTAACCATTATTGCTTTGGCACTCACTACCAACGCTCTCTTTCTTCCAAACTATAATGACATAATCGATGTCTTTAAAATTGATGCTGTTGAAAAGGCCCACCACCAGCAAGAGGCTACTATCAAACCGGTAGATGGTACTACTCTTGCGCCATTGGTTGTTCATGAACAAGGTATTGAGAACAAGTACATCGTTGTGCTTAAGTCTGATGTCTCGGCTGACGAGTTCAAGATTGAAGGTCTTATGGATGGTATTTTGGACCGTTTTAACATTGACGGATTCTTAGGATTTACTGGTCAATTTACCGAAGCTGCCGTCGAATTGTTGAGAAGAAACCCTTTGGTTGCATTTATTGAACAGGACAGTGTTGTCCACACCAATGAATTTGACGTTGAAAAGGGTGCCCCATGGGGATTGGCTAGAGTTTCCCATAGACAACCATTGTCATTATCGTCATTTGACCAATATTTGTACGACACTGAAGGTGGTGAAGGTGTTACTTCCTACGTTATTGACACTGGTATCAATGTCAAACACACTGAGTTTGATGGTAGAGCTGTTTGGGGTAAGACCATCCCTACCGGTGATGATGACTTGGATGGCAATGGACACGGTACCCATTGTGCTGGTACAATTGCATCCAAGGATTACGGTGTTGCTAAAAAGGCTGAAGTTGTTGCTATCAAGGTCTTGAGATCCAATGGATCAGGCTCAATGTCTGATGTTGTTAAAGGAATTGAATATGCTGCCAAGGCCCATCAAGATGCCGTCAAAAATGGCAAAAAGGGTTTCAAAGGCTCAACTGCCAATATGTCTCTTGGTGGTGGCAGATCTCAAGCTTTAGATTTGGCAGTCAATGCAGCAGTTAAAGCTGGTCTTCATTTTGCTGTTGCTGCCGGTAATGAAAACCAAGATGCCTGTAACACTTCACCAGCTGCCGCTGAGGGGGCCATCACTGTTGGTGCATCAACAATTTCCGACGAGAGAGCCTACTTTTCAAACTACGGTAAGTGTGTTGACATTTTTGCTCCTGGTTTGAATATCTTGTCCACTTACATTGGCTCTGACACTGCCACTGCATACTTGTCAGGTACTTCAATGGCCTCTCCACACGTTGCTGGTTTATTGTCCTACTACCTTTCCTTGCAACCAGGATCTGATTCCGAATTCTTTGTTGCTGCCGACGGAGTTACTCCAGCTCAATTGAAGAAGAATTTGATTTCATTTGGTACTGATGGTATTTTGGCTGATGTTCCTGAAGATACCCCAAATATTTTGGCCTTCAACGGTGCTGGCCATAATTTGACCGAGTTCTGGCACCACAAGTAAGTGTCACCTCACTCTAGCCTAACTTAGCTTTATACAGTTTTAAATTCTACAAAGTAGAGAGATAAACACCAGAAATGCGTAGACTTACTTTGCTAACCACTATTGGTAATATCTCTGTGTTCCTACTTCTACTCTCGATGGCAAAAATTAAAACGGAACGCGCGCGATTAAACGAAATCGAGAACCAAAAGCAGTTTTTTTTTATTTCTATTTTTTTCATTCAATTAAATACAAACCAATCACTTTTATATACATCCTACAACCAACCATGTCTACACCAGCCAAGAGAAGACTTATGCGAGATTTCAAAGTATGTATAGCCGATGTGAGCTATTTTCATCTCTTTTTATATGTCCACCTTTACTAACTCCTTACCCTTTTTCTTTTACAGCGCATGCAACAAGATCCCCCCAGTGGCGTCTCAGCGTCGCCCTTACCTGACAACGTCATGAAGTGGAACGCCGTAATAATCGGACCCTCAGAAACGCCCTTTGAAGACGGCACATTCCGACTCATTTTACAATTTGATGAACAATACCCCAACAAGCCGCCAGTTGTCAAATTCATTCTGGAGATGTTTCATCCTAATGTATATGCTCTGGGTGAATTATGTTTGGATATTTTGCAGAATCGATGGTCGCCTACTTATGATGTCAGTAGTATTTTGACGAGTATACAGAGTTTGCTTAATGATCCTAATATTTCGTCGCCGGCGAATGTGGAGGCGGCTAATTTGTACAAGGATCATAGAAGTCAGTATGTGAAGCGGGTGAAGGAGACGGTAGAGAAGTCATGGAATGATGAGAGTAGTGATGAAGAAGATGACGACGACGACGATGATGATGAGGAGGAAGAAGAAGAGTAGTGGCATATAGACTAAGGCTTTAGTAAATACATAAATCTATATACAGAGCTTATATACAAAAAGTTGAGCGTGTGTTTGTCTTTACTTTAACCAAAGATAATACCATTTTCGACCTTGTCTCTGTTTCTCCCTCTCTTGTTCCTCAATTTCTCGTTGTTGTTTCTCCTGAATCTCCTGTTGTCTCGCTACCTCATACTGGTCTTCAATCTTGACTTCAACCGGCCTACCAGCCTCACCTATATTCTTATCACGGTATATTGCAAGCATAGCAATAAACACAATCAAGTATATGCACACTTTACTAGCAGGATCCATCTTTTTATAATCAAATTGATTAATTCTCACCGGCGTTTCACTCAACTTGACCGGCTCCAATTTCATAACCATATCTGAGTCCTTCGGGTGCAAACTCTTTAACTTGCTCGGCACATGGAACGGTAAGTCCAACGGAGCTGAATCTGCTTTATTCCAATTGGAGAATTTTTCACGCACGCCCCAATCGCCATACGAGATGAAATACCCCAACAATTTGTCCTCTTTGCTCAACTTGTTCCAGTTCTTGTCGTACTTCAGCTGTAATTCATCAACGACTTGACCCTGATGCAAGAGAGATAATGCGGGAAAAAGTTGTGGATTGGCATAGATGGGTTTCGTATCTATTGGTTGGGTTGCATCGTCCGACGATGGCGATAAAAGAGAGCCGAAATCTTTGAGTGACTGGACGGCAAGTTGGGCTGCTTGGGCTTTCTTATCGGGCAGCGGTTGCGTCGAGGAGGCAAATCGTTTTAGAATGAGTGACATGGATGATGGAGGTATAGCCTTTTGTCGAAGTGAATGGTGATTTTATCAAAACAACTTTTTTTCAACAGATGCATGTTCCTGCATACTATCTACACCCATTTCAATTTCGCAACAATTTAACAAGTTTTCGGCCTCTGTTGTTAAGAAGAGAAGTTGTAATTTTTCATACAATTGGCAGTTTCAAATCATAGATATATATATCAACTAAATCTAAGGCATTGCTAGCTTCTTCCACATTGACTATTTAATAAACCTCAGGACTTTTCGACAATAATCAACAAGAAGTTCTTACTCTACACATTCCTTCATAATATAGACCCTTACAAATTATGTTTTTTTGAACTATTTACTTTCTCTTCTTCTTTTTATTTCCCTTCTTACCAGACTTTTTCTTCTTTTTATTACTGGCCTTGCTGTTCTTTGATTGTGTTGGGTTGGTAGAAGATCCTTCAGCACCTGGTGTCACATCTCGACTGCTTGGTTCGGTGGAGGTATCATTGGTAGCAGAGAGTTGTTCAGTTTGTGGAGCTTCAGATGCATTAGCAGAAGCTGAGGGTGGGGCCTCGACTATATTAGATTCACCCAGAGTGGGTACTGATTGGTTGGGCTCTTCCAAGCCACTCACTTCTGGATCGCTAGGCTTTGCTAAGGATAATTCCGGTTCTCTTTCTTCATGTGTAGTTTCTCCTTTGGCAGCCTCACTTGGCTCAGCTTTTGACAGTTTTTTACTGGTTTGTCCACTTGATCCATATTCAACACCACTCTCCGAAGCAAGCAATGGCACTGATTCCGACTGATTATCTTCCAGTACATCATTTTGGATATTTTGTTCATATATTCTCTCCCTTAAATCCATAACTTCCTCTGGCTCATTAGTCACATGTGTCCCATCAATACTCTTGACCTCATCATCTTCATCCTCATCATCATTGCCACCTCTTTTTGTTACTGGCTTCTCATTCATTCTCATATGCTGCGCACTCGATCCTACTCTAGTCACATCATTTGAGCTTCTACCAAAGAAATCCAATTCTTCTTCCAGATTATACCGAGGTGGCAACTCTTCACCCTTATCAAGTAATTTGTCATTATTATCTTTGAGGACCTTGTTATACTGAGGCAAGTTTGCTAATCCTCGTTCACCACCTAATTTCTTATAATCGCTAGTCGAAACAAATCCATATTTTCTTACATTAGCCTCAATCCAAACAAATCCACTTTGACCCAAGTTGACCTGGAATTTAGCATTGGTTGAAAAACATCCAACGGCAGGATACAAATCAACAAAACACCCCTTCATTACATCCAAAAGTTTCTTCCCATTACGGGTAATGAATAATGTACCTGTTGGGATGACATAACCAAACCCAACCACATCTGCTTCTTGCAAAGGCGGTAAAACTAATGCATTATATTGACTTTGTTCACCAAGGTGTTGTTGTAATGGAGTAGGAAAAGGTTTGTTAATCTTGAGATTACCTGTACTCTCATAAGCAATTGAGAATTTGTTATATCCTGGTAATCTGAATGATGTAGGGTATGGCTTTGTAATCAACCCAATGGAGAAATGCTGACTTGACAAATTGGGGTCTTGAATAAATTCAAAAACTTTTGTTTCAAAATAAATGGTATCAGAAAATACTCGATTTCTAACTGGTAATGGATAGTTGAGACTTGCCGTTGTAGTACAATAAGGCAAATCATTATTATTAAAGTTCAATTCTGTCTTATCAGCAACAATATAATGGGGATTCAACGTATCAGTCTCCATTTCAAAGGTAAACACATTGATTCCATACTCTTTAATCATTCGCTCATCCTCCAAGGAAAAAGTCTTGCCCCTCGTCTTTGTAAAATCAGGTGGGTTATTAACAGTAAATTCTTGGCCCTTGAGATACAGCTGTTGTTCTTCTGGCGATAGCCCCGTAAAATCAAAAGCCTCAGCCAAATGGGTTAAACTTTCCTCATCATTTAAAAACTCCCGTGGCACATCATTCAGATGTGATCCTAACAAATTATCAGTTATGGATGACGATAAACTTTGATATTCTCCATTGATTCGCAGTCTGCTAAAGAATATCCTGTAGGCGCAAAAGACAATGGCTAAGATGACTGTGATAGAGAAGGATACAATTATCGACAACACCAATGTCACATCATCGTATTCCCCCTCAACCATGATGAAAATATTTAGTACCTGCAAAAAAGTGTGGAAAGTACTTACCTTTTAATCAGGGAAGGAGAAGAGAAAAATAAATAAAAAAAAATTAGAATGAAAACAAAATCAGACAATTAAACGAAAACCAATCAACTGGTAGCACTTGGAATAATACCTCTACATCTTTAAAGGAACAACGACTTTTTAACAATAATTGCTCTTTAGTTGTCTATTTTAATAATGAGAGATGTATAAAATAGGCTGATGCACTTGAGACGTGGGGGTAATATAATCATTACAATCATGGCTTGGTTATCTAACACTAGTTTCAGAATATTCCATCCAGCATTCTATATTTCCTACGTTCGAACCCCAAGACCCACAAGTTTCCAAATAACCTAGGGATGGTATAATATTGGGAAATATATCATGAGGTAAGCGTACTTAAATAAGCGACTGTGGGAAGTTGAAACCTACTGCGGCGAAACCATACTCAAATATCGAGAAGTACAGTAACTTGGAACCAGGCTCAAAGGTTAAATTCTCAACTTCCGGTGACGGTCTTCAATTTTCAAACTCTTCAAGTCGGGTCTATAGATTTCAAGTGGAGCCTTTATAACCCAATTTGGTAATATGCATGTTGGCAAAACATCTTTATTGCTTTCAAGGTATAAACTTTTCAATTGAAGTGAGTTCCCCTCACATGTCTTTTGAAACGTCAGCCTATTTGATCACTGTAGCTTCCAGGTTTTGTGGTGTTGAAGAACTGATTTGGAAAAGCTCCGACACACATATTTTAGGGCCGTTGAGAAACAATTATTTCCAAAGTGGGAGGTAATTATGGCAATGGAGGGCATGATGCCATTTGCACTCCGGTCTGAAATATAGTTACAGCAAGAAAGCAAATAAATACTTGTCAAATACTGAGGAAGCTGGAATATATCAAAGGTTTGATCACATAAAGATCACTCGACTAAATTGGAGCAATTAGTTAAAGATTTGCTAAATTTGCAATCACCCATCTTCAAATACATACCTTCCAAAGCCTTTGCATTCGCATCAAGCTCGATGTTGTCCAACCCAACAACCGACAATTCAGTTACGCAATCTTTTATTTGGTTCAAACTGGCAAGAATCTGTGTACCACCTATGCAGCCCAGATTCATAAAGTCCAACTTGAAAGTTAGCTTGATGTTGTGACCGTGCTTCAACCTTACTAGTTGCATTGCAAAGATTATTTTGCAATGAATTCGGAGTTGCTCCTCCACGCATTGATTGGAAAAACCAGTATAAATGCTACATCACAAGTAGTAAAATCTGAGGTCTAGAAGTCAGTTTCTCTTCCTTGGTTTGCCCACGGCCATCGGTTCATAGCAGTCACATCCAAAAATGATGAGTGGATTGCTGAAATTGTATTTTGGCTTCTTTTGTATCACGTAATCAATCACAAGCTTTGAGTTCTTTGTTCTGAAGTAAAAGAGTCTTATTTGAAAGCAATTTCGTATTATTTGCCCCTTGCTTTTGAAACAAAGTCCTGTAATATGTCAACTACCGGCAAGTCCAATGTAAGTCTCGGTTCTAGTTACCTCCATTGAGGTCATGGAGGGATTCGGTATAATGTAAAGTAATAAGGCATGTATGTATAGTCAAGACACTTTCAACGTAAAATGAAAGGTTCGTCCTAAATTGGTTTATCATTCCGCGACGCGACCCGACGCGACATTGTTTTCTCAGTAAAGAGTAGCAGTTATTTTTGATGACACGGAATTTTTTCTTATCAATTTGTGAAAACAGAAAGCGGATAATTATTTATTGAATCGTTAATATCCGAAGCAACTCATCCAGAGTCTTTGTTGTCATTGTTTGTGAAATCTCAAAAATGTGTTCTTAGTACTTAAAGAGTTGAAATAATGTACCCTGAATAGCCGAAGGAACACGTCTGGGGTCTTTGTTGGCATTGTTTTACGAATTCTCGAAAATGTATCCCCGTATTTAAAGTGTCTAATACTTCAACTTTGGTCCTCGATTCAGGATTCTGTTATCCACCGCATCATGTCGATTCCCCACGTTTGGTTACTTTTACCGTTATATGCTTTGCTAGCAGTTGCTTCTCCATTCAAAGCAGAATGTTTAAGCGATTCAAAAGATTATTTGGTTTCACCATTGCCAGGCTGGGATGAGTTGCCTTCAGACTATGCCAAGCCCATTCAGTATGCCGGACAGTTGGAGCTCTTCCCCGAGAACAGCACAGAATATTTCTTTTGGAAAGTTGTTGATTCTGAAAAGGTTCCAGAAAACAAGAATCGTACAACCTTTTGGCTACAAGGTGGTCCAGGCTGCTCATCAATTGAAGGTGTCTTTCTCGAGCATGGTCCATTCAAATTGGATGACGAAGAGAAAATTGTGGTCAACGAAAATTCATGGCATAAACGCTCCGACATGGTATATGTTGATCAGCCAACTCAGGTAGGGTACAGTGATGGAGAATTAATTCACGAATTGAGCCAGGTGCAAGTTTACTTTTTGAAATTTTTAGAAAAGTACTTTGAGTTGTTTCCCGAAGATCTCAAAAATGAGATCTATGTTGCTGGAGAATCTTTTGGTGGGCAGTATGTTCCATATGTTGCCGATGCCATACTCAAAAGAAATGAAAACTTGACTGACGGGGGAGTGGAGTACAAGCTAAAGGGAATTATGATTGGCAATGGATATGTGTCACCAAACGAACAATTTCTATCCTACATTGATTATTTTAAAGATCACTTTTTAATTGATGACTCAAACCCCAATTGGGATACCATAAATGAATATCAAAGTGCTTGTCAGGAGGTAGTAGACGGAGAGGAGATTAGTTCTAATGAAAATAGGGCCCCAGTTTGTGAGGCCCTTTTGGGCCTCTTTTTGAATGCTACCAGAAACGAGTCAGCTCCAGCCGACCAACAATGCCTCAATGTATACGACTACAATTTGCACGACTCTTTTCCATCTTGTGGAGATTCGTATCCCCCATTGTCGGACGCCAACAGGTTTCTTAATCGTTGGGATGTGCAAGCCGATCTCAATGTTGAGAGTCCTGTCAACTATACTGTTTGCAATACAGTTGTCCAAGAAACATTCACAGCTCCCAACTCACCTCCCTCCAAATTGCTTTTGCCGGATATAGTGTCCCAAATTCCCATCGTTTTATACAATGGGGCCTCTGATATCCTCTGCAACACAGATGGAGTTTTGAAGTACTTGTCAAACATGACCTGGAACGGTGCAACTGGATTTAGTGATACCAACAATAGGGCTGATTGGATAGTCGAGGACAAAAAAGCTGGGTGGGTGCTTCAAGACAGAAATTTGACATTTATCAATATTTTCAACGCCAGTCACTATGTTCCATACAGCCAGCCAACAGTGGCAAAATTTTTGCTTGACTTTGTTACAGGTGAAACTACAGAAGACGCTGAAGGATTCGTTAGCCAGCCAAAGGAGCAACCTCGTTAAGAGATAAGTTGTACCTACGTCTTTTATACATAGTTTGTATAAAATTAAAATAAAAGAGTCACCCCTTGCCTTTATTTAAGCCTTGAACAAAGTAGTATTTTTAGTGTATTACTAACCAGGCGACTATGAAGGCTAATGAAGCCATTGTAGACAGGCAATTGCCAGAAATGGAAATAGGAGCTAATTATCTTGAAACTTTGCATCATATAGTATATAGAAAGATTGTTAAATTGTTGCAATTAGACCCTCACATAAATTCTTTGCAACCAAACACATTGTCATTGTTATTTATTGATTCCTAAACTACAGACAACACAGACAATATCTAACGCATAACAAATAACGCATAACATATATCATATGCAAAATACACGATCATATCTAACCTGTAAAAACCTAACAACTGTTAACTTAACTTTGCTGTAAAAGTAAAACAAGGACAGAAAGATGTACATGTTGAATCATAAAACTACAACCATGCCAGAAGAATCAGCAGTATCAGAAGTAACACATACACTTTATAACAATACTACTGAGATTCCTCAATCTATTACTGAGGTTATTATTGCAACATTTCAAAATGAATATACTTTTCCATGTCTTATTCTTATAATTATAACTCATACGTTTATCCTTTCATCAGTAAATATATTGTGCAGATTATCGCCTGTGTTTGGAATTACAACATCACGGAATATTTGGAATTACATGGGTAGTGTATGTCATGGAAGACACTTTGCTGGTGAGAGTAGAAGTCAATGTGATTTGGAGAAGAGTTTAGGTGGAGGTGAAGAGAATATGTTATATGAGCAACGATATGATCAACAGGAGAAGAAAAAGAAAAAGAAGGTGATGAGGGAAAAGACGAGGGACCAAACTGCTGTTAAAACTACCACAACAGCAGCTACAGCTTGTAGCCAACCTTCGAGATGTTTTTTAAAATTTGTGCTCAAGGGGTTACTCTTTTTGGCTTATATACCTGTTTACTGCGTAGGAACATTGTATTTGGTTTTTGATACTATCGATAAGGTAGAGAAACGTTTGGGACCTTCACAAGGTTGGGTTCTTTTGGTTAGTTATATCATTGTTTACATGATTGGACTCGTTGTCTTGGTATCTATCGAGGTGGATGACGAGACGGAGGAAATGTCCCATGAATAAAGAATGGCTATGATGTTGCTGGTGGTGATGATGAAAATGATGATTTTTGCAACAAGGATGAGAAATAACAGTTGTACTTCATAGCAATGTCACATAAGTATAGGAAGCATGGGGTCTTTTTAGATACGTATCTAATTTACTATATGGAAGTCGCCGTTTGTAGTTGCAGCATAAATGAAATAATGTTGAGTATGGGCATAACTATTGTGGTGTTACAAAATGTAAATCTAGTGGGTGATGGGATGTTATTATGTGAATAAAGGCTATGGTTCTATTTACTTCTAAGAGCTTGCAATTCTGTTGAAATGTTTTGTTGGTTTGTTTGTGTCTCTATTAATAGTCAAAGAGACAACTATAAACAAAGAGGAGCTTATATACAGTATTATAGTCCGTGTTTGTGGAATCTAAAAATATTCAAAATACAAACAAACACAAAACAGTTAGTGTATAAGTAAATATGTGTGTTTGGGTGCAAGATGCGCTTATACGGCGCACAGATCATCAATGTGCGGCGCAGATCCATTCTATGCAGAAATCAGACAAAAAAGGACTAAAAGAGCAAAGGCAAACAAAGAGATGAAACTTTCAAAGTTGAGAATGAGTAGTCTTAGTAAATTACTATTGGTTGCATGTGTATATATGTATAAGTGTCCCCTTAGAGAAAGGGCCACAAATGCTTTGTGCCCTGTTAAAATAACATCTATTTATTTTTGCGTTGTACCCCTTAAGTCGTGCAGTGGCTTGGGAAAACAGACAAAAAAGAAAAAGATTAAAACAGACAGACAAAAACAAAGAAAAAGAGACAAGAAAAAAAAAAAAAGAATTTAAAATTAAATTTACAACACACACAACAGACACAACACACACAACAGACGCATAAACAAAAATCCTTTTTATTTTTTATTTTTATTTTTATTTTTTTAATTTTTTTTTTTTTTTAACAACCAAACCAAACAAAACCAAACAAACCAAACCAAAAAAAAGATAACCCAAAATTTACACTAACAATTACAGTTCAAAGCCACCACAACTACATATACCACTAGTTACCAACCACGAGAAAGATAGAGAGAGAGAATAAGTCAACTGCAACTGCAACTGCAACTACACTCCACGGTACACTCAACACATCTCTCCTCACCCTATGTTTTTTCGAAGATTATCCCTACTGTATGTCCTATTGGGTGCGTTGGTGGTTGCTATTATCATATTCAATGTTCTGATACTATCTTCCAGCGACTCTTCCACCACTGTTGTTAGCTCAAAATATGGTGGTGCTAAATACTTTACTGGTGGCAAATCTTCCTTGCAAGCCCACGTTGAGAAAGTCGATAGTCAAGAATATGTTGACGAGGTAATGAAGGAATTAGAAGCAACCAAAAAGGAAGAAATTTTGGTTGAATTGAAAAAGTCAGTGGCTAAGACTGAAAAGCCAAAAATTGTACAAGAATTAAAGAATGAACTTCGAAGAAAATACATTGATGTTATCCAACAAACGTTGAAGGACGAAGTGAAGGAAGAACAAACCAGTGAGTTTTTCAAACATAACTCCATGTCCTATGCCTTATTTGAGCAGATGGTCAATACGTATGCTAAAGAACATCAAACTGAGTTTAAACCAGCGGCATTTTTAGAAGTTTTAAAGTCTGAAATCAAGGATTTCCCATCTGATTTTGAACAGAGAGTTACTAAAGCTTGTGATCGGTTCTTTGATCGAACAAAGTACTACCAACACTTGATCAAGGATATTCTAATTGCTAATAAACCAAATTGTGATCCATTAACTGATGAAGAACGGGGTACACAACTAGTCCCAACTGAACAAAAGGACCCACTCATAATCTCGGAGAAATTCCTTCGTGATTCTGGTATGAATATTCCCATACCTAAATTCAAATGCTTACAAGAATCTCATGATAATGTGGTGAAGCAATTGAAGTCATTACCTGAGCCACCAAGACAATTTGTTTCCGGTGCGGGTATAGTTATCAATGGTGGTGGTGGCATGATTGCTGCTGCGTTGACAGCTATTGCCAACTTACGTGACCGTGGATCTTCATTACCAGTTGAATTAGTCTTGGATACTCCTGAAGAATACGACAAACAAATTTGTGAAGACTTGCTCCCCAACAAACTAAATGGTAAATGTGTTGTTGTACAAAATATCATTGGTAAAGAAACCTTTGATATGGTTGGAGATAAGTTTGCCCGTAAAATGCTTGGTATAATCATATCATCTTTTGATGATACAATCGCATTAGATGCTGACAATTTCCCCGTTGGAGATATTGACAATTTACTTTATACTGAGCCCTATCTTTCAACAAAGATGATTTTGTGGCCTGACATTTGGGTTAAATTAACCAGTCCTTATTACTATAAAATAGCCCGAATCGAAAAGGGAGAACCAACCCGTCGTTTTGGTCTTGCTAATGACGCTAAATATTCCGATTACATACAAAAGGATAAACAAACTGAAATCCATTTCCATGATTTCGCCAATCTTCCAAGTGCAATCTCGGTTGAAACGGGGCAAATGGTATTTTCCAAGCGTGAGCATTTCCGAGCATTACTTTTGGCATTATACTACAATATAAACGCTAAAGGGTGGTATACCGCATTGCTTTATCAAGGTGCATATGGCCAAGGAGATCGTGAAACTATTGTTCCGGCATTACATGTAATGAATGAACGATATCATTTACAAAATCAAAAATTGCATCGTTGGGGATACACTGCCGGAAATGGGAAATTCACCGAGGGAACATTGGGTCAAACTGATCCTCGTGACAATCCCGAATTTTATTACGAGTGGCAGAAGTTCTTAAACTCAAGACAATTGGATACCAGATTAAACCCTTTCCAAGCCAGTTCCTTTACTGACAGTTTGATGCTGCAATTTAAAGAATACAAGAAAAAGATTATTGAGGATAAAAAGATTGAAGATGAAGATACTGCTCATCGATTAATCGAATACCAATTACCAAAGTTGTTATTCTTGCATTGTACCAACCCCAAAATTGACCCTGTGAAGAACGCACAGGAGGGAGAATTTGGACCTTATTCAAGAAGAAATATTGGACCCTTAGATGAAGTCAAACCATTTTTCGGTAAAAAGGATTGGGAATTACGATTCCATTCATTGGCAAGATGGGTTGCTTGTGATGCCATCAAGAGTCCTGATTATTGGACCAAAATGGCCAAGATTGATCAACAAACTGTATGTTTCAAGATTAACAAGTATATTAATTTCTTGAAAGAGGATTCATTCGATGCGTCATTTGAATTTACCCTGGAAGATGGACAGAAATTTATTAGCACCAACCGTAATAGTGCCAAGCTAGGTGGCGCCGATGGAGGTGGCACTGATGATGAAATTAAAGCTATTGCTAATCAACAAGCTCAAGAACAGGCGAAAGCTGAAGCTAATGCTAAAGCTAAAGGTGAAGTAGATGATCCATTGAAAGAGGATGTCAAAGAGGATGTTAAACCAGCACAGAAGGAAGAAGTACATCAACCACAGTAAATAAATAAAATTAGACAATTATTGTACAATGCTCGTATATATATATATATATATATATATATATATATAAAGTGACAAACTCTATTACTATTTATCTTATTCTTCATCACTTGCATCATCATCCTCATCACTCCCATCATCGCTCTCATCTTCACTCTCATCTTCACTCTCATCTTCAAATTCTTCCTCATCTAATCCATCAGTATTAACTTCCTCCACATTGATGTTATATCCCTCAGTTTGCAAAAACTTGCCCATCTCTTCAATTTTTTCCATCGGCAAACTAGTAAAAACAACCGATTTCCCACTATCAAACAAATTAACAAAATATTTCTTCAACACATAAACCACATCATTTACATTCAATTGATTCAATTGGTTCAAAAACAACTCGATGTAATTGGGTCCGCGCTGTTTGAACAAATTGTCACTCACTTTGGCAGTTGCTGCATCATAATTTGATTCTTGTGCATTGGCCAATTCATTAACAATCATGGCAATTGCATTTTCCAAACTCAATTCATCAATAACCAAATCTCCATTGGCATATTGTTTGACAATATCGCGCGACTTGATCCATGCTTGTTTGGCATCGGATGCGCGATAGAGATTAAAACTCAAATATCCAGTTTCGATATTTTGTTTCATTGATACGCCATAGGCTAGTCCTGATCCTCTTATTGATCGCCAAAATGGGCCTTCAACGGCACAGAGGAATTCGATAGCCAAGGCAATCCTGGGGATATCTTCATGTAAGTAATCAGTGGGGATGGGCGAAACGCTAACTAAATGGGTTGATTCGGTGGCACGCATATCGATGAGAAACGCTTCATAGTGGCAGCGTTGACCCAATGCCGATTGGAATTGAAATGATCGTGGTAATTGACTAAATGGAACAATGGATGATACAATTTCTTCTTTTTGGACCGGTGGAGATGATGACACAAATTTATCCCATGAGCTAACTGGCGTTTCCAAAGCTGACACATCTCCCAATATAATCACTTTGATGTTATCCAATTGGAATAAGCTCAGTTTAATCTCATCCAAGTCTCGTTTGATTTCATTGAATTTGCCCTCGTTGATCAATTGCAACAACTCTTTATAAAATGACTCAGTATTTATAGCATCCTGTTGTTTCCTCAATGATGAATCATTAAACAAGTTTCTAAACTGTGATGAATACATCATCAATTCTCCATTCCGTTTCTTATCCGGCAACGAACCCAATATCTTTTCAATAATGACTTTAATCCTCGCTTGTTCAAATTCAACAAAATTGACAATTTTATACAACCAATTGATTGCCGTTGTGTATTTTGATGCCTCACATTTAACCAGCATCGAAATCAAATCGAGAAACTGATAATTGAACCCATTATCTAATTGAAACTCAATCAAATCACGATTTAAATCAGCCACAACTTGCTCATAAGGTAAATAGTCACCATTGGGTAACTTGATTGACATGGAAAAAATCTCTTCAATGACCGACATGTATTTTAGTAAATGAGGTTTGATTTCAGTCGACGACATTACTAGTTGAATCGTGACAAATTGTGATTTAAAACTTTCAAAATGCATGAAAAGGGGGAAATTGGAAGGAGTATCTTGATTAAGCTTTGCATGAATTTCACCTGATTCAATGTATTGGTTAGTGTTTATATTGACAATTCCTTTATTGTATCCAGCTTTATATGAGTCTGTTTTGATAAAGGCGATTTTCGACGGATCGGGCTTTGCAAACGCAACAAGCAACTCCTCGGGTATTGGACGATCATTAAACTCATGGGAAGCAATCAATTTCTCCTCAGCTTGTTTCAACCCTTCCACTCCTAGCTTCGCTTTCACACTCTTGTTAAACTCGCGTTGTTGCTTTTTAAGTTCATCATTTAATTTCCTTGACGGAGTTCCCAACACAGTAGCGCTCTTATTGTCAACAAAGTACTCCTTGATCAAATTACACCATTGCTGAGATGTCCAGGTTAACAAATCATCATATTCAGCCAAGTTTTGCGCCCATTTCGGTAAATCACTACCATCAGGGTTTCCATAAATGAAATCAAGTATAGCAATGTTGGAAAATGCAACGGGTGATTTCTCAGTTTGAGATATGAATTTCAATCGTTGTTGATTGATAATTTGTCTCATATACAACAAGTTAAATTCTTCAGGATTAGTTTGGGATTTAATCAATTCCTTCAACTTCACCGCCAACTCCTCCAATTTCTCGGTTGGCACACCATTACAAATGAAATTCAATGCTGTTCTATAATAATCATCAGTGTGATACTCCACATCAGTAGCATACGGATTATCGATCTCAACAAGATGCTTATTAAACAAGGAAATGGCACTGTCTGTAAATGCAACTCCCACCATATCAACAGCGGTATTAATAATTGGGTCGTCACCCAATGGACCTATCCAAGACACCAACACTTCACCGGTTGACTCATCAGTCTCAGGAAACTCGACCACTTTAACAATGTCTTCCGTCAATGGCTCATCATGCTTTGAATCGACAAATGGTCTTTCATTAGCCACAGGAGGCAACTCCTCCAACTCAGCATCAAAATCAGTCATGATTTGCAACAATTCATCCTGATCAACTGACCCAGTGATAATCACACATAAATTATCAGGCCTATACATTGACTTATGGAACTCCTTTATTCTTTCATTAGTCAAATGGCGCAATTCAGCCATTAACCCACCAGTTTCAGAAGAGTAGCCCAGCCCAGGAGCATACAACAACTTTTGCAAATGATTAGAAGTCTCAAACCACGATTGTCCTTGAATCCCCTGCATTTCACTAAACACGACTCCCTTCTCTTTTCCCCTTCCATCAACATGATAAACCTCAGTTAAGCATGCTTCATCAGTTAAAGTTGGATTAAACAAATGATCTAAATAAATGGGCAACAACGTCTTAAACCCATCCCACCCTGCTGTAGTTAGCGTATACACTGTCTGATCAGTAGCTGTCCATGCATTTGTATTAGAATAAAGTCGATTACCCAAAGTATCCAATAACCCTTTATAAGGGTACTTTTTTGATCCCATAAAGATTAAATGTTCCAAAGTATGCGGCGAGCCCGAATCATCACTGATCTCAGTGGCAACGGCAAAGTATCCATTCACTACAGGAGATGGTTGGTTGATATAAGTTAATTGCAAACCTGTGCGTTGTGATCTCCATTTTGTGATGAATGCAGGAGCATATTCCACTTCAAATGACGTTTGTTTAACAAACGGTGAATTGAACCTTGTCATTATTGAGTTGAAAATACGTGTATAATATGAAATGATGATCTAAACTGGTCTTGTTACTGGATGAAACTTTAACGCCGGCCACTCTCTTTGCCTTTAGACGAAAAAGAATTTGAAAAAAGATGTAATACAAAACTTCCAAAAAGACGAAGAAGAAGAAAAAAATTATTCAACAATTGCGCTTTTCTAACATGACATAACTTACTTACTTTCCTACTTCATCTCCAGTTCAGCTTCTTTAAACATCTTAAACATATCACCAACATCCTTTTTCATAGTTCTTGTTAAATCCACTAGGTCCTCATCTGGCCTATTGTACATAATACAATTAGCAAACATTAGCATAACGTCTCTTTCAAGTTCCTTAATCAGCAGATACGCTGGAGGATCGTTCTTTGATTTAAGGGCTTTCAGTATACTTTTCAAGTCTTTTGGTTGGTATATCATTTCGTAATAGTTTGGCGCATCTTTTGGGTTAACTGCTTGTAAAAATGGCGATGAGAACCTGTGCTCTTGAATAGAGCTTATGAGATTAACAGCAATGTTTTGGAAACGCTTGTGATGTTGAGAAGGTGCAGGTGAGCGTGATCTGGGTCTCTTGCGTGATTGCACTTCAGATTTTGATTGCATTGTTGCTTCCGGTTCCAGTTGAATAATCTCGATTGTCTTTTCTTCAGAGGGTTCTTTGGACGCGGCTGGCTCAGGTGAGGCCGATTCATCAACTGCAGACTTATCTTGTTCAGCATCTTCATCTGATGTATTGCCTTCTTGCTCATCCTTTGGCTCGGCTATATCTTTAGTCTCTTTTATTTTAGATGAATCTTCAACATTGATTGAAGCTTCTTCTGCAGTAGATGGACTCTTTTCTTCAATTTGTGCGTCTGCATCCTTATTTATCTCGGTCACTGGTTCCACAAGCTCAAGCGGATCCTTACCTTCATTTTCATCTTCTGATTCTCGATCCTCATTTTCCTTGGTCGACACATCTTGCAGTTCTAAGATAGTTTTCAGTATATCGTCATCCTTTTCATCATTTTCGTCAAGTTTTTCTTTCGACTCGCCAGAGCCTGTTTGCTCTTTGTTCAGTTGACTCAGATCTTTGCTTTCCTTCTCTACAGACCCCATGTGTCCAGATGTGTTCCCTTCAACCTGTGACAATTCTTCAATCTCTGGGCTGGCCAATTCTACCTCTTCCACAAGTTCGGATTCTTTGCCCTCCCTTTCATTAGACTCATCTCGCACTTCCTCTTCTATATTGTCACCTTCACTTTCCTTTTCCGTTGACTGCTGTTGTGGCGATTCCACATCTCCTTCTGTTGGGACCTCCTCTGCATTTGCCTCGTATGTCGGTTCAGCATTTTCTTTCACTTCCTCGGTGGTCTCTATCACTTCTCCATTTCCATTTGCATCCTCTATCACGTCTTCACTTCCGTTTACACTTTCCTTCTCTAATTGGTACAACTGTTTAGCCCCATTAAGTAAGAATTTTGAATACCGAAACGTTGAAGTGGCGACGATATTCTTCAAATAATTCTCATACTTATCGCCCACTTCCACAACTACCTCATCATTCGTCACACTGACAAACTTAAAGTACAACGTCCTGTTTATGATGAATGATAGTAGTTTGATGTCTATTTGAGGAAAGTTTATTTCATCATTGGGAAAATCCCTTGTATATTTGTATGTGGTGTCGTTCAACTCAGTGATAAAGTTTTGAACGGGTATCGTGGCCCTATTGTCAGGCATGTCACCCTCATATTCACTTATGAACTTGTTTATTACAGACCCTACAAGGATGATCAGTAGGTCGGGGTTGATTTTCACCTGTTCAGACATTGTTGTAAAGTCGTGAATCAACAGTTGATGATAATTTTTTTTTGAACCTCACAATTTTTAGGATAACAATTCAAGGCAATCCAAACAAAAGAGGAATTATATGCGTATGTAAAAGATGTAGAGTATATCTTATCCACACGGGAGCTTGATCAATCAGATTAAATCCTACGTAAGTTAAATCTAATAAAAGTTTGTGGTAATTTATATATACAATATTTCCGTCTAGTTTAACGGCATCCAGGCCGATTTGCCCCTTGCTGTCCTAGCTAGACTATATTCCTCGAATGAATAACCGTCTTATTTTTGACCTTGTTGCATCAATAAGGCACTAGATTTAAATAGTTAGTATCATTTCATCTACCTCATCTCAGTTTACTATACATACTTCTGTTCTTGGAATCTTTGACCAATACGTTCACTATGCTTCAAGAACTTTTCGGAACATTTAGCAATACAGCTGGTCTCTTTTGATGTCAAGTTGTTGGAAGTAAAGTCGTTGACACAATCTTCAAAACATCTTGAGACCAAGTTTGAGTACAAGTTCATGAAATCCTTCATTTGTTTTTGTTCAACAATTTGTTGAAACTCTTGTTGCTCTTTGACATTTAACTGATCCATCTTGTAAATATGTTATTGAGTTGTTTGTGGTTTATGGCTAATGTGTTGATTCAATGGCGAAAAGAAGGTTTTAGCAATTTTTGCAAAGTTGAAAAATTTTTTGTCTGCTGTGTGTGGAGAGTATGTTACAAAGATTGTCCACTGTGTGTATATACAGTCTATATGTCAAACTACGCTTTACAAAGACCAGGAGCTCTTGGAAATGGAACCAAGTCTCTGATATTATCATGTCCTGACAAATAAGTCACAAATCGTTCCCAGCCCATACCAAAGCCACCATGTGGAATAGTACCGCATTTACGCAAATTAGTGTACCAGTCCATGTCTTCTAGATCCATATTGTTATTCAGCATCGATTCGACAAGTGTGTCATAATTATGCTCCCTCAAGGATCCACCAACTAGTTCTCCAAACTGAGGCAATAGTAAATCAAAACATGCAACTGTTGGTTTCTCTTGGTTATACTTTAATGACTTTGACATGTAGAATGGTTTCATCAATGCTGGGTAATCAGTAACAAAAACAGGACCCCTTTCAGCTAATACCCTTTCATGGTCCAAGTTTAACGAGTCGCCAAATCTCAAGTTCGCTCCTTTGCTGTTCAACTCATCGAGAGCTTCATTATAAGAGATGCGACGCCAGTCACCAAGAACATGTCTCCACCTAGACTCTATAACCTCTTTGTCCAAGTATGTCCCATCAAGATAGTCCTCCTTTCTTTCCACGAGCTTCCCTGTGGCATATTTGATCATCTCTTCAGTGAAGTTTAGCAAAGGCTCCAAATCATCCAAGTATGAGACCTCGGCTTCCAACATCCAAAATTCGCTTAAATGTCTATTAGTCTTGGAATCTTCCGCTCTAAAGCAAGGAGTCAATGTCCATGCCCTGTTAAGAGCCAACGCAATCGCTTCAAGATGCAACTGGGTAGAGACCGTCAAATATGCCTTTTTGTCAAAAAACTCCTCTGCCAGTTTTATCTCAAACGTTTCTCCAGCACCTTCACAGTCTGAACTTGTGATTAATGGAGGGCTCACTCTTGTAAAGCTATGGTTGTTGAAAAAACCCATCATTTGCGTTTCCAAAAAGGATCGTAGTCTATAAAACGACGCAATTGTTGAAGCTCTATGCTTCAATGATGGTAGAGTCCTTAAAAACGACATCGAAGTAGCCTTCTTTTGCAAGGGATAGTCCTCGGGTACTCGGCCAATGATTTCATACGTATGGTCAGGGTCATCGGGGTTGTATTTGAGCTCCTTATCTTGGCCCTTTCCCTTGCTTATATCCCATTCGCCCTTGACAATCACACTCTCTCCAACTTGAAATTTAGGCTGATTCTTACCAACAAGAACTACATTGATTATCTTTGATGTTGAACCGTCCGAAATGTCCAAGAATCCGACATTTTTCGAATTTCTTATACTTTTGACAAACCCACGCACTTCAAGAATTGAACCAACAGGTGGAGAAGCAAGTAACTGTTCTTTGATTGTTGGGGTAAGGGACGCACTAGTGCCTAAATATCGCACTATTCCGTACGGCTTCGATCTTGTTGGTATTGTTCTGATCATCCACTAGTTGTTTCCGATTTCCGCTATCGTGACAAATTAAGTAAACTTTTCCGCAGGTATAAAAAAATTCCAGACTAAATTGCCTCAGAGCACAAAGGGCTATAAAATGAGAAGAGGCTCCCCACGTTCTTGAACAAAAAAAGAAGTCTCACCAATATTCACAGGTGAATAGTTTTACCTAAGAGACTCACTCGGATGCATTCCCATCATTCACACAGTGGCGATTATATATCGCATGCGCATGATCCCTTAGAAGACATGGTCCAAAGCTACATCGACCGTGGTTTCGAAGTGCTTTGTCTTACAGAACACATGCCAAGACTCGACCAGTCATACTTGTATCCTGAGGAAAAGGAAAAGGGGTATGGAATAAAGGAGTTACTGGATGATTTCAATAAATATTTGGTGCATGCCAAGAAGGTACAATCGAAATATCTGGATAAAATAAAAATCATAATTGGGTTCGAGGTGGAAGGAATAGATAAATCGCATGTGGATTACTCCGCAGAAATACTTAAACACCCTCTGGTCCAAATGAGTGTGGGTTCAGTCCACTATGTGCATGGATTTCCAATAGATTTCTCAAAAGAACTTTGGAAGGAAGCAAAAGCAGCTAGCAAAAGCGGATTGTCCAGGTCGTTGTATAAAGACTACTTTGAATTAGTGTCTAATGTGATTGATTTAAAGCCACAAGTCATTGGCCATTTCGACTTGATTCGTCTATGTCAGCCTGATGACGACTTTGACGACACCACTAACAAGCTCACAAAGGATATAAGAATTAAAGAAGATTGGCCTGAGGTTTGGGATGTCATTATTTCCGCTATAAAAAAGGCAGGTAATTATGGTGCTATGTTTGAACTAAATTCCGCTGCCATTAGGAAAGGCTGGGACTGTCCTTACCCAAAAAGCGATCTCGTACAGGCGATTATCGAGTATGGCGGTGGTCGATTTTGTTTATCAGACGATGCCCATTCAATTGATCACATCGGTCTCAATTATAGAAAGACTTTACAATACCTCAGCGATAACGGGGTATCGAAGTTATATCACCTTGACGTGAATGATGGGGAAGTAGTGACTGTCGCTGATGATATAAAAGACATAGAGGCTTCTACATTTTGGAATTAGATATTTACATAGACATAAATTAAACAAACCTAATAAGATCTACCAAACATACAATACGTGACAGCCTTTCTATCACACTTGACACATTTTTGGCCAGCCTTCAAATCTGGTTGTTCGAATGGAATACATAATGACTTGGCTCCCATTGATGGGGCTTTTTCATCTACATCACCATCTTCACCATCATCATTCTTGGCTGAAGCATCTTTGATATCATCCTCACAATCAGCATCTCCACACCATGGAGCCAAAATGACATTCTTTTTGTTCAAAGTTGGGACAAAATCCTTCCAATCTTCAACCAATACTCTATGTTCATCGAAATCTTTCCTTGCTTTATCTAACAATGCCTTTTGCATTTCATCTAATAATTCTGGAATACGCTTCTCCAATTCGTCTAACTTGACAGTGTATTTTGCACCGTCATTTCTTCTAACAACAGTTACTTGTTTCGACTCCAAATCTTTTGGACCAAACTCTAATCGAAGTGGGACACCTTTCAATTCCCAGTCAGCAAACTTCCAACCTGGATTGTAAGAGTCTCTGTAATCACCGGTAACTCTAATACCAGCCTTTTTCAACCTTTGTTCAATTTCTTCGGCACCGCCATTGATTTGCTTCCTCTGGTCTTCGTTAGTCTTTGCTGTGACCCCAACTGGGATAACAACGGCTTGTGTCTGTGCTACTCTTGGAGGCAATACCAAACCTTTATTATCAGAATGGGTCATGACCATCACACCAATCACTCTAGTGGACAAACCCCACGAGTTTTGATAAGCATACAAACGTTCCTTATCAGCTCCATCTGGGTTCTCAACAGAGATGTTGAACATCTTGGAAAAGTTTTGTCCCAAATGGTGCGACGTACCACCTTGTATACCTCTACCAGTTGCAGCAATGAAACCCTCTACTGTGGTTGTGTAGTCACCACCAGCAAACTTCTCATTTTCTGTCTTTTTACCTTTGACAACAGGAACAGCCAACAATTCTTCATATATACCAGCATAAAAGTCCAAAATTTGCAACACTTCTTCGGCAGCTGATTCCTTGGTCAAATGGGCAGTGTGTCCCTCTTGCCACAAGAACTCTCTAGTTCTTAAAAATGGTTGTGGGTGCTTAAATTCCCAACGAACAACAGAGTTCCATTGGTTCAATCTCAATGGCAAATCACGGTGTGACCTGATCCATTTGGCATAGTATGGATACATAACAGTCTCGGATGTTGGTCTGATAGCTATGTGTTCGTCCAATTCAGAGTTACCAGCCTTGGTAACCCAAGCAACTTCCGGAGCAAAACCCTCAATGTGGTCCTTCTCCTTCTCCAAGACCCTTTGAGAGACAAACATGGGAAAGTAAGCATTTTGAACACCCAAGGATCTAATCTTTTGGTTGAACCAATCTTGGATCGTTTCCCAAACTGCATATGAGTTAGGTCTAAGGATGTAACAACCAGAGACGTCGTAATAGTCCAACATTTCACTCTTTACCACAACTTGAGTGTACCAGTTGGAGAAATCCTTTTCCTTGTCAATGGTGATACCAATCAATTTCGCATCTTCAATCTTTGCATCATCTTTCTTGGCAGGTGCTGGCTTCTTGTCCTTTGATGGAACAGTTGCAACAGGCTCAGCTGCAAAATCGGTTTCAACAGTCTCAATTCCTGTAGATTTCAAAAATTCCAAGACGGCCTTGGCAGGCAAGCAGGCAGCTTCCGATTCAGTTGTCAACTTTAAAGTCTCATCTTTTTCTGCAGTCTTAACAATGTTATCATCAAGTACGATTTTCACCTTTCCCGCTAAATCCTTAGACAAATTAGCGATTGACACTTCTTTGGCAGACACTTTGAAGAATTCTTGCACCAAATCGTCCTTTGCCAATCTAGGTTCCTTGACATTGGCTGACTTTGCAATGGTTGGAGTGGGTGTGACGGTAGACTGAAGTGCAAAGACCAATACTGGAACAGGAGTAGCTGTTTTTGCAGTCTTTGGCTTGAATACTAATGTCTTGGTTGGCAATGCATTAGCACTTTCGCCTGATACGGCTAAGGATAATGAAGCTAAGGACTGAGCTAAAGCCATGGTGGGAGATTCTTTAATGGGCTTTACTTGTAACGGAATTTGCAAATATTCGTAAGATTTTTTATTTTTTTATTTTTCTTTTTTTTTTTCACCTTTTTCATTTTCAATTTCAATTTGAAGAAGACAAAAAAAAAAAAATAAAATAAAAATCAAAATAAAAAATAAAAAAAAAAAGAAAAAAGAAAAGGAAGAAAAAAATTGAGTCAGAATTTTTACTCTTCAATTAACCCAGAAATATTCATTAAGGATTACTATGTCAACTACATACGTTAACGAAAAGACCGGAGTTGACTCTTCTGAGCACTCCGGAACAGAGGCACAACCATATGCAACCCCTGCTTATGCGTTATTTGTCAACCCCGATGCTAAAATCCTCGTTTATAAGGAAACAGAGGAAGATAAAACTAAATTTGCATACACTGAGATCTCGCCATCAGCGTTGAAAAAAGCCAAGAAGGGGGCTGAAGGATTGAAAAAGAAGGCGGAAAAGCAATCTAAACTCGAAGCGGAAAAAGAGTCATTACCTAAAGTTGCCGATTTGGATTTGACTTCAATTGAAGAGGACAAATCCTTGCCAGCTGCAAAGAAGATCAAATTGAGATCAATTCAGGATAGCATTGGCTCTAGAGTACAAGTCAACGGGTGGGTACACCGTTTGAGAGTACAAAAGGGCTTAGCCTTTATAACATTGAGAGATGGAACTGGATACTTGCAATGTGTATTGACAGGAGACTTGGCCAAGGCTAGACAGACCCAGGAATTGACAGTTGAATCTACGGTGCTGATCAAAGGTGTGATTTCAAAGTTACCCGAAGGTAAGACTGCTCCAGGTGGTGTCGAGCTAAAAGCTGATTACTACGAAATTGTCGGTTTGGCCCCAAGTGGTGAAGATGCATTTACAAACAAAATCCAGGAAGGTGCTGACCCTTCGTTGTTGTTAGACCAACGCCATTTAACTTTAAGAGGTGAAAGTATCTCCGCAGTGATGAGAGTCAGAGCAGCATTTTTGCACGCCATTAGAGACTTTTACAAAGAAGAAGGTTTGTTGGAAGTTACTCCACCATGTATGGTGCAGACGCAAGTTGAAGGTGGATCAACCTTGTTCAAGATGAACTATTACGGAGAAGAAGCTTATTTGACACAATCGTCACAATTGTACTTGGAAACCTGTTTGCCCGCATTAGGTGATGTGTACTGTATTCAAGAATCATTTAGAGCTGAAAAATCACATACCAGAAGACATTTGAGTGAGTATACCCATATCGAAGCAGAATTGGCATTCCTCACATTTGATGATTTATTGAACCATTTGGAAAAATTAATCTCAAAAACAGTGGAAAGTGTGTTGAAAGACCCTGTTGCTGGTGAATTGGTTAAGCAATTGAACCCTGGATTCCAAGTGCCAAAGTTGCCTTTCAAGAGAATGGAATACATTGAAGCATTGGAATGGTTGAACGAACGTGGTGTTTTGAACGACGAGGGTAAACCATACTCTTTTGGTGACGATATCGCTGAAGCTCAAGAAAGAAAAATGGTTGACACCATTAACGAACCTATCTTGTTGACCAGGTTCCCAGTGGAGATTAAATCCTTCTACATGCAAAAATGTCAAGATGATCCAAGGGTGACCGAATCGGTTGATGTCTTGATGCCAAATGTTGGTGAAATAACCGGGGGAAGTATGAGGACTGTTGACTACGATGAGTTACTAGCTGGATTCAAGAGAGAAAAAATTGATCCTTCCGCTTACTACTGGTTGTTGGACCAACGTCGTTATGGTACCTGTGAACACGGTGGTTATGGTCTTGGTACTGAAAGAATTTTGGCATGGCTCTGTGACAGGTTTACTGTTAGAGACTGTTCGTTGTACCCAAGATTCACGGGTAGATGTAAGCCATAAGCACGTGGTAGGAACTATACTTGTTTTTTTGTAAAGATTTGCTACAATGATAGAGAATATAGCGTAATAACCTTAATACACGTTGAAACAAATATTAACTAGATAATTTAAAACAAACCATTAACCAAATTTACTCAGCATGGACAATTTCGGCTTTTTCCTCAAACGTAGGGCTAATTGCTACTGATTTGTATAATGGAGGTAAAGGCTCGATGTCCTTGCGCATGACAAGGACTTGAAAATTTCTCCATAAATTCCTTGTCTGATACGCAGCATGTTTAGTTGCAGATACTGAAAACACATGATCCAATTCCTCCAACGTCAAACCTTTGGTTTCAGGTAGGAACCAAAGTACCATGAAGAATCCAACTACGTTCCATGCGGCGTAAAATCCAAACGCACCTGTGGGCGTGAATTGATTCTGCAAACGTGGCCATGTGAATGCCAATAAGAAATTGAAGAACCAACACGTTGAAGTGGCCCAGGCCATGCCCAAATCCCTGATATATAACGGGAAAGCTTCAGCTGAGTAGGTGAATGGAACCGGTCCTTCAGATGAGGAGTAGACACACGAAAATAGGTATATGCCTGTGGTAACCATGCCCAACTTGCCTCTGGTATCATCAATCAAGAATCCAAACCCTGCAATCAACAAAAATACTGACATTATCGGAAATGCAAAGAGCAACAAGTTTCTTCTTCCAAATTTATCAATCGTCAAGAATGCAGGAATTGCAAACAAGAAATTGATCATTCCGAACCCCCAGGATGCCAACATGGCTTTGATTTCACTCAAATTAGCTTCAATGAAAATCGAAGACGAATAATAAGCAATGACGTTGATACCACAGAATTGCTGCATAAACATGACGATCCAAGAAGCAATGGCACCATTTCTGTTTCTTCGAACGGTAAACATTTCGATGATTCTTTTCCAGGTGGGGATCTTGTAAGAGCCTTCCTCCTTCAACAAAACATACTGATAAAAGCAATCCCTTGCTGCTGAAATTTCGTCAAAACGCAATACTTTCAAGGACTCAAACGCTTCCTTGTGTCTTCCTTTCCCCATTAGCCAACGTGGCGACTCTGGCACGTAGGGAACTTGAAATAAAACAATGAAAGCCGGTATACAGGCACTTCCCAACATCAATCGCCAATTCAATCCGGTGCCAAAGCTTCTGTCAGGGACGTAGTAGAATGCCAAAGCAGCAACATAACCAAACATTATTCCAACTGCTGTAAAAAATTGCCACAACATGACCAACGCACCACGAATATGCTTTGGTGCACATTCTGCTGCATACGGAGGAACAGTTGCAGATTTGATACCAACACCGAATCCCAAAAAGAATCGAGAAATGAACAAGTGCCACCAATTGTTGACAAACCCTTGCCACACACACGTGATGGCAGATATGAAACACGTCCAAAATATAACCCATTTTCTTCCCAAATGTCTGTTCCAAAAGTCGGACATCCAACAAGCAATACAGGATGCACACAAGTAAGGTGCTCCATTGACCAATCCCTCAATCAAATCAGCATCTTTCATTTCAGTGACACCAAATGCACGTGGGTAGAATAGTGTTGCACCGTTGATAACAGTTTGGTCCATGCCTTGCACTGCAGCGGCCATTGACCCTAATGCAATAACTGCGACCAACTTTTTAGGAATGTGCCATTTCTTTGTCGCTTCGAGTTTAAGAGCCGCCTTCTCTTCGTCCGAAAGGAAAGCCATATCTAAGAACCCAGCAGGCGATCTTGCCAATGCAGCTGCATTGGCGAATAGTTCTGTATCCATATCATTCTCAGCTGCATAATTTCTACCCATCTGCATTACTTCATGTTCGGTGTATCTGGAAAGCACATTTCCATGCTCCGCTTCATGCGACTCTTTGGAAGTCAAATCATCTGAACTCTTGTTGTCATTGTTGAAAGATCCCGCCGAATGCTTCGAAACTGAATCAAATTCTTTGACTGACATTGTTAATAGTGCAGGATAGAAGCAGGGGTAGAAGGTCAGTTACTTTTGAGGTCAAGGGAAGTCTCTACACCTATTTATAGTTGAATTGAACCAGACAGGAATCCTGAAACTATAATTGATCTTCTATTCACTTTCCCCCTCACGCAACTGAGCATCAACTAAGACATTTAAGCACAATAGCAAACTCGAGGGTGGTTTTTGAAATAAAGTTTGTACGGCAACTTTGTACACAACAGAGCTAGATAGAACCTGAACAATGGAAAGGCTCCGTGTGGAGCTACAATACCAAGATTTTGTGTGAATGACCCCAGATATTGTTGCAAACAATAGAGAGTATGCTTATTTGTAGAGATATTATTGCAGCCAAAGAGAGAGAATAAACAAAAAATTGATAATTGCTTACCAAGAAATAATCCACTTCAACCAAGAAAAGTTTGACGTGTGTTCTTGGCTTGGAGAAATAAAAATGCCGTGCGAGTTCGTGTCGAGCTTCTGGGGAAATACTGATGGTGGGTGTAGACTCTTGATACACGTTCATGATTGGCTTAAAGGTAAGAACAAACTGTCTCGACGCTACTCTCTGCCTTTTATTGCGTGTTTATCTTATCCCTAAACTTCGGATTAAGCTTTTCCCCCGAATTTTCGGAAGAATACATAAAGGGACAAGAAAATTGTGAATTAAAATAGCAGCAGATATGACGTAATCTTGTAGAAGGGTACTCATGCTGTTTACTATAGCTGAATCCTCTTGGTGTGTCTCATTTTCTTGGTCAAATACTCCAAGTCAAGCATTTTGAGTACACGCCAAGATCAATTGACACGTGCACAAAATGAAAGTTTAATCGGACTTACTTTATACGAAACAGTACAACAATACACTGTATTAGAGGGGATCTCTTTCTCAAACTTTTTGGAATGCTTACACCATGGAGTTTGAGCGGTAACGCCCTCTGTCTATATTGATAAATGTAAAAATTGTTAAATGTGTAATTTTGAAGGTTTTGTTTCAACATACCGCAAACTCAGGGAGAAATTTCATTTGTGGGATTGTTTTGCTTTAATGCCTCCTGAATATTAAAAGCCGAAATGCTTACGGGTATAAACTCAACACAGTAAATTAATTGGAGTGATTGTACCTTTAGAAGAATGCAATATCTTCGCCACTACCTCCATTGGTCGTGCTAAAATCTCAAAATGACTCACAACTGAATTAGGAAATTAAAATTAGCCGCGATGAAATAAAACTTTTTTCATTTTAAAATTCCCACCAACTTAATACTCGACAAAACAACAAGCTGATAATGTCTGATCAAGTACAACCAAGCGAAAGTAAACTTTGGGGTGGAAGATTCACCGGAGCAACTGACCCATTGATGGATTTATACAATGCCAGTTTGCCCTATGATAAAATCATGTACGATGCTGATCTCACGGGAACTAAGGTGTACACTCAGGGTCTCAACAAGTTAGGATTGATCACCAGCGATGAATTGGCAAAAATTCATGAAGGGTTAGAGGTGATTCGTAGCGAATGGAAGGAGAACAAATTTGTTGAAAAACCAGGAGATGAAGATATTCACACAGCCAACGAGAGAAGATTGGGTGAAATTATTGGTAAAAACATTGCTGGTAAGGTGCACACCGGGAGGTCTAGAAACGATCAAGTTGCGACTGACATGAGAATATTTGTGCGTGAGTCCTTGAAGGATTTGAGCTTGAAGTTGAAAGTATTTATTGAAACTATTTTGACTAGATCTGAGAATGAGATTGATGTTTTGATGCCAGGATACACCCACTTGCAAAGAGCTCAGCCTATTAGGTGGGCACACTGGTTGAGTTCATATGCTACCTATTTCACCGAGGATTACAAGAGATTGCAACAAATTATCGAACGTGTCAATCAATCACCATTGGGCTCTGGTGCGTTGGCTGGACATCCATACGGCATTGATCGCTCCTTTTTAGCCAAAGGACTAGGCTTTGATGGTGTCATTGGAAACTCGTTGACAGCTGTGAGTGACCGTGATTTTGTTGTTGAGACATTGTTTTGGGGAACATTATTCATGAACCATATTTCACGTTTTGCTGAGGATTTGATTATTTACTCTAGTGCTGAGTTTGGATTCATTAAATTAGCAGATGCTTACTCTACCGGGTCTTCGTTGATGCCACAGAAGAAGAATCCAGATTCGTTGGAATTATTGCGTGGTAAAAGCGGAAGAATTTTTGGCGAATTATCAGGATTCTTGATGTCAATAAAGTCGATTCCATCCACGTACAATAAAGACATGCAAGAAGATAAAGAACCATTGTTTGACGCATTAACTACTGTCGAACACTCGATCTTGATTGCCACCGGTGTCATCAGTACTTTGAAAATTAACAAGTCCAATATGGAAGGTGCTTTGACTATGGACATGTTGGCTACCGATTTAGCTGACTATTTGGTGAGGAAAGGCGTTCCATTTAGAGAAACCCACCATATATCCGGTGAATGTGTTAGAAAGGCCGAAGATGAAAATTTGTCAGGCATCGATCAGTTGACATTTGAACAATTGAAGGAGATCGACGACAGGTTTGACAAGGATGTGATGGACACTTTTGATTTCGAAGTCAGTGTTGAGAGAAGAGATGCTATTGGAGGTACTGCAAAGTCGGCTGTATTGGCACAGTTGAAAAATTTGAAGGCTCAATTAAGCTGAGATAGCGCGGACTTTTTTTAATTATGATTAGGATCGTTATGGTAAGTCGTTTATAGATTATGTACTAGGACAGAATATAATGCCTTGAGCAACTCAACTCTTGTTTGATCTTGTACCTTTACAAAATTCTACAGTTGCCTGAAAGAGAACTTTCTGGAACCTCCTAACCGATTGTTCCATCGTGCCACAATAACACTTTCATTGTATTTCACTCGATATGCGTGGTGGCTAAACGATTGCAAACCATCTAAGACAAAATCAGAGCTACATACAGGCCCACCTCGAATCACCAAATTAAGCAAATAAATAAAATCCATAAATCAAGAACCTATATATGATTAACAGTATTAAAGGCATTCTCTGCGCTAACACTAACTTCAACGACTGCGTTCATCTCTATTAGATCCTGCTCTAAGTTTAACTAATGCTCTACTTGAATTTCTAAATCGACCCAATGCACGCCTCAATGCATTCTCCTTCAGTGTTGATGTGTCACAGCTGTCCAGTATATTATAATCAGAGTTGAATTTGTTCAATAGCATTTCCGATGTCTCCGGTAGATTCACACTCGATTTACCAGCCCGCCATTGGGTCTCAACAGGCATTTCCTTTAAAAAATTGCACCACTTGATCTCCGCCTCATTGAGTACCCGTTGCTGTCTTCTATACTCTTGAGTAATCCTGTCTAAGTCTATCATTTGTGATTCAGGAACCAAGTCTAAAGGTGATTGTAGTTGTTCTAATGATTGTCTTTGCTTTACAAAGTTGGGTCTATACTGGTTTTGGGGCGAGGTGGGTGGTGTATTTGTATTACTCGGAATAGAATGCTGCAATGAAAGCATTGATATTGTACTTCCACGTCTTCCAAAATCCACTGAATCTGACCTCCGATGATAGTTGCCATAATGATAATTTGGACTCGAGTTGCCTTGGCTTTGGCCGCTGGCAGCTCGTGTAGTTTCAAATTGTATATTGCGATCCATGTTTGTTTTGATAAAGTTGAATGAGGTTGAACTTGGTAGAAGGAAAAGAAGATTACTTTATACTTCGATTGCAAAGTTATTTTCTCACATAATGTGTTTGCCATAAGAACTCTCGTTTCTTTTGTCAATGAATTTTCCGAAACAGTTTGAGAATAAAGATTCCAAAGCACGTCTTTCGACAGTACCTGAAAGCACATATAAACAAGTCATGTTCCTTTTCATAGCAGACAGCAACTTCCTAACTTCTGGACGCCTTTGACTGTTGAAAGTTCTAGACCACTTTATTGCTACCGAGATATCCTTAAACTTGAGTATCAATGCGTTATCATGCGCTGAGTTGCTTTTTTTATATGAACAGTTAATTGAAGAATGAGCTTGCCTTTCGGATATATGACAGTAGCATAAAGTCACTTTGCGGACTCTCATTATTAACCGTTATCCAAGATCCATCGGAGGGAAATGGGGAAGTGAACATGAAAACTCTCGGAATATTCTCATAGGGTTCAAGCGGCCAATGTAGAAAGGTGTTAAATAGATTGCTTTCACCAGTCTCTTTCTCTTGATAAAGAAACCGTCTTTGCACAACTCCGAAGAAGATGATTATAATACTCGTGACGTATTTTTAACAACAATAATAACGCTTTATTTAGCAGGGTATATGTCCCTTCCAGTATGCTTCATCACCACATATCCAGGTGAAATGCACGGCCTAGGGTATATTCGAATTAAAGTATGACAAGTCACGTTGAATGCAATTGTAAAGCCTCCTGGTAATCGCTAGTTCAGCTCTTTATTTTTATTTTTATTTTCATTTTCATTTTTATTTTTATTTTTATATCTTTTGTTGAATTACTCACTTTTGATTACTCACTTTTGATTACACACCCAATATGCCTGCGTTCAAACAAGTTGACGTCTTCACTTCGCAGCCTTTCAAAGGCAACCCGGTAGCTGTTATTATGGATGCTAATGGGCTAACTACCCAACAGATGCAAGAAATTGCCAATTGGACCAATCTTTCTGAAACAACGTTTGTGCTCCCAACTACAACCAACAAGGCTGACTATCGCGTACGCATATTCACACCGAATAGCGAATTGCCATTTGCGGGCCACCCCACCATTGGTACTGCACATGCATTACTTGAAGCTGGTGTTGTCTTTGCTAAAGACGGAGCGCTTGTCCAAGAATGCGGTGCTGGATTAATTAAGTTAACAGTTGTTCCAGGGCTGTCTATCTCGTTTGAATTACCAGATCCAATTATTACGTCACTTGATGATGCTCAAATTGATTCGTTAGAGATCAGTTTGGGATGTGCCATTGATAGAAAGCAAAGACCTGCCCTTGTTGATGTGGGTCCTCGATGGATAGTGGCACATATTACTGATGCACAGACAGTTTTATCGGTCCAACCATCATTCTCTGAATTATCAAAACATAACAAGCAAATGGAGGCTACTGGAGTGAGTATTTATGGGGAATGGTCTGGTGAACACATCGAAGTTCGATCGTTTGCTCCAGTTTGTGGTGTGGACGAAGACCCAGTTTGTGGAAGTGGAAACGGTGCTGTTGCAGCATTTATTCGACACCACTCGGACTTGCTGCAAGTCCAGGTGTTGAATTCTTCGCAAGGTAGAGTTGTTAGTCGTGATGGTGCCATCAAGTTGACTATTGCCGAGGATAAAATTTTGGTAGGTGGTCACGCTATCACTTGTGTTGAAGGGACGATAAAAACCAATTAATTTCAATTTATTGGGTGCAGCATCCCCTATGAAGAGTCCATACCCTGCACAAAATTTTACCAGCGGTTTCAACCACGCTAAGATTGGTGAATTACACCGCACAGTAGATTCCGGAAGTGGCATTATTTACAGCTGAGTTGGTGTAGTACTCTCCAAAGATTGAAGACAGCAAGTTGAAGCACCCAAGTGCTCCCCTCGCATTATTTTAGGATGGGTATTACACATTTATACTGTGTATACAATCAATGTCATTTTTAGACCTTTTCCCGACATTTAAACTTTACACGCGACATTTGATTTTTTGTTGTGTCAATCTCTCCGAATTTTGTTGCAAAACCGATCCCACCACTGACACGTATGTGATTAACCACCAACTTTATCGCCACACAAGTGTAATGGGGGACTGAGATAATACAACAATAATTGATAAACAACACCAGACCAGTTGCATATTAGCTATTTCTTCTAGAAAAGTACCTTAACCAGAAAACCCCGAGTACCTTCAAGTGGAAGTGTCTCAAAACCATGACGACCGACACCGACGACCACCCCATAACTACAGGAAATAGAAGCTGGGTAGACATATTGCGTGAGAAATCTTCCGATGATAGTAGACAAGCAGGCACACCAAGTTACCACCAGCCCACATTGGCTCAATCTTTACAGTTTATATTGCAAACATTGGATCAAGGAAACACCCTTTTCAACAGTCAGTCGATAAGCAAGTTGCTTGCCAGCATTGAAGTGATTAACTCGTCACCAGAGTATGATGTCTACTCAAGCTACAATATACTCAAAACAAACACATCACTCGTCACAACCCTTCTTTACCTAAATTATTTGTTAAGTCATAATGTGAGTTTCCACTACATTGATTCCTTACCTAGTTCAATAAGCTCAAGGTTCAAAGTGTTTGCATTACCTCCTTTATCCAAACCTGAGGAGTTTATCACCACCCCATTGGATTTATTGAATGAAAGTCAAAAGTCAGAGAATTTGTACATGCTACAGCTCCAAGTATTAAAGCTCATAGATCACTATGTGGAAATGGAGTGTCAACACATCGACACAGGGAGCGGTCCTGTACAAGCAAAGTTGATACTCTCATTTTACGAGTTATTGCTTGCAAGTTTGCTATCCACCCGCATCTGTTGCAAAGATTATACTCAAACCAAGCGGTCTTGTATTGACCAGCAAACTAGTGCAATCCTTAATGAAGTCCTCAACTTGCAGTACAAAGCGGTGAACGCTTCACGACTTTGGGTGTGCTTGGTCAACTATGCCAATGACATTTGCTATAGTGATCTCAGATATATAAACACTTTTGTTGAACTATTCGAGGCCTTGATCCATCAGAATGGAAAAGTTTTAAAAGATGATCTTGTTCAAGGTGGGTTACAATTTTTTGTAGACACATTCAAGCCGGACCATGCTTGGTTCAAAGGGGTAGTGGTGGTGGATTCTGTGGCTGACTGTACTATAGAATCTTCTGAGTTTAGTTATTTGTACAGTGTATAATGAAAATGCGTTTTGGGTTAATTTTAATTTTTTTCTTCGCTTCTTCAAAGAAACGGGCTCATCTCAAGATTATTTGCAGAACTTGCAACTTTTATACAACCCAACAACCATGGTGCTCAAATCTACATCTGCTGGGAATGTTTCTATATACCAGGTCTCGGGATCTAACGTGTCCCGTTCGTTACCAGACTGGATAGCCAAAAAGCGGAAGAAGGCTTTGAAACAAGATATAGACTACTCCAATCGTATTGAGCTAATTCAAGATTTTGAGTTCAGTGAGGCCTCAAATAGGATCAAAGTCTCTCCTGATGGACAGTACTGTATGGCAACAGGCACATACAAACCCCAGATTCATGTTTACGATTTTGCCAACTTGTCACTCAAATTTGAACGTCATACCGATTGTGAAAATGTTGACTTTGTCTTCTTGAGCCAGGATTGGACCAAATCGGTCCACTTGCAGGTCGACAGAAGTATCGAGTTTCAAACCAAAGGAGGGATTTATTACAAGACTAGGATACCCAAGTTTGGTAGGAGCTTGTGTTATAATGAAGTAAACTGTGATTTACTTGTGGGTGCACTGGGAAACGAATTGTACAGGCTAAATTTGGAGCAAGGTAGGTTTTTAAACCCATTACAATTGGAAACAGATGGAGGAGTCAATATGGTGGCTATAAATAAAGTGCATGGTCTAATATCTGCTGGACTAGAAGATGGTACTGTTGAATTTTGGGATCCTAGATCGAAATCGCGAGCAGGAAAGTTATGGATCGATGAGCAATTGAATGAGTCTGGCATACAAGTATCGTCTGTCAGTTTCCGTCAAGATGGATTAAACTTTGCTTGTGGGACATCAAGCGGAAAGACTTTACTTTATGACCTACGTACCAACCAGCCATCAATTGTCAAAGATCAAGGTTACGGATTTGAAATCAAGAATATTGAGTGGTTGGAAAACACATTGAAGCCGGACACAGTTTTGACGAGTGACAAACGTATTGCAAAAATTTGGGATAGAAATACTGGGAAACCATTTGCCTCGATGGAGCCAACAGTCGATATAAATGATGTGTGCCATGTTTCCAATTCCGGTATGTTTTTCATGGCTAATGAAGGTATGCCAATGCACACGTATTACATTCCAAACTTGGGCCCTGCACCTTCATGGTGTTCATTCTTGGACAATGTGACTGAAGAGTTGGAGGAGAAGCCTTCAGATACTATTTACTCCAACTACCGATTTATCACCAAGGACGACGTACGTAAATTGAACTTGGGCCACTTGATTGGGTCAAAAGTTTTACGTTCGTATATGCATGGTTTCTTTATTGATACAGAGTTGTACGAAAAAGTCAATCTTATTGCCAACCCCAACTCATTACGCGATCAACGAGAACGGGATATCAGAAAGAAGATTGAAAAAGAGAGAGAGTCGAGAATCAGATCGACTGGGGCCATCACAAGCACAAAGATCAAGGTTAACAAGGATTTGGCAAGTAGGTTGCAAGAAAAAGTCGGAGGTGATGCAGCCGAGGGTGTCATCAATGATGACAGATTTAAGGAAATGTTTGAGAACCCTGATTTCCAAGTTGATGAAGAGTCGCATGAATATAAACAATTGAATCCGGTAAAGGCACCAGAAAAGGACATCACGAGATCAAGAGGATTGACAGCAGCAGAGGAGTCAGATGAAGAGAGGGCAGACGAAGGAGGCTCAGGGGATCATTCAGATGAGAGTGATGAATCCGAAAGTGAGGAAAGTGAAGATGAGGAGGTAAAGAAAGCAAACAAAGCCAAGCTTGATAAAGAGTTGGCCAAGTTGAGGAAAAAGAAGGAAGAAGAAAAGAGGTTCAAGAATGAAATGAAAGTTCTTGCCAAGGAAGCACCAAAGGAGTCCACCAAGGCAAAGGAGACATTTGCCTCCCAGGTCAAGAATTTGCATAAAAATAGAGTAAGCAAGCCAAGGGATGACTCGAGACTTCAAAGACATGCAAAGGGAGAGGCAGAGCTCACATTTGTTCCTAAAGGAAAAGAAAAGAAGTATAGGCCAAGAAAAGGTGACGAGAATGGTACTGATAAGGGAAGAACTAAACAGAGATTTGAAGGTCGTAGAACTGCTTCGAAGAACCAATTTAGAGGTATGTAGTTTTGTATAGAAGTAAATTGATAGTTGGAATTCATTGCACAAAAAAAAATATATATATATTGAGATGGAATGAAAGCGTCATCACCAACAGATGTCATTGAACAACTTTCAACAATACAAGAGTCGAGAATCAGGGGCCCTAGATTCTAATCCTCAGAATCGTCCAAAATACGTGCAGAAAGTTCAATCAATCCCACAAGCCGAAATATGGCGAAACATAGTGCTTGGAGAAATTTCTTCGAAGTTGACGCAGATTAATGATTCACAAACAAGTGATGCACGCCTTCGAGAGTTGAACGACGCTTTGAACCAATTATTTAAAGAAAAGCGAAGCTGGGAGTATCATATAAAGAACCTTGGGGGCAATGACTACATTCACAATGTCAAGGACATGATTAATTCTGGTGTCAACGTTGCAGGGTGGAGGTACTTTGGAAGAGCAAAAGAGTTGCACGATGTGAAAAAAATGATTGAGGAAAGGAAAAGGTTGGATAATAAGCAGAGTCGAGGCGAAAATACCAAGGATGTTGTGAAGAGATTGGATAATTATTATTATGGGAAAGAAAAGGATAGTCAACATCTTCTTGACTATGAATTAAAACGAAGCAAAGAATTAAAAAAGGATAACGAAATAACTAAGATGGTATCACTCAGTGAACTACCTAGTCAAGAGCAGATCACAGAATGGTTGTCGGCAAAAAGTGTCTGACTGTAAGGTGTTGTTATTATAGAAGCTAGGTAATCAATTTAGCTTTGAATGATATCCAGTATATCGTCAACAACAATCACGCCAGCATCTTTGTAAAGCTGTTCCGTTTTTGAATCATTCTCTGGCGATACACTTTTACTCAAGCTCTTTACCACATATGTTTTGAACAGTTTTGCAGAGTCAATGGCTGAATTTAATACACAGTAGTCAAAGGCAAGTCCCACAAACACAACTTCATCAATGGCATTGTCGAGTAGAACCTGCTTCATTTCTGTATGATGCAACCCCCACGTATCCTGGAAGCATGAGTAGTATTCCCGATCTTGCAAGTATCCTTTTTTCACGTTTGCTGTAGGAACGCCATCAATTTCTCCAAAAGCTTTCGAAAACTTCAGCTCCAACTCGGCACCTGTACTACCCTGAACACAGTGAATGGGCCACACAAATTGTTTCTTGACTCTTCCCGATTCGGGATGTTCAAAATCCAACTCGGTAAACGGCTCTACGCCATGTTGGGAAGCAAACGATGTATGGTTTGATGGATGCCAATCTTGCGTTGCAATTACCAATGACCATTGCTTCACATACGGATCACTGATTAGCTTTATGATGGGCTCAACAACCGACCTTCCATTGGCTATTGCTAGTGATCCACTTGGTGGTAGGAAATCCTCTTGTAAGTCAACAACAACTAGGGCCTTTTTAGTCATTGTTGAATGATTAATGCGCACAATCTCGAAAGAACGGAAAGTTCCCAAAGTTTTAAAATTGACAAGAGTCAATGTTGCAAAGAGAAGCATCAATTGTTTAATTGGTGATAGGGTATCACATCATTGCACACGTGTGTAAGACAATGCATTTTGAAAACTGAAGCCAACAGTATGAGGGAGACATTGTAATGCAAGACAAGGCGACCTCAAGCCTCTCCCCAAACAGGCCAACAAGATTACAAAGGTAGCGTTAATTTCGCTACAAACGCTAGGGAGATTTTTACCAAAATAGCCGTTAAGTTCTCAACGTGCTTGACGGTTGTCTCTATCTTACGCCGTGTGTGCTTGGAACTTATTTATCCTATACACGTGCTTTGAATTAAGGGTAATAAATTGCTGCTCTCAAACTTAGAGTAGGCTTCGAAAATACCAAATGGTGAAGTTCAAGAACGACTTTCCTTAAAAGTGTTTCCTTTTTAAAAAAAAAGGCAAAGAAAGCCAATGATGAGCTAATGATTTTTTTGTGTTATTCAAACTTAACCTTCAACATATCTTTTATTATTGCTACTTAGAAAGTATGGCATATCAGAATGATAGATGTTTTCTTCTTTTTATTTTCGACGACTTGATTGAAATAAATACCCCTTACCTTTTCTGTAATGATTGTTATCTATTTTAGTTACCACTTGCCAAAGGTAAAATGGGCAACTGTAAACCACTAAACAGCAAGTTAGAAGAACAAGTTTCCAAAATCATTCAAGAGCTGTCAAAACTGGCTGTCCAGGTGAGACAGCATATTCAAAGTTCAAAAATATTTTGGTCTTAATTATACTCGCTGAACACACCTAAATATAATTATACCTGGATGAAACCATAAATTCCGGGTCCTGCTTTGGACTCATTGGCTAGTTGACAACCTTTTACGACACAGATACAACTAGAAAATGTGGTTTTCTATAAAGGCACCTTATATTAAAGAGTGTCTGCATCAATTGATTTTGAACCATATCGTACCGATTTGAAAAAACTGAGCACAAATATTTTCTAAAACCTCTATACACCTCTATGAACAACCAACTTGTACAATCTCCTCTTCTAATCTTAGCTGCCCCTTTTTCAAACGTAATGAAATAACAGCAGCTGTCAACTTTCCTCCCTTGTCACACCCCGAATCCAAACCCTTTGTATATTCTTTCAACTTGAGCCCCCTGCCAGCATCATGCCCATAATAAACCACATAGTTTGCTGGCTTTTCCCCGTGCTTTGAGTTGTAAATTTTAGACCAGCTTTTGGCAAATGGGGTGTCAGGATAAGATGTAGTCTCATTGTAAAACGGACCAATCAAGGATCGCATCTCTAAATTATCAACCGGATCCTGTTCCCTTAATTCCAAGTCAGGTCGAAGACCAGCATGGACTGCAACCCCAGGTGCGACACCACCATCTTCCAAAGGTACCTTACCAAGCTTTTTAATCACCGAACAGCTGTTTATGTATCGCACGTGATGAGGTTGCAATTTTTTAGCAAGTAAGTATTCCGGGTCGTCATTGAATGCTCCACGTGTTCCAGCAAGGTTAGAAAACTGCGTGTTGTCCAGATGGAACCGAGGCAGTTCAAGACCATGAAAGCTTGAATAATATTGTAGAACATAAAATTCGTGATTGCCAAAAATACATTCAATCTCGTGGTCAACCAAGTAATCCAACACTTTAAATGAGTCTGGACCCTTGGTGATAAAGTCTCCCAACACTAATAGTTCATCTTTTGTTTTGCTATATTTGACCTTTTTCAATAGCTGTCTAAATTCATTGTAGTGACCGTGGATATCCCCAATCATTATAAGTCTGTTGATTTGTTTTCCAGCACTATCAGGTTCAAAAGTGGCCTTTAACTGGGAAATGTGGTTGATAGGCTTTAGCGGCACAGCCTCGGGGATATAATAACTAGGAAGGACCATGGTAAAGACCCAAAGGGTTATAAAGCCGAGAAGACCGGTGACTGTGTATAGAAGAATTTTTGTTCTCCTCTTGACACTGATTGATTCATAGGCGTCAAGCTCGTCACCCCTTTCATTAAGCAACGGCGTTGATTCTGTCATTTCGTTACCTGATTGCAATTAATTGTTGGAATGAATTGAATTCTTGCGGCTTCCTTTTTGATGAGCCGGCTTTTCATAACCTCTATGGTTTCCTGCATATAAAAAGAGATGTCTTTCCTTTTTTAATGTGGCGAGATTTGATTAGAACATCAACCAATCTCCATCATGTGCTGGCAGATGATTAGACCAGGGCATCGTCAGGGCAATCTCCAATGAGAAACTACTTTAAAAGATAGGGAGTACTCTAATGGCTTGTGGCTCTTGCATAGGGCCTATAGAGGATTATATAAATTAGGCACGTGGGCGGGACGAATTGCACCATTCTCCCCTCAAGTATAGCCCATTCCAGAATCAAATGGTCAGGCCACGAGTATCTGATATCATAGTATGACAATAGATAACGAATTTAAATTTTAAGCTACAAGAAAAGAAATTAATCATCTCACATTAAAACCTATTCAATCAACTATATAAGTCATACGGTCATACAACTTGTATAAAATCTCCGCCCGGACTAGCAACTTGTTCACATCCAAATGACCCAGCAAGTCATTAAAATACTTTAAAACTTCTTCAGGCTGCAGCACATTCTCGATAATGATTCTTTCATTATCAGACAAGACCGCCAAGGCAAAAAACAACTGAAAGTCATTGGTGTAATAGTCTGTCCAAATAACTTCCCACAACAGTAGTACCTGGTCCCAACGCAACTCTCTTTTGAAATGGAGTAGAATATGGCGAAAGAAAAAGTAGAGCCCTTCACTCTGACATTCAATAAGATGCTTGTACAAATTTGGCAAAGTGAGTTGAGTCATCTTCATAAGCTTGGTGAGCTGCAGTTTGATACCACTCAATTCAGGGTCAAAATTCCCTTCCAATCTATCCATCAAGTTAACAAATGCCCAAAATGATAATACCTCATCCTGGAGCACTACATATAGTGGCGAAAGTACATCATTCATCCCTTGTACATACCCAAGCTCGGTGTTGTACTCGTTGTAAGTCAACAAAATCTCACGCAAATTGCACAAATGGGGATTGGTTATGTTTGCCACGTCATACTCATCATCTGGCTCTCCTACTTCTTCGCCTTCACCATTTTTGAAAATTTCCAACTCACGGTCTGTACGATTCACGTCTTTTTCTATTTTGAATTTCTGATCTTTAAAGTACTCAGTGTTTCTCCTGTCAGCATCATCAACCCACTTGAGCTTCAATTCGTCATACCTTGAAGCATATGATTTCTTTAAAACCTCTCGCTCTTCACTGGATGAGTCCCACGGATACACTTTTAGCAAAAACAACCAAGCTTCGCTCCTTACCTCGTCCTCAAGTCCACCGTGGAATATTCTATCCTTCACCTCCTTCACTGTCACGCTCAATCTCCCAGTGTGGTCAAAAAAGCCTTCCCACTCTTGAACACTCACCGGTTTCATTCGAGAAGTGCGACTTATCTCCTCCTGCGTTAGCAACTTATTCGAATTTAATTCGCGACTGATTCGTTCGTAAATCTCGTCATCAGTAACATACTTTGACGACTCTGCATCCTGTTTCACCTGCTGGGCCCAGTTGGCAAGATACATTCTAGCTGAATCAAAGTCGTCACCAAGTTTTACCAACTGAGGCTGCTGCACCATCAATTGTTTGACCTGTACTGGCGCATTTTCCTCAATCAAATCAACCACTTGATTCTTTGTCTTGGCAGTGAAGGTTGCAACAGTTTCCAACACTTTCCACTTTGCAGTGTTGAACATTTTGTTAACATCAGGAAGTTGGAACCCATTTGGTGGTTCCTCCTTGACTTCTTTCTTTTTGAAGGGAGCAAAATTCCTCAAATCCTCGGATTGGGGGTTGACCAAGTACACACTTGGCTCAATAGTTGACTTTTCAATATTCACTAAGCTTTTCAACACATTCAAGAGATCAAGGGCACCCCAGTACAACTCTCCGTCGGCAAATGGATCAAACTGCTTATTTTGTAGCTTTTGATTCTTGATTGTTGATGGTGATTCGTCGTCGTGGAAAAACACAATTGGCAATTTCTCACCATCTTGTGTGTTGATAACTATGCTTCCATAGTAGTAACCATGGCTTGGGTTTCTAAACTGGATGCTATAGATATAGGAGAGTGTGGTTGTGAATGCATATGAGCTGAGGATGCTTGCACTTGGTTTTGACACAATCCTGTCACCTCTAGCTTTGCCATGCTTCTTGAATGCGCTCAAGTTGAGATCAACATCCTCCACGTCAACTTCATTGTAAACCTTAATCTCTTCTTTACTCAATTGTGATTCAGGGGTAAATGCTAAAATAATATCCAAATTAGTCGAGTTTGGGGGTCGCGAAAGTGACAAAAAGCCAGCAACATTGTCTCTCTTTGATGGCGTTGGGTGGAGATATGCCTTTGATTTAACAAAAAGGAGTTCAACCTCCCCTTGGTGTAAGATTCTCTTTGTCATGCTTGATTAGCAGAAAGAGCAAGAGAGTAAGTGCGCTTTAGTTACTGTTCTCTGACTTTATGATCCTAAATGGTAGCATTTACGCCACTTTTTATTTCTTATAAGTACAAAGATCCTGCTGAAACTATATCCCTGTGAACCAACTCCAATGACTTTTCCATCTTTTCCTGTAGTTCTACATTTCCAATAGCCTTTGCCGCAACCACCAATTGCCTTATCAACTCTTCCAACCTTCTAAACATTCTAATCAATGAACCTTCATAAACATCAGTCATTTTACAAATTTGGGTAAAAGAAGCTCCTTTGCACCAAGCAAAGACAACCTCCATCAACTCTGGCCTAAATGATTCAACATAGTCTTGTTCAGTTATGTCAATCTTGCACTCTTTGGACACTTTGGCGACTTTAGCAGCCATTTCTTGCATCAATTTCAAAGGCTCTGCCAACTCTGGCTTCAAGCGAGGCACCTCCTTTGCTCGTTCTTGGAATACAAAACATGATAACAATGCAGCTGATTGTTCACTAGAAAGATCGTTAAAGTTACCATTAAAGATCAACTCAGTAAGTAGTAATTCATCACCTGAGCTGATTTCACACGCAACTCTACCCTTGAGCTCAATTACATCATTCTGGGTTATAAATCCAAGTCGACGTAAAACCCTCTTTCTGTGTCTCAAATCATCCAACTGTATCACTGCTTCGGCTTCCAATATTTTTTCCTTCAATTCCTTAATCTTATTTTCAATATCAGCCTTGTGTGAGTATTTAGCATACAAATGTTGCAACCTGGCTGTATCATGCAATGGGTTGCTATATAACTTCGACTCGATAACATCAATCTTACGCAACAAAGTACGGAAATCTTCGTCACCAATCTTCATGCTCTCGATAGGATCCATCAACGGAATTCCATCCTTGAATCTTTTTGGTAATTCTTTCATAGTCTTTACCAATGTCCTTTTTGCTTGGGCACTTTTGTAATCATCTGGTACTCTCAACCTGACACTGCTCACCTTTTCTATCGAATCCAACGTAATTGAAATGTACTCAGCCCTCGACTTTTCTCCTGGCCTTGCTGGTCTAATACCTTCTGGTAACAATGGATTAAATGGCTTAATCAAATTGACTGGCGAATCAACAAACATTGTGTATACAAACACATTTACCACATAAGACTCGTGTGCGGTAAATTCTTGAGTCTGGAAACGACTGTTTTTCCTCTTGACAAATGATGTAACCATTCCCCAGCCATAGTCGTAATCGCCAACCTTGATCTTCACCACTCTTCCGTCTTGCAAGAAGGGCAAAATATGACCTGGGTGTGTAATGACTTTCCTCACGTCGGCTGTATACTTGTTGAGCTGTTGCAGAAAGTCGTAATACTCCTTTACAGTCGCTTCGTCGTCAATATGTACCCCTTCAATTTCGTTTTGCAACGACTGCATCTTCTGTTCCAAAGCTGGCACACTAGCAGCGTTCTGAAATTGATAAAACGAACTTTCCAACATAAACTCAGGAGATATACCCTCAACCCTCATCAAGTTCAAAATCATATTGTAGCCCAAATGGAATGCCGAATCTAATCTATCGGCTTGACCCTTGACCATTCCCTTGGCTACCTGTGGCTCCATTTTCTCATCAATCATCATAATGACTATACCTCTATCGTCCAATCCTCTTCTACCGGCACGGCCAGACATTTGAATATACTCACCACCGGAAACCCATCTAAATCCTACACCATCCCACTTACGAACTGAGGTGAAAACAACAGTCTTTGCCGGCATATTAAGACCAATGGAGAATGTTTCTGTAGCAAAAAGTACTTTTAAAAACCCCTCTTGGAAGAGAATTTCAATGATTTCTTTTAAAATTGGCAAAAGACCAGAGTGGTGGATACCAATACCTCGTTTCAACAAGGGTAAAATATTTTTGATTTGTGGAAGCTCCTTGTCGCTTTCGGGTAATAAACCAATAGCATTGTTGTAGATTTCAGTCAACGCTATTCTCTCTTCATCAGTATTGAAATCCAATTTGGACATTTGCAAGGCCAATTTCTCACAATCCTTTTTTGAAAATGAGAAAACAATGACGGGGTTGTATTTCTTCATGTAAATCATTTTAACAATCTTGTAAATATCGGTCTTGCTATCCTTGTTTCCACCTTTGAAACTCTGCCCCTTTCTTCCTCTTCCTTTGTCTGCGGAGGCTGGATCATCGCCAGTATTGTCGCCAATCGTAGTCATTGCTTTCTGGAAGTTCTCTTCCCTAAATGTACCCTTTTCGTCAACGACCAAGTGGATGCCATCACCCCCTGCAGGAAACAAGTAATGTTGCAATGGTGTTGGTCTAAAGTCGGTATACACAACATGACAAGGCTGGTTATGGATCTTGACAATCCATTCAGCAAACTCCATTGCATTAGGAATAGTGGCTGATAAGAATACATAGTGGACCTTATCGGGTAGCAAAATGATTGTTTCTTCCCAAACCACACCCCTTGCCTTGTCTCTCATATAATGTACCTCATCAAAAATGACCCAGGCAACTTCTCTCATCACCTCGGAGCCTCTATAAAGCATGCTTCGTAAAATCTCCGTGGTCATAACCAAACAACCAGCATCGGGGTTAATCGTGACATCACCGGTCATTAATCCTACATCCTGAAACTCAGCTTGCAATTCACGGTACTTTTGATTCGACAACGCTTTAATGGGGGAAGTGTAAATAACTCTTTGCTTATCCCTTAAAGATTGGGCAATAGCATACTCGGCGACAACGGTTTTACCAGCTGACGTATGAGCAGAAACCAAGACACTTTCATCACGGTCAATACATGAGATGGCAGTATCCTGAAAAGGGTCCAACGTGAATGGATATGCTCTGGCTTCTTTTTCACGCTTGTGCTCGCTTATGGGGACATAAGGGTACGATGGCGGAACTGCTACTTGGTGTCTAACTTGATGTCTCAATTTCAATTTGGAGTGGGGATCATCGGTGGTCTGCTGTAGTCCACCACTGGCATCAACCTCTCTCGATGCTTCAATCTCCACCGAGTCAAACACCACAGGCTTGACTTCTTGTTGTTGCTTGGCCTTCTTTGTGGGTGTTGACTTTTTCTTATCTTGTACTTCGTCATCGGAATGTGTTCTTTTCTTTTCGTTTCCGTTTGTCTCTTTGGCATATTCAGTTTCTTCAACCTCCTCTATCTTAGGAGGCACAGCTCCCGGAGCCTCATCGAATACATCAAACAAATCATCCATGGTGTTTTGCAGGGTGGAGTTTGGTTTTTAACTGATTTTCCACAAATGCGTTTGGTTTTAAAAAAGAAAATTGAAATCTCATCGGAAACGAGAAAAATTGAAAAATGAATGCAAGTTACGACATATCAGAGCGAATATTAACAAATAGACATCCTATGTATGAGCATACACTACAATTAGTTTGACAATTTGATGCATACTCTTCAGTATATCCTCTTATCGCTATACACATGATTTTTCTATGGTTTCCCCGTCTTTACACATCTTGATTGTCCGCCATTTTTCCCTATCATACTCCCCAATAGCTTGACTTGGTAGAGAACTGACTCTTGATCCGTCATTTGCCCCATCTGTCTCACCATTACCGTCATTGATCCTTGGCTCGCCATATGAGTGGCCTTCAGCTTCATCGTACGTAAAGTTTGTAGTTTGTATTTCCCACAAGTCTATTGGCTCGATGAGCTTGGTTGAATTGACAGAAAAGTATTCTGAATGCTGAGGAGAAGGAAGTGGCGAGTTTGACTGCTGTGATGGCGACAACTTGTTGATAGCAAAGTTTGGCACACTCAAACTATGCTTGTGAATCTTCAAGTACGATTTCAATTTTTTTGGTGATGACGATCTCGATCTAGAAGAGACACCCGACATCAAGGAGTATGAATTTGATGCAATTGAGCTTGAATGGTTGTGATGACGTTGGTGGAATGTAGTTGTACTCGAGCGGAAAATCTTTCTCGGGCTATCGGTTAGAAACTTTTTGATCGGTGAATTGTTTTTAGAGTGGGCCAGCAGTTCATTTGATGGAGGTGGGGTCGTGGGTTCTGGTAACGGATATGGCGAGATGGCCTGAGACTGTTCTTGATCTTTGCTGACATTGACACTCAGTTGAGTGATTTGGGAATTGGAACTTTCCTTTCTATAAGTGTGGAGGGAAGGTGCACACTCACTTTGATTTGATGGGTAACTAAAATCTCTATCTAGCGATGGTTTGTGGGTATCAATGTCACTCAAATCGTCGATATTCTCCACCGGACTTTCCTTTGGGGGCAATAAATGCACATCATTTGTGTCAATAGGCTTTTTGTACAAATTGGAATCACTAACAATGTGGTGCACACCAGGCACAACAGTATAGCCAGATATTTTTCTGGCGTTATTGTATTCCTCGAGGTTCCAATCGTCTAATGTCATCGTAGAACGCAACTTTCTTGGTTTAAATCCACTAATCTGCTCCAAGCCCTGCATGTCTCCGGCTCCATCTCCCTCATTATCTTCCGAGAGCCGCTTATTGTTCCTCAAAACAGGTGGGAGCAACGATTCATTAATATGAGACATGAATTGTCGCTCATCGTTGATCAGTTTCCATCGCTGCATACGTGTTTTCTGCTTGTCTATGGCATTCTCACCACGCATGGTCTCTCTCTTCGGTACGCTTAGCATGTCATAGTGATCTTCGACGTTTATGAGGGACGATGCATCGTTGGTTTTTTCGTTTCGGTTTTGTTGCAACTGAACCAGTTGAATGGTATTTGCCGACATGGAATAAGGTAAGGGGTGGGCGGCATCATGACTATCGGTTCCATATTTTTCTATCCAATTCTTGTCTAATGCATACTCATGATCAAATAGCGTTGCATCGGACGCCTTTTTGGAAACCGTATCAGCGACCTGGTCGTTGATTGTGTTGCTCTGTATATAAATCACCAATAATAACATGAAAAACGATAACGAAATGAATATAATATTGACTGTGAATAAAACCGTGATGGCAGTGTGATTCAAATGGATAATCAACAATATACCTGATATGATGTTGGTTAATGATATAATGAACTGAACTGCAATGGTGATGATGTGTGTGTAAACAACGGGTACGACGAAGTATGCCGCTAGGACAAAGCTTGACACCGAGTATAGTAGATGATACACATTGTGATGATTTTGAAGTATTGTTAAGACTCCCAGAACTATAGCCAATGCAAAAGATAGTAGTAGTGACGTAAGGTGTATATGCCGTATAATCATTGATGGGAAGGTATTATATTGTGGGTATCAAGAGGGATATTAAAGATAAGCGGTGGTTAGTTGTAGTAAGTTGTCTTATCCAAGCATGTGGTTAAACAAATAAAAGTGATATAAAAAGGGGGTTGCAGCTATTAGATGGAATTTAGGATCCAACCTGGGTTGAAATTTAGTTGTTGTAGATTGCTATGTGGTAACAAACTCTAGACCAAAACACAATCTGTTGGTACAATAAATTGATTGTTTTTTTCTTTTCTTTCTGTCACTTAATCGCTCATCTCCTTCCCATACGTCTCTCCTTGTCTTAAATCGCCTTTCAAACGTCTAAGGTTAATTCCATTCCATTAATTTTTGCTTCGCTATTTGTTTACATTGATGCCAAATCAGGAAGTTGTGTTGAATCTTTTTTTGTAAACATCCTTTTATTTGTGCGAAACGCAAAATTATAATTCCACACGCCACCACCAGGATAACCCAATCAATACACTATTACTTACTGTCATCGGTGACGATTCTTTTAATCATTCCTTACACAATGTTTGATAAGTCAATTTCTCTTCAATTGCTTTAGAAAGTTCTAAAACACTGCATTGACTTATTCTAGTGCATTTGCATTTATCTCATCCTGCATTGACGATGTGAAAAGGTTAAAATTCTAATTCAAAGAACGATCAAGATTGGCTATTGGGTTTACAAGCCCAGCCTTCAGTTGATTCGTCTTGTGTTGTAACCACTCGTAAGGCAACTTCCTCTACTTTTTACATCATTTCCACTGATTTTGCACATTTTAAGAAATTTTCGCACCAATTTTCGAACAAACTGTTTCAAACAAAAATAGAGTTAGTACGTTTTAAACCTCCCTCTACACTTTTGCTCGCTAATATCAAACATATCCTTTTATATTGTCTCTAACTACTTAAAATTTACGGTCTCCAGAAATCCATCTGTTGACCATGTCAAGAGCGTTTTCTGGCTGGTCGTATGGAACCATATGGCCACCACCAAAGACTCTCAAGAAAGTAAAATGTTCGTAGTTCTTGACGTCACCAGCATGTTTGCCGTCAATCTTCCACTTTCTCACTGGAGCCTTAGAGAAGCCCTTAGAGCCACTCCACTCCAACTTGTCAGTCCACGCTTCGTTACCTAACCAATTGCAAATGAAATCTTTGTCACCTGCGTAAATCAAAACTGGCAAGTCTTGTTGTAAAATGTCAATAACATTCTTGTGGTAAGGCTTCATCCAATCACCGGCAAATACAAAGTTTCTGTTAACATCGAAATTACACGACTCGTAGCTGGATACTTCGGCACCCAAAGCCTTCATAACTTCAGGCTTGTTCATATACGTGTCGATATACAGCAAACCTTCGTAGCACAAGTCTGATCCCTCACACATAGTTCTAATGTCATAAACGTTTCTACCAGTCTTTTGGTAAGGACCCATTTGGGCATTGTTGCAATAGACTGTTGCCGGAACACAGCTCCATACCGACTCCGATTCATAACATTGCTGGATCAACGATTGACACCTTGGAATGGAATCGGTCATTGACTGACACTCTTCTGGTTCCAACACACTTGGCTCACCACCTTCACCACAGGCCATTGGCTCGTAGTATTCGTATTGAGTTAATGGATCAGTCAAACCGTTACCAATCAAAACAGAACTCAACTTGAAAGAACGGTCTGGGTGGCTCAAAATTTCACTGGCAAACACAGGAATGTAGTGGCCAGCATAAGACTCACCTGCAATGTGGAAATCCAACTCGGCAAATTGTGGAAATTGCTTGAAAAACAACTCCAAGAAAGCGTAAACATCCTTACCAGCAGCAACAGTGTTTGAGACCGAGGATGACGAGTAGGAGTATCCAACATTGACAGGCTGGTCCAAGAAAATTACTGTGGCATTATTATTCCAGGAGTATGGGTTGTGCACTGCTTGGATGTCCTTGTTGATTGAGGATGGGCCTAGTTCAAAAAATAAACCTGTGGTTGACGAGCATCCTGGACCACCATTTAACCACAAGATGACTGGGTCCTTCTTTGGGTCGTTTCTACTCTCAAACGCCCAGAAGAAGAAATGCTTATCTTCATCTTCAACATCTAAATATCCCGAGTACTGCTTGACAGTATCGATCCCCAAGTCTTCAGGGGTGGATTTGACCCTCAACTGATGGTTAGGCACCTTTTGATCCTTGACATGGAAGTCAAAGTTTTGTTTAATAATCTTGCCGGCTTTTCCAGGGATAGTGAATCTCAAGTCGTTAAATTGCTTCGAATTCAAAATCATATCTGACCATAACTTCTTTGTTTCATGAGTCAATGATTCCAAAGGTTCGTTGAAGAAAGTTGAGACCTTGGAAAAGAAGTCGTTTTGCTTTTCCTCGTCAAACAACAAGTTGGACAATTGGGAGGCATACTTGTCGTAATTGAAATCCAATTGCAAAGGTTGTTGCCCATTGAATGGGTTCTGGATTGTTAAAGCGTCGACGGCAGTTACCGACAACAATGCCAACGCAGATGATACAGCTGTGGTTGTTGAGAGCTTCATATTTGGCGTTGATTGTGGAAGAAGAAGAAGAAGAAAAAGAAGAAGAAAGCAATGCAGAGGAACAGTTCGCTTTTTTTTTTTTTACGGGGGGTAAGGGAGGCTGCTAGTACTTGTCGGGGGCAACGATAAGGAGACAAAGCGGGCGACATTTTGTATGGTCTCCACTCTAGCTCAGATAGACGAATTAGACTTGCAAACGACATTTACATAACGACATAACCATTTTAGTAAACATTTTTGGTGCCGTTCTGTCACTAGAAATGGCTGGGCAGTAGGGGGTAGTGTTTGGTGTCAATTCTACTTTTGTCGCACAAAATGGAATAAATTAAGACTAATCGGGACATTTAATGTCCTAAAAGGGTATCACCCGACACACAGACACACACACACACACATTTACTTCTGCAGGGTGAGAGCTCACATGTAGAAGAAAAATATGAAAGTTCAGCCAATCGAGAGAAGGTGTTATTTTGAACTCCTTTTTGGTGGTAATGGCATGTTGGGACGAAATGTGTCAGCTTTAGTGGCACCAACCTTGCGCAAAAGCAGCCAATCAGTTTCCACAGAACACTGCTTCTTCGCATCGTAGGGGAAATCTTGCTGGATAGTCTGAACTGTCGTGCCGCCCAGCTGAGCTTTACCGTAATTATGTCTTACGAACGATTACACTGCTTTTACTGATCCCTTCTAATTCCGCATAAATCCGCTCACTATATGCAGGAGTTACTCACAAAAACTGTGGAATTTTAAATATTAGTCAGAGGGTTTAGATAAATGAACCAACGAACGATCTAAAACTTTCCACACTTTTCCCTCTTTTCCCTATTTTCCAGAAGCCAATTGACAATGACCCAGTCGAACTTACTATCAAAGACTTTCCGCACCAAGTCGGGAAAAGAGGTTTCCGTTGCTCTTGGAACGGGTACGAAATGGAAACAACAACAATCAATCAATGATATCAGCACCGAATTAGTTGATAACATTCTTTTAGCATTGAAATTGGGATTCAGACACATTGACACCGCTGAAGCTTACAACACCCAGAAGGAGGTTGGTGAGGCGCTCAAGAAAGCTGACATTCCCAGAGAAGACCTTTGGGTTACCACAAAGTATAGTCCTGGCTGGGGACCAATAAAGGCATATAGCAAGTCGCCAAAGGAATCGGTAGACAAAGCATTGAGTCAACTTGGTGTTGACTATATTGACTTATTCTTGATTCATTCCCCCTTTTTCACCACCGAACAAACCCACGGTTACACTTTGGAACAGATCTGGGAAGCTCTAATTGAGGCAAAGAAAGAGGGGAAAATTAGAGAAATTGGTATTTCAAATGCTCCCATTCCTCACTTAGAGAGGCTCTTTGCAGCTTCTCCAAGTCCCGAGTTCTATCCTGTTGTAAATCAAATTGAATTCCATCCGTTTTTGCAAAATCAATCAAAGAACATTGTTGAATACTGTCAAAACCACGGTATCTTGGTAGAAGCCTTTTCGCCATTGGCGCCATTGTCGAGGGTTGAATCAAATGCTCTTGCTGGGACTTTAAAGACATTAGCTGAAAAGTATAACAAGACCGAAGCTCAAGTATTGTTGAGGTACACTTTGCAAAGAGGAATTTTGCCCGTCACCACCTCTTCGAAGGAGAGCAGATTGAAAGAGTCTTTAGACTTGTTTGACTTTGAATTGACTGAAGAAGAGGTTGAGGAAATCAGCAAAATAGGTACGGCCAATCCGTATAGGGCATTCTTCAGTGAGCAATTCAAAGACTATTAGAGAGATGTAATTGTTCTTTTTAATTATATTTATAATAGATGTAATAACAGTTGACTTTTTGGTGCGCGATCTATCTTGGTGATAATTTGCGAACAAAAAAAATATTTTAGCTTAACTTCCGATGACTACGATAGATACAATACGCGTTCCGAAGATCTCCAAATTTGACAAGAGAGTTGCTGTGTTGGGAAAGGGAATATCAGGAGAAGTGGACTTATACCTGGCGAGGGGGAATATCAATTATGCAGTAAAAGTGTATCACACTCGAGAAAAGCACGAGACAAAGAAGGAATACCGAGATAGAATACTTCATGAATATCATATCCTCCTGAAATTACACCATTGCAATATCATTTCCGTTTATAAATACGATGTACTGCTTTTGGATTCGACTGTTAAATTATACATGATGGCAGGCACACCCCATTTACTCAAGCTTCTTGAACCAGTAAAGTTACCTATTTCAGACATTGTATGTTTTTGGAAACAGATTTGCCTGGGGATCTTATACCTACACAGTCGCAACATAAGCCATCGTGACTTGAAGATGGAGAATATCGTATTCGACAGTGAATACAAATTGTTGAAAATTATCGACTTTGCTACCGCCGATGAAAAGTCAGGTCCTTCAATTGGCTTGGTTGGATCGGAAAAGTACGCTGCTCCGGAAACTTATTCTAGTTTGAAATATGACGGAAAGGCACTGGACATCTGGTCCATGGGGATAATATTGTACTACTTATTGCACAGAAAGTTTCCCTGGAAACAAGCCCACCGCAATGATTTAGACTATGCCAGTTACTCCACTGCAACAACCTTGCAAAATCTATTGCACTTTAATGAGGGGTCAGAAATAACGAGTCAAATACTCGAGCCAGACGTAGCGAAAAGAGTCACCATTTTTCAACTAGAAGAGGATCCTTGGTTTAATTTGTTGCAGTTCTGTTCCGAGTCTAGTACCTGTGGGTTCACTCATAGTATACACCCCGCTGCCCTGAAACCATCCACTTTGACTCGGTGACAAGTTAGACCCCACTTTTCTTTTGACTCTGTAATAATTGACTCTGAATTGACATTGGTCACGTGCATATCTCCCTGATTTCGGAGAGCAGCCGCTTTCAGTTCTCGTTTTTTTTTTCTTCGCTTTTTTTCACTTGTCTTTGATACATAGTTAGTCATCTATACTAATACACCACAAATGATTTCCACATCCATTCGTGCATTGAGAGCACAGAGATTGACTATTCAAGCTGTAGCAAGGAGAAGCTATGCTGTTTCATCAAAAGCGCAAGCTTTGTTGTCAAAGCCGGTGCAGGAAGTCGATCCTGAAATGGCCGACATTTTGAACCAGGAGAAAGTCAGACAAAAGAACTCCATTACTTTAATTCCTTCAGAAAACTTCACCTCAAAGGCTGTAATGGACTTGTTGGGATCTGAAATGCAAAACAAGTACTCCGAGGGTTACCCCGGAGAAAGATATTACGGAGGTAACGAAATCATAGACAAGGCAGAATCTTTATGTCAAAAGAGAGCATTGGAAGCATTCAATTTGAACCCAGAAGAGTGGGGAGTCAATGTACAACCATTGTCTGGTGCACCAGCCAACTTGTATGCATACTCAGCAATTTTGGATGTTGGTGATAGGATCATGGGATTGGACTTGCCCCATGGAGGACACTTGTCTCACGGATACCAAACCAACACTACAAAAATTTCGTTTGTCTCGAAGTATTTCCAAACTATGCCATATAGGTTAGACGTGGAGACTGGGGTCATTGACTACGATACGTTGGAGAAGAACGCCGAGCTCTTTAGACCAAAAGTCATTGTAGCTGGAGCATCAGCTTATTCGAGAGTTATTGACTACAAGAGAATGAAGCAAATTGCCGACAAAGTTGGTGCTTACTTGTTGTCCGACATGGCCCACATATCTGGTCTTGTCTCTGCTGGTGTTACTGATTCACCATTCCCATATTCAGATATTGTGACAACCACCACCCACAAATCCTTGAGAGGTCCTAGAGGATCGATGATCTTTTTCAGAAAAGGTATTAGAAAGGTGACGAAAAAAGGTAAGGAAATTCCATACGATTTGGAAAGAAAGATTAACTTTTCTGTATTCCCAGGCCATCAAGGTGGTCCACACAATCATACCATTTCCGCTTTGGCCGTTGCATTGAAACAGTGTGCTGAGCCAGAGTACAAGCAGTACCAACAGGAAGTTGTTGATAACGCCAAGCACTTTGCTGAAGCATTGGAGTCGAAAGGATTCCAATTAGTTTCAGGTGGCACTGACACGCATTTGATCTTGCTCAATTTGAACTCAAAGAACATTGATGGCGCTAGACTTGAAGCGGTCTTGGAGAGAGCTAATATAGCAGCAAACAAAAACACCATTCCCGGCGACAAGAGTGCTCTTTTCCCATCAGGATTGAGAGTTGGTACTCCAGCAATGACTACTAGAGGATTTGGATTTGACGAATTCTCAAAAGTTGCCGATTTCGTTGAACAGGCGGTGGCTATTGCCGTTGATTTGAAGAGCAAAGAGCAAGGAAAGGTACCTAAAGAGTTGTTGGCTAGCTTCAAATATTTAGCAGATGAAAGCGAGGAAGTCAAAAAGTTGGGTGATGAAGTGGCCAAATGGGCTAGTCAATACCCAGTGCCAGGAGATTTATAGGTAAAGCTTTTAGTTTGTGTAATAAAAGTTTAAAATAATAAAAAAACTTATTTCTACGAAAAGTGCGAAAATAAAAATTGTAAGACAATACTGAATCCTATAGACACTGACAGACAGACGTCCATGAACAACGAATCAATAGTCAATGTGCATTTGGAGGATGTCCAAAAGACATCGTCGTTAATATCTTGGTCAAAGAATGGGCTCATTGTATATACCTCGCCCTGCAAACGAGCAAAACACAATTTACTATTAACTTACCTTGAAAGCATTGACGGACATTCGTGGAGGCTAGCTCCACCACAACCTGTCGAAGTTAAACTAGAAAACAACTTTCTTCCTGAAGTAACTTTGGTGTGCTGGAGTACGTTAAGCACAGATTTGGCAGTTTCAGACGTGTATGGTAATTTCTACATATTCCTCGCTGGTGTTGGAATGGTGGACACCAAAGACGAATTGCCAAGCTATGAATTGACTTCGTATAACCATATGGAGATGATTTACCGTGACGTGATAAATCAGGATATTAAATCTCCTATTAATCCAGGTGCATCTATTATTGCATTTAAATGGCTCAATATTGAAAAACCCCAGATTTTGAACAAGCCAGCGAGCTTAGTTAATTTGGAACAATCCTATCTCTACACATACGGCGTGAACCAATTTGCATCACATGGAGTACTGCATCCAATTCCAACTAAACAAGCTTGCTTGGCACTACGAAGAAATGGAATACTCATGTTGTATTACCAAGGGGAGCACAAGGTGGAATACCACAAAATTTCCATCAACCTTAGTGAGAGTCCACTAATGATTGGAAATGCATCAATTGGATTCACCAATGAGAAGCAAGTTATAATAACTGCCCATGACAGTTTATCCGATGACATAGTCACCTACTCGGTAAATATCGAATGGGGCTTTCTTGTGGAATCAGCCAGGAGACAGAAAACTGATCCTCACTATCATACACCCAAAGACAACCAGAATATTCCCAGCATGCGCCTTGAAAAAATACACGAAATGAAGCCAATAGCTGAGTACAGAGAAAATTCACTTGCCCCATTATCATCGATTGATATCGTGTCAGCAACGGCCGAAAAGAATTCAAAGTTGAGTATTTTAATCAGCTATGGAGCAGTGGCAATATATAGATACGAGGTTGTCAGCACTAGTGATATACTTCCTGACGCATTTGCTGAATTGGGTGTTAAGAAAAACACCCTTGAGGAGAATTTGCCATTGCAAACAATTGAGCTAAGGGACAAGATATCAAGGGACGGAAAAGTACAAGCCATAGTGAATGGACCATCTGACTTACACAGCTTGATCTTGTATAAAGATGGACATATAGATGTCTTAGATACAAAGACTTGGAAAATCATCAACATACCGAATGAACAATTTCCACCACCTACAATTTCAACAGTGTTTGACGTTGGATTTGAATTACCTGATATAAAACATAATAATCCATTGATAATGGCGGTATCACCAAATATGACCTCGGTGGTGTACACAGAAGTGTATAGCGAAACCAGCTTTTTGACCTTAAAGCCGGTGGAAAAAGTTCGTAATACGGGCTTCCAACCGAGAGAGCTATTTGCCACATCTGTCGCATTGGCGTATAGACACGCGTATGCCTGTTACACAAACACATTTACTGATGATTTGATTATATTGATACAATCGGAGGTGGAAAGACTCCGCTCATTGTTGTTGAAGCAGATGCCGGAAAAGACTGAGAATATCCAGTTGGTGATTAGAAAATTCCTCGAGTCTATAATCAGCGAGGCGCATAAATCGATCAATTTTCAACTAGATGCATTTAGCAAAGAGTCAGTAGATAAGTTATTATCGAACCCTCCATTGCAAAAACTACTTTCATTACAGTTGATTTTAGGGGAGGCGCAGGGTAACTCGGTAATGTCGGATATCGCATGGATTGTTTTGAATTTGAGGAGCACAAATTTTGGCATCATGTTTTCTCTTTCCAGTGTCTATCGCCAAATCTCAAAGAAAAAACCAAGCGAGGATAGTTTGCAAGACTCAACAACTAGAGGTGAATGTATCATTTCATTGATTGGAAATATAAAATGGCTCATTGATCTAATGGCGTATTTCAACCAAGAATTGCTCCAACTTTCGTATTTCAGAAATGATTCTGAAAATAGCAAACTCAACTTCAACAATTCAGTGGTGTTACCTGTCATCTTGAGCAAAGTGCCAAGACTATTTCTCATGTATGCAATTTCATCCATGGGCAAGACTCACGAAATATTGAAAAAGTTGCACAAGGACTTGGCTGAGAGTAATAAACTATTCACACCTATGAAGGAGGCGTTGAATCGGTATTTTACTATATGCTCGAGTGCTCCATTGACTTTAAGTTTGTTTGAACATTATCTACGCGAGTCTGATGCATTGATTGCCAAGGAATTAGCTACTAGGTTAGCAAATAAGGATAAGGGCCATTCGTTAAAAATTGAGCAAAAATTGGTTTGTCATGGCGAAATTACCGATGATGTCAAAGACATTGCCCGCATGTTAGTCAATAGATATGCGCAGAACATCAGTCGGGAGTTGAAAGTGTCCGAGTTGTACTTTTACAATACTGAGTGGTTAAATGTTGGATTCAGCAAGCCGACTCGACTGATTCATGATTCATCGGCCATTGTGTATGATCAAGCATCGAACAAGGAGGTGGTTCCAAGATTGAAATTTGGTTCTCAGAATATTGACGCGTTGAGGAAAATATACATCTACGATGGGAATGTTAGAAGGTGCACTAGATGCAGATCGGTCTCGTTGGTGTCAGACCCGTTTGTTTTCGAATCTAGCACAACCGTGGGGTTGTGGACTATGGTTTTCCAGAGGACTTGTATTTGCGGTAACACCTGGGTCAACATTTAATAGCAGGTGATTTAACAAATCGAATAGAGTTTTCCATGCATTTAGATAAACACTTGTAGACAGAATTCCTTACATTTCATTCAAAATTACTATTACTTGCTTTGTGTGCCAACATATACTCTCATTTCTCTCTTTCTCACCCGCCTGCTTGCATCGCTTGCTTTGCATCGGCTTCTTTCTTTTTCTTTGCAAGAAACTTCAACATAAACGGCATAACAACATTGCTTGCCACAATCCACGCCAACAACACTCCTATATTTCTTCCCATATGACCTTTGTAAGCATCAAAATATGCAACATGCAACAACTCGTAAGCATTTCTTGAAGGCACAGCATACCCGTAATAATAAAAGGGCGGCGTCAAAACGGGCGGACTGATGATGGGAGCTAAATTGATTACCGCCGTGAACAACAAGACAAATCCAATCAACTGCGGTTTTATCAGAAACATGATAATAACAATTACCTCAATTATACTACCCAACGATGCCATCAATAGATAGCAAAACATCCAAATTACCAAAAACCCCGAGTATCCAAATACGGTATTGAAAGGTAGTTGAAATGCCGTGTTTAAAACAACCATACCTAATGAAATTGCCATGTAAGCTACTTGAGATGACAAAATACGGAAGAATATATAGCTCCAACCTTTGATCTTTGTCGCCAAATACATGTGGATTTTAACGGTAAAGATAAACTGGAAAAACCCAAATACAACAAGATAAATTAAACCAATTTGAAATGGTGCTTGAAATACAGGGTTCGTAACCGGGTGTAAATCATTGATTCGGAATGTGGGGATAGTTGATACTAACTGTGGAGCTTGTGACATCACATTTAATGCTTGTGTTTGATTAACAGTTTGGAGCATATTGGCAACGATCTCGCTCTGAGTGGCGAAATTGGGATATGATCGCACAATTTGTTGAATAATGGTGATAATGTAGTTCAGTACGGCATTGAAGTCTCTCCCCGTTTCATAAACCACCTCCATGAGAGAATGCGTTGGATCAAATTGTGTCGATGCCGAAGATAATGCTTGGTTCCACATTAGAGTGGCATTTTCATAAACGTAAAATGCCGCCCACACTTTTGCATGATGCACCTGCTGATAAACCTCCTGCGTGATGTTGTGTCCATGCTCAGCTGCTAGTGAGGAGACTTTGTCATAATCCCATATTTCAAATTTACCCAATTGTTGCAAAGTTGGTACATCAGTGAAGTAGGACTCTATAGTTTTTCCAACAATGTTTGGCAACTGTCCTACTTGACGATCAGCAATCACAATTGCCATTTTCAAGTGCTTGTACCTCGTGCTCCGTTGGTAGTAAGATGCCCAGTAAAACAACAATGCACCGGCAAATCCTATGAGTAAGAATACGTAGTTGGATAATAGTTTGAGCCCGATTTGTATACGGTCGGCTCTGAACTCCTCGTCCCATAGCTTATATTTGCGAGGCTTTTGTGGTTGTGATGCAATTCGTGTGGCTTTTGGTTCTGTCGTCTCCTCTTGTGGCTCTGAATATAACTCTGGCTGGTACAGATGGACCGACTCTAACTCTTTCGACCTTGGGATCACATCCTCGTCACCGCGCTTCTTCTCATCATCATATTCTTCGTCTTCTTGAAAATCATGAGGACTGTCTGCACCTAAAACGTAGTGTGTGTCGTTGGCATTGAAATAGTCGTTTGCAACATCCTGTATCAAAGATTCATCCTCCTTTCTACTCACATCATCAACATTCCCAACGTTATCATCACGCTCATTGCCGAATGTAAATATATTGGAAGCAGCGCTTGACAATCGCCTTGACAACGGCTGTCTTAACCTTGGTGGGTTGGTTGTTGTGCCCGCATACGATTGGGGTTGGTTCTCATCCAGTGAGTTGTTGGACAGTAGGGAATTTAGTGATGAGTTATTGGAAACCATACCTCTATTATAGGCTGACTTTTGGTATGGAAAAGAATAGAAAGGTGGTGCCTTTTTGGAATGAGCAAGTGAATATAATGGAGAAGTTTGGTATTTGTTGACTATGAAAACAAAACGTCAATGTGGTACAAAAGTGTTTGAAAACAATGTTTGAAATTCGTGATAATGCGGCGGCTAACTGCATTGCAGCAATAAAAGGCTTCAGATTGAGTATTCTGCTTCGTTTAGGGGGTGCATGTATAGGTTGTCTATTTAGCAATATTAAAACAGAATAGAGGCAGGAATATAGTGCAATAGCAATTGCTATCTTATATTGCTCGGAAGTTAACATCAGGTAGGTTCTATCCAAGTGCAATTCATCTCGGACATTTTTCTGGAACAATTGTGTCACAAAACCTCAATTTGTTTATTTTTCTACGCAAGAGAAGCCAAGGTTTAATTGGGAGCATGTATGTATGTATGGATGTAGAGTTTTTGTTCAATTACGAAGAAGTGTATATACCAAAGCATTAATTCCCTACTCTACTACAAACTTCTTTACCAACCATTGCAACCACCAGAGAAATAGATTTCTTGCATCTTTAACTACATCCCTCATGTCGACATCGACAGATTCCATTGACCCATTGGAGGTGCAAGACAAGTCCAACAACAGTACGTCCGATTTGGATGTACAACCAATTACAGACTACCACGATCGAGATGTTGACGATATTCCAGCAAACTCGGGTGGCTTTACTGGAGCAGCTCTAGCAAAAGAGCAAACAGTCAGACCAGATTCGGTCAGACGAGATTCAGCCAAACAACGTCAGCTGGTGGGTTCTATTCGACTTACGTATAAAGAACGTTTGAGAGAGTATATAAAGGTTGCACCAAAGTTTATATGGGCCTATGTTCAAGTGTTTTGCATATACGTCGGATTTCTTAGCATCTACTGGGGGACATTATACAAGCGAGAAGAACGGTTCCAGAATGTGGAGATGTTGGTAGTTAATGATGATACTTCGTTCATGAGCAATGGAACGGAAATTCAACCATATATCTCTGATGCATTTATTGAGCTACTCCAGGAGCCACAAGTGAGATATTTGGCCAATTTCAAAGTTATCAACACGACAGATTTTCGTGATTTGGCCGAATCTCACAATAACACTCTTTACGAAGAAGTTGTTCGACAAATTCATCACCAGAAGTACTGGGCTGGTTTTTACATAAAGCCACAAGCAACTCAGCTCATTTACGACAGCTTTGCTTCAGGAAATGCAACTTACATGACGCTGGGACAAATTAACCAAACAGTCACGGTGGTGTATGAGACCGGTCGTCATTTTTCAGCGTTGAACCAGTACCTTATTAGAAACTTGAACACGGTAGCATTTGACTGGAACACCCACCTTAGTCGGAATGTCTATCCCGAGATTATCCAATCTCTATCACTGACGCAGCAAGAGAACCTTCTTCAAAACACGTCCATCCCAATATTCACAACATTTCCTATTCTTAGTTTTGTTGACAACAGATCATCGTCAAACTCGGCGATTCTAGGACCTTCAGAGTTAGGTCTCATTTATGCTCTATTGTTTTCATTTAACCAATTCAACTTCTCAGTGGAGATCTACCGAATCATGAGAGAGAGGTTGAAATATCGCTCATATTTGTTTTACCGACTTATAGTATCACAATTAAATGCATTGTTATTGGCATTAGTTTATGGATTGATGACAATTGCATTGAAGATTCCTACCGAAACTGCATTTGGCCATGCTGGATTTGTTGTGCTCTGGATGTTTATGTACCTCTTCCTAAGCGCCGTGGGAGTTGTTAATGAGATCGTGATGCTGATTATTATGGCCTTCAACCAACAACTATTAATAGCCCCATGGATGATTTTCAACATTGTCTCCAACATTTCTGCCACATTTGCTCCATTTGTCTTGATGCCTGGATTTTACAAGTACGGTTACGCTATGCCTATGTATAATATTTATGAAGCATTGAAGGTCGTATTTTTCAACACTTGGAAGGGACACTTGGGACGGAACTTGGGGGTATTGATAATCTGGATAGTTGTGGGTAATGTATTGTTGGTTCTTGTATCGAACTGGGCAGTTAAACGAGCCAGACGAATGCAAGCGGCAGCAAAAGAGTAGCAGTGTTTAGGATCGTTTTAGCATAGACGTATTTAGATCTCTAAAAAGAGACTCATAATGTAATTGAACGATGGGTTCGAGGATGATATACTAGCAACTTACTCGACTATACTCTAGAGACTATTGTTGAGCTATACTGTCTGGTTTCCCTTCTAAGCAGTATCATCAATAACTTCAACTTTAGGTTGGACATGTTTATAGCTCTGGCCAAATTTCATCAAATTGTAGCTTTCTTCAATCTTGTTCTCCCAAATGCCAAACCCAGAAACTTCTTCGCTGTGTTTCAAGTTTTCAAGAATCTGTAGTTTCAACTTCCAAATATCATTGTTTCTTATATCTGACTCAATAACTTCATTGTTCATTATATTTGGCAAGTTGTTGAAAAGATATTCCTTTGTGTGCTTGTACTTTGACATGCTCAATAGCAACAGAAACAATTTGTCTTTCGACAAAGATTCAAGTTGCTCATTAGTCAATTTCAATTTCAACGACATCCAAGCTTGAGGTGATGCAAGGAAATTGAGCAAAATGGGAAGATATATGTGATCAAACAAAGGTAGATTTTTCAAAACATCATCGTATATAGATGGGTTAAGACTGTACATCACGCCAGGGTTGGACTTGGATAGAAGCTTTATTTCCACTTCATCTTTGTCAAACACTTTGATCAAGTTGTAAGTTTTGAATATCTCAAAATCGGACAATAATGACTTGTAACCGTGGTATGTCATTTTTGCTACAAGATCAGCAACCTCGGAGTTGACAATGTCGTCTAATTCACCTTTTTTGTACAAGGTCATCACTGCTGTGATTGACCCTTCGATAGTGAGATTCGTCCCTATTGCTTTAATGTAAAACTGGATCAAAAGGATTAAAAAAAGTGGGTCATCACTAAATGTGAGAATTTCCCTTTCATTAAAATTGTACAATTTTGGATCCAAATTCAGCAGTTTGTCAACCAAAATCAAAAGGAGGTCCAATAACCGAGCCAAAAGCACGGCATTGGTCAGTTTTCTAACCGAGTAGAGTCGATCCTGTCCTCTATCTAACAAATGTATCTCCAGCGAATATAAAGCAGCAACAAGTGTTTCAATCAGGCTCAACACCAGAATCTGCGTGTTTTCATCAAAAAACACCTTCAATAATCTAGCCACAACATTGTTGCTAGACAAAAACTCCTGCGTCTCCAATTGATGCACATTTAAAGTCAATATTTTCAAACACAAGATGCTGATTGACGATACAGAGAACAAATTCTCCAAAATAAAGTCCGTTGGATAAAAGGCGACGATTTGTTGGAAATTGAGGTATGATAGGACCTTCTCTAGAAGCTTGATAAGTGCTCCTGTTGGATCAATTGTGGGGTAAGCGTTATCAAGCAATGTTTGATTCACAAGAGGAATGACCTTTTGAAAGTATGAAGGCTGTTCAACAGTAGCCAAATCCAAAGCGAGGATGTAGTTGTCAATCAACTTTTCATCAATGGCTGTTTTTGATTCATAGCTGGAGGATATTTCGGAGATAACGTTATTCGTAATACCGTCAAACATGGGGTTGAGTGATGCTAGTAGTCAGAAGGTATGTCTAAATTTTGTGGCAATTTTTTTATGCGTTTCCGCGACAGCTTGTCGAAGCATTTTGGGATAGTTCCTTCATCTACTTCGGTGAACAATTGAACACGAAATACCTTCTATTCATCTTTAATTTTATAGTTAACAGAGTTTATGTGGTACTGTTATACAATTTTCCACCAATCTACTTTCATTATCTAGGGTTATCTTTGATTTCGCATCTTATCTCTATTCGCAATTGATTGCCCAAAATGGCAGGTGGTACGAATACTTATCAAAGTCAGTCTTATCATCTGCCATTGACGAGAGAAAGAAAAGAAACACTGAAAATCTCCGAAAGCCTTTGTTCCCGTAAATTGTAGGATCTCTTTTCAACGAATCACAGGTAGGGTAGGCTGGAGCATAATGCTATATACTACTCAACATTTTTGCTGTAAAACCAGATAAAACCATTTAAATTATTTCATGAAGTTTGATGAAATGCTTATTGATATAAACTATGTTTCGCAAATGTACAATACAAAGAATTGACCTAGTGAGGACATGTTCATGTAAGAGAAGTCTGATTGGTCAACTGTGACAGTCAAATAGTAGTTCACCCTCTTATTCTGGCTCACCCCCACAATGTAAATCATTTTGAAACGTGGGTTGATATGGCTTGCCCACCCCCTATTTTGAAGGAATTTCATTTACCGTTGGTGGGGTGGAACCTCCACGAAATTATAAAAGTATAAAATGAATTGATCAACAATTTACCAAGCTTGATTCAAAGAACTCTCTGGGTAAGACGTGGGGTGTAATTTCGTTGGAAGGAACTTTATCTTGCATTGTGGGGTTTTTTTATCACACATCACCTTCATACACATGAATGGGTATTGTGCTATACAAACCAAGCTAGCGTGTTTGCAATTATTTTCTTAAAGATCTTACAGGTTAGCTTGGCACAATCGCACTTTTGTTGAGGGATTTTATTTTTCCATATATCCTTATGCCCCACATAACGGCCCGATTATGGATACTCCAAGGGCAACATCAACCTGGCTATCCGTGCAAGAAAATCACGCACCCAAGACTGTGCTTGGTTATCTCCACAAGATTGAATAATACCACGCATTGTTGTAGTGTCACAAAAGGAGCAATCGAAGAACGATAGTAACTCCATTGTTTACCAAGCGACGCAACGTTTTTCTTTGTAACCCAATGGAGTTACAACCAACGCCAATTTTTGCGATAAGCATATTTTATAAATACCTTGGAAGATTCTGCTCAATAAGGCATCTCACTATGTAAACAGCAAAAGTCGCGAATTTTTAGCAACACGCAATCATGTCTCCATCAGTTTCATATGAGTCCTTTTTAGTCACCGAATCTTTTGCAGGGTTCGAGGATCCTGAAAAATTCAAGAAATATGTTCCAAAATTGGAAAAATACAAGAAAGAATTAGAGGAAAGCATTTTGGATGAATACAAAGTCGACATGACTAAGCCAATTGAGGAATTGGTCAAAAACCAGCTTGACGCTGTTGATTATTTGTACACGGAAAAGTTATTGACGCCAGAAGAATTTGAAATAACCGATTCAACTGCTTCGAAAATCGTTAAAAACATTGCAGACGGTAAGTGGACTGCTGTTCAAGTTCTTAAAGCCTTTTCCCACCGTGGAACTATTGCTCATCAATTCACCAACTGTGCACTTCAAATATTTGTTGATGAGGGTATCAAACGTGCTGAAGAGTTGGATGAATATCAAAAGAAGAATGGTAAATTGGTGGGACCCTTGCACGGCGTTCCTGTTTCATTGAAGGAGCACTTCAACTATGCAGGTAAGGTGACCCATTCAGGTTACGTTGCATTGATTGATAACTTGACTGAGGAATTTGGTGTCACACCTCAAATCTTGCACGACTTGGGAGCTGTCTTTTACATTAGAACCACTCAACCACAAACACTTATGCACTTGTGTTCTGAGAGCAACTACTCCGATGTAACCAAGTGTCCTTACAACATTTCTTTGTCAAGTGGTGGATCTTCATCAGGTGAGGGCGCTGTCGTTACATTTGGTGGTTCTGTGTTTGGTATTGGCTCCGATATTGGTGGTTCAATCAGATCACCAGCGGCATTTTCTGGTTGCTTTGGACTCAGACCAACTACGCACAGAGTATCATTGGAAGGTAGTACCTCATCATTAGGCGGACAAGAAACTATCCAAGCAGTTTTTGGTCCATTAGCTCGAACAGTGGAAGACATTGAGACGATGATGAAGTCATACCTTAATGAGGGTAAACCTTGGAATTCAGATGCTTCTTTAATTTCTATGCCATGGAGAGAAGTCGAAAAGCCTAGTGCGCAGGATTTGACTATTGCAGTTATTAGAGACGATGGCTTGGTTAGGCCTTCTCCACCAATTAGACGTGGTGTTGACACTGTGGTTGAGAAGTTGAAGGAAGCGGGTGTCAATATCATCGAATTTACACCTCCAAATACCAAGCTCGCGTATGAAACAATCAACAAGATGTACAACTGTGATGGTAATGAGACTAACCGTAAAATGTTGGGTGAAAGTGGTGAGCCATTGACTCAATTAACCAAATGGTCGTTGAATTATGGTGATGGATCAAGGATGTTTTCCGTACCTGAAGTTCGTCAATTGCACATGACCAGGAATGAATTGAGAAACGAATACAACAAATTTATGGTTGACAACAACGTCGATTTTATCTTATCACCAGCATACAACAATGTTGCCCCTCATCCACGTGAAGTGTTCAATTGGTCCTACACTGCTTTGTTCAACATTTTAGATCTCCCAACATTGGTATTCCAAACTGGATTGAAACAAGATCCAGAAATTGATGTATGGACCGAAGAGGATAAGAAGCACCAATATAGATCTAAGTTGGAGCAATTAGAGAATGAAATGTACAAGCCAGAAGAGTTTAATCACGCTCCAATTGCTTTACAATTGAGTGGACGCAGATACCGCGATGAAGAAGTTATTGCTGCTGGAAAAGTCATTGTGGATGATATTTTGAAGGTCAATTTGCTCAAGCATTAAAACAGTTGCCGCTGAAACTTTATTAAACTATTATTACACTGTATATGAATGAACTACAGACACTTTTTGTTGACCCTGTTAAGTGGCGTATCGTATTTCTCCACTATAAAGGTAGCGCTCGACCCGCTTAAGGCGGGGTCAAATTACAGTACTCCCCGTCACCATCTGGAAACAAACCCTTGCTTACTCAGCAAAGGGTATTCCTTCTTAGTACACCCTCAAGTGTATATATTAGTAGTCGTCTTTATCAAAAGAAGTGTTTTGTCTTATGCAAGGTTAAGCACAAGAGTAATGCCGTGTAAAGCGTGTGTGTGTGTGTGTGTGTTGTGTGTGTATGTAATAAATTATATCTATTGATAAGATAAAAATAAATTTATTGCCGGGTAGATTTATTTTCCTGTGGCTTTTGCCCCACCACCAATACAACTTAATTAGGCAAAAATCAAATGCGCTAAATTACGAATCAGACACAAACGAAATGTAATGCCAATCGGTGGTCTCAAATCGGGTACATATAAAGGACCAATATAATCCTCATCTAAGCATACCTTCTTATTCGAATCATTAATCATTACCTTTTTCTTTTATTTTTTCAACACTTGAATACCATGACGGAACACCCGCATATAGAGGATGTTTTATTTGAATCACTTTTAACCTACGAAACATTTGAGGGGTACGAGGATCCTGAAAAATTCCAAGAGTATATTCCAAAATTGGAAAAGTACAAGAAAGCATTGCAAGATGCAATCTTGGATGAATACAAGGTTCAATTATCAAAACCCATTGACGACTTGGTTGGTGAACAACTTGACGCCGTTGATTATTTGTACAAAGCCAAGTTACTCACTCCTGAGGAATTTGAAATAACTGATTCATCAACCACCGATATTGTAAAGAATATTGGAGATGGGAAATGGACAGCAGTACAAGTTCTCAAAGCATTTGCACATAGAGGAACCATAGCCCAACAATTCACAAACTGTGCACATCAATTGTTTGTCGATGAAGGGTTGAAACATGCTCAAAAATTGGATGATTACCAGAAAAAGACTGGAAAGCTTATTGGTCCATTGCATGGGGTTCCTATATCGTTGAAAGAGCAATCAGGGTACAAGGATAAAATCACACATGCGGGGTATGTGGGATTGATCGATAACATTCCATCAAAGCATGCTGCCACCACCCAGATCCTTTCAGACTTGGGGGCCGTGTTTTATGTCAGAACCACGCAACCACAAACCCTTATGCATTTGTGTTCAGGAAACAATTTTTCAGAAAAGACTAAGTGCCCTTTCAATATTGCGTTGTCAAGTGGTGGTTCTTCGTCTGGAGAAGGTGCAATAGTTTCTTTTGGTGGTTCTGCCATTGGTATTGGATCAGACATTGGGGGATCTGTAAGATCACCCGCTGCATTTTCTGGGTGCCATGGATTGAGACCAACAACAAGGAGATTGTCAACATTAGGTGGTGTTTCATCAGGAGGTGGTCAAGAATCAGTTCCTGCAGTGTACGGTCCATTGACTAGAACTATTGGTGATATCGACTACATGATGAAGACGTATTTAAATCAAGGACGGCCATGGGACAAAGATGCGTGGTGCTTGTACATGCCATGGAGAGAGGTTTCCAAGCCTAATGCCAAGGACTTGACAATAGCTGTTATTAGAGACGATGGGTTGGTTAGACCATCGCCTCCGATCAGACGTGGTGTTGACACTGTTGTGAACAAGTTGAAAGAAGCAGGTGTCAATGTTGTAGAATTTATTCCACCAAATACTGAATTGGCGTATGAAACCATCAACAAGATGTACTGCTGCGACGGTAATGAAAAGCAGCGCGAGTTATTGGCAAAGAGCGGTGAACCCTTGCAGAAACTCACCAAGTGGAGCTTAAACTACGGGGAAGGTGCCAAAAATTACACAATACAAGAAAATCGTAAATTGAATATGATCAGAGATGCGTTGAGGAACGAGTACAATGATTTCATGGTGCAGAACAAGGTTGATTTCATCTTGTCCCCTACGTACAACAATGTTGCACCTCGTCCAGGCCGTATCTATAACTGGTCGTACACTACTTTATTTAATATCTTGGACTTTCCAACCTTGGCCTTCCAAACTGGATTGAAACAGGACCCAGAAATAGATGTGTGGACCGAGGAGGACAAAAAGTATATCTATAGATCTAAATTGGAAAAGTTGGAGAACGAGAATTATAAGCCAGAGGAATTCAAACATGCTCCAATTGCCTTGCAATTGAGTGGAAGAAGATATCGTGACGAGGAAGTTGTAGCTGCTGGTAAACTCATTGTTGATGATGTCTTGAAGGTCAACTTGTTGCATTAGATTAGATAGTAATAAACAACGTATGAAGGATGTCTTTATCTCGTATGCTGAAGGTTCAGCAGTTGCGCAATTCTCTATCAGTGACAATCAGATTGTACGGATAGTAAGTTGATGCCATTTAGAAGTTTGGGAAGGGGTGGAGATACCCGTGCGGTAGGTCTTCATGTTAACAAACTGCTCTCAGTGTGGCTATGAAACCCCCAAACCCCGTTTGGTGGACATTTCTAAAAGGGAAGAAAATTCCGCGCTGAAAGAGGAAAGTGTCAAAGCACAGGCGCCTGTATCCCGAAAAAAAGAGATAACGGCCCCACAACTGAGAATTTCACCACTTTGTGATATATAATTAGCCGATGGTATTGACAAAGCAAACGTTGGATCACACTTGCAATTAAGCCATATCATAGTAACTACAATGACAATTGATCCATCCCTTGACAAACTCTTCTACTCCTTGTTAACCAAAGATGATTTTTCTGGGTATGAGGATCCTGACAAGTTTAAAAAGTGGATTCCAAAAATTGAAGCATATCGTCAAAAGCTAGATGATTCGGTTCCCCCAGAACTCAAAGTGGAGTTGCCAGACTCAATTGACAGCTTGAAAGCAAATCAATTCAATGCAATGCAATATTTATACGACGAAAAGTTGTTGTCGCCTCATGATTTTGCGATTACGGATTCCCTGGGAACTCTGATTGCTTATAAAATAGCTTCTGGTGAGTGGACTGCTGTTGAGGTGTTTAAAGCTTTTACCAAGAGAGCCGTTTTAGCTCATCAGTTTACCAATTGTGCCGTTGAATTCTTTGTTGACGAAGGTCTTGCAAGGGCTAAAGAATTGGATGAATATTACACAGCACATGGTAAGACAGTTGGTCCATTACATGGATTGCCGATATCTCTAAAAGAGCATATATCATTAAAAGGCAGGATTGGACATTCGGGCATTGTGTCGTTGCTAGACAACATAGCTGACAAAGATGCCGTAACTGCAACAATTTTGTACAATTTAGGTGCTGTTTTCTACGTTAGAACTAACGAACCCCATGCTTTGTTGCCGTTAGACTCTGGAAATAATATAACTGGGTTTACAAAATGTCCCTTCAATCTACTTTTATCAAGCGGTGGTTCATCATCTGGTGAAGGAGCAAATATTGCCTATGGCGGAAGTGTTATTGGTGTTGGCTCGGATATTGGTGGTTCCATTAGATCTCCAGCAGCCTTTTCAGGGTGCCATGGATTGAGACCATCGTCAAGGAGAATCTCTTGTAGAGGGTTAGTTGGGGGAGAAGGTGGCCAAGAGAGTGTGGTAGGGGTGCTTGGGCCATTGTCACGAACAATTGAGGACATTAACTTGTTCATGAAGCTGTACATAAATGACGGCAAACCCTGGCTTCGTGATCCGTGGAGTTTGCCAATGGAATGGAGAGAAGTTCCTGTCCCCGAATTGTCCAAATTGAAAATTGCCGTTGTTAGGGACGATGGTGTTTGCAGGGCAACGCCACCTATTCGCCGTGGATTGAACCAAGTAGTCGAAAAGTTGAAACTGGCTGGTGTTGAGTTAGTAGAGTTTGTGCCAAAGAATGGACGATTGGCGTATGATGTAGCTGCGAAGCTATCCACCTGTGATGGTAATAGAGAATTGCGTGAGTTATTCTCAGCATCGGGAGAGCCATTACCAAGATTGACAAAATGGTACTTGAACATAGGTGAAGGGAGAAGGGAGTTAACCGTTCATGAGAATCGTGAACTTAACTCAAAAAGGGATAGATTGAGGGAGGAATATAGTGACTATCTTATTGAAAATAAAATTGATTTCTTCCTTGGTCCTGCCTACGATAACGTTGCTCCAAAGGAAGAAGAGGTATACAACGAATCCTACACTTTGATTTACAACTTGTTAGATTTCCCAAGTTTAGTTTTTCAAACAGGGTTATTTCAGGATCCCAAAATTGATGTGTGGCAAAAGGAGGACTTGGATTATAAATACAGAAGTGGCATGGAGGAATTAGAGAATAGAAGTTATGACCCTAAACAATTTGTAGGGGCACCAATTGCTCTACAACTAAGCGGAAGGAGGTATTTTGATGAGGAAGTCGTGGCTGCGTCTAAAGCGATTGTAGATTTTCTTGGTGTCGATTTGTTAAAAAGACAGTAAGGCTGAATATGTTTGTAGTTGAATATATGATAATTGATTTAATCTTTGGCAAATGTTGAGCTGTCTAAACAACTGAAAGCTACCTCTAACTAAATGACAAGTACTGCACAGTTTCAAAAGATCAAGTTCTGTTTCATCTGTACCATTTGTGGAAGGTATAACTGATAGTGAGATCTAAACAATGAATCCATCAGTATACACTTTACAAACTGAAGCTCCATGATTTTCTTTGTCGCGAACCCTACTTTAATGTGTCTTGAAAAATTCTCAGACTTAAAACGTGCAATCTTTGTCAAAAACACAGCTCAAAGAGGATATCCTTCCACCACACATAGACAAAGATGGACTATGACGAAGATGAACTACACTACGACTCACAAGAAGAGTTAGAACAATTTGATGAGGACAAATTAACCAATGAAGAATACGATTTATTACACGATCTTTTACCACAGTTGAAAACAAAACTAAAGTCTTATAATGATGAAATCCCTGATTTAGCGTTAAAAGAGGCCCTCTATTTCAACTACTTTGAGCTCGAGCCATCAATCGAAGAATTGAAATCGAATTTTAAGAGTATGTATCTGCTTTATACTAACCTTCCAATCGTCTTCTTAACCAAAGCAATGCTAACGAGAGAGAGAAAAAAAATATCCATGAGAAATTAAACACTTCTATTGCAAACCATAAGATCTACCATCAGTCATGTCCAAACTAGCCCAATTGGCAAAACTACGAGCTCAGAAAAGAGAACAAGAACTTAGTGAAAGCCTGGGGGATGTGCAAGTGCCGACGGAGGCTCCACCTCACACGTCATCAAAGTTGTCGCGATTGGCGAAAGCAAGATCAGGGTACTCGTCAAGTTCGATCTTGGATCAGTTTACATCTAATGCATCAGCAGGCAAAGATGAATCCACACTGCTGCCGCCTCCAACTTTACTAAGAAAGAAACTTGAGAGGACGCAGACACCACCACGAGAGAATGTTGCCACCCTCAAACTTCCTGCACAATATAATGACTCAAAGGAGCCGCCGATTTCTTTTGACATTGCTTTGGATGACTCAGTTATTCTAAATACCCCTAGGGATGACATATCCATATTCTGGTTCCAAGACCAACCTACAAGCTACGAGAATAGTTTGAAGCGAAGACGATTGAATGATGCTATTTTTCACCTGATTACTAACATCGATGTTCCTATAGAAAAAATCAACAAGGCACAAAATAACTTTAATAAGCCATCACCAGATGACGAGATATTAAATGCACAGAAGCAAGCATTTGAAGGAGTTGGCAATTTAAAGATTGATGAGGCACCAAAGGAGAAAAGCGCACCAACAAAAGTCAAAGAGACAAAACCGTTTAAGAAGCTCGATATTGACAATGAGCTTACAAGTAACCCACAATTCAGCAAGCCTCATAAATCTTTTGTTGTTATCGGGCACGTCGATGCTGGAAAGTCGACTCTCATGGGAAGATTATTGTTCGATTATGGCATAGTCGACGCCAAAACCGTCAACAAGCTTGTTAAGGAAAGTGAAAAAATCGGCAAAGGCTCATTTGCTTTGGCGTGGATAATGGACCAAACTGAAGAAGAGAGAAGTCATGGAGTCACTGTTGACATATGTGCCACTGACTTCGAAGTTGAGTCCAATAAATTCACTGCTATTGATGCTCCCGGTCACAGAGACTTCGTGCCACAGTTGATTGGTGGAGTTTCAAATGCTGATTTTGCCTTGTTGGTGGTTGATTCTATAACGGGTGAATTTGAAGCCGGGTTTGCCTTGGATGGACAAACCAAGGAACACACAATATTGGCAAAGAATTTGGGTATCGAAAACATTTGTGTTGTTGTAAACAAAATGGACAAGGAGGACTGGAGTGAAAATAGATTTGAGACAATAAAGACCCAATTATTGGAGTTTTTGACAAGCTCGGATGTGGATTTCAAGCCAAAACAAATTGATTTTGTGCCAATTTCAGGGTTGACTGGTAATAACGTGGTAAAGAGGGACCCATCTATCGAGTCATTTAAATGGTATAACGGCCCAACATTAGCGCAGTATATTGAAAATGTTCCATTGTCGAAAGATGGGAGGAATACCGTGTCTCGTGAGCCATTCTACCTCTCGGTTCATGACGTGTACAAAGATAAAGGTGATTTGAAAGTCATTGGTAAAATAAATAGCGGGTTTATACAGTCAGGAGAGACGGTTGTATTCCATCCCAGCGATGAGAGCTTGCAAGTTCTGTCATTGCAAGTATCTCAAAAGACAGTTGATTTTGCTATTGGGGGTCAATTGGCTACGTTGTTATTCAAGAGTAGTCAAGTTTCAAATGAGTCAGCAGATGTGGTGAGAATCGGAGATGTAGTTACAAAAGTGCTATCATCGATCAGGACAGTTAAAAAGTTTACTGCATCTGTCCATTTGTTCAATATGGATAAACCGCTTCTTGTGGGTATGCCATTTGTGCTCTTCAGAAACAGTAGTCAAGTTCCAGCAAGGATCACCAATATTTTAGAAATCACAAACTCAAATAAAAAGAAGAAGAAAAAAATCTTGCATTTGACTTCAAAGCAGGATGCACTAATCGAGATTGAGGTTGACGGTGGTGCGTCATTGCCGTTGACTACTTATGAGGGCAATTCGAAATTGGGCAGGATTGTTCTTCGAAGAGAAGGGCAAACAATAGGGGCAGGAAAAGTTACCGAAATCTGATACGGTTGTGGCCCTGTCATTATATAGAATATACAAAGTTGTATCAACTGTGAGGTGCCATCGTGATGATAATGTAGAGTGCATACCTCAAATTGGAATTCTTCTGTTTACAATTACTCCCCACGCTATATAAACTTTAAAAAGTCTATAATCACCAAAAGACAGCCTAATAGAATGCAAATAGAAACTAGATAATTTGCTCCTCTTTTGTTCTTTCTTGTTGCCTTGTTCAAGGTTCGATTACCTTCCTTGACCTCAAACTCCACTTCCGAGTGTGTGTCCATTAGATTATTTATCTGATCGCCTTGTTCTTGTAGTTTGAAACTCAATTCATTTTGGATATTTACTATATCAAGTATAGATTGTTGAATATTATCCACTTGTTTTAATTGAGTTGTTTTCAAATTGAGCAATTCTTTATTCTCAGATTCCAATTCTTGAATCTGTTCCTGACTCAATTCGAATTGCGGTATTTCCTCCTTCTTTTCGATATCCTGTTGTATTTGGTCTAGACTAGTGAACATTTTCGAATTATCTAAATCCTTCTCCAACTCGTCATTGATGTTTTGAAAATTTAATGAATTTAGTTGTTTTTCACGTTGGATTCGTTTACGTTGCATCTTTTCATACGTTTTGGATAAATTAACGAGCGACTCCATCAAGAACCGCAAGACCTGGTGTCTGTGGCTTGCCTCAGTCTCGAAATATAAATCTTGTTCGCCGTTATCTTGGAAAAACCACCGCTTCAGCAACGTTGCCTTGACCATTTGCTGTCGCTTTGTCTCGTACGACTCCAAGGCTCCGAGTTTTTTAAAACATTGCTGTACTCTGGTATTGAACTCTTCGTCAATTTTGTCCTTGGAGGCGGAGTTGGAAGCATTATCTGATACAGCGAGATACTCGGCTCTTATTTCCGTAATGAACTGACACAAGCTGCTTAAAACGTGGTAAAATTCAACGCATTCTTTATTAAAGCTGTCCTTAATTAGATACAAAGGTTTCTCTTGGGGATGTAGTTGTTTCTTGGGTTTAAGTTCAGTTTGAACAATGTTCACACATTGTGTAAATAGTGGGGTCAAGTCTGTCATTTGGTGTGTGATGTTGGTTGGAAAAGAGAGTGACGAGGTTTCAGCGCAGTATATAAATTTTTGTTTTGGATACTTCTGATTTCCTATATCAAACTACACACAAAATTTATCAAAACATTTATATACTCATCCAGAGAGATAGTCAGTGCATTTAGTAATCTCAATAGCATCTACACGGCCACCAGGGTACTCGACTTTGACAGTATCAGTGTCGTACAAGATATTCCATCTTCCCAAAAACTCATCACCATTAGGGTTTGGATTCTTTTCGTTATATTCCTTCTTTTCTTCTGGAGATAACCTGACATACTTGACATATTCGGGAGCACCGGGCATCAAAATGTTGTCGGCAGTAATCACAGTACCCGGTGCAATAAAGTTGAGAGACTCCAACTCTCTCAAATCAGGCACATATAGATCCTTCCAATGGTCAATGAATATGAAATCTAACGCTTTAAACAGACCATTCTTGTTGAATCTCTCTTTGAAGTCCACCAATGTGTAGGCGGCTTTTCCAACAATGATTTCGATTTTCTTGGACAATCCAGCCAAGCGGATGACATCGGTGGCAATTTTGGCGAATTCTGGATTCACCTCGAAGCTATAGTACTTGGCTTCGGGATCTTTAATCAATTCATTGGCGAACAAGACTGCTGAGTAGCCCAAGTACCCACCCAACTCGATCATAACTTTAGGTTTCTTTTCTCTGATCTCCGCAGTGATTAACTCGCCCTTTTGACGGCCAATGTCCATAAAGCGTTCGGGATAGTCGTCGATTACTTTCAACACCTCCAATGGCTTTCCTTTGATGGCGTCAACTTTGTCTTGGGGCAAGCTCAATATGTATTCATGGAATTTTTGCTCCTTCGTTTTCTCAGTAGTGTTGGTTGAAGACATGATACAATTGACTATGAATGTATGATAAAGCAAATGACGTGTTGTGTGTGTCTGTGCTTGAAAAAAGTAATTGCTGCAACCTATTTAGCATTTAGCAATTGGGAATATGTGATCTCTTATATACGGATAATCCTTCGAGGCACTTCAGAGACAATTAGCCAACACTTAAAGTAAGGGATTCCACACTCTACACAAGAATAATTTTAGTTTAAGCCCCTCACCCCCTCTGAATGATCACAGCAAAACCCGAATTGCTGGAAGGCACGAAAAATTTCGATCCGTTCACTCGTTCCGCGTTTCGGCTTTTACGTGCTTGTTATCTTTTCAATCAGTATTTTACAAGAGGCACGGGGTTAGTACGGCAGAAGCTTAACATTTGATAATTGCTTCATTTGCGAAAACGGAAAAGCCACAGATTGATTTAGGTACAAAAAAGGGATGGAACTTTTACTTTGTCCTCTGTATTATACATGAGGCAGAGAGTATGAGTTCGTATCAGTTCAACGGTAAAGATGGTATCTCGTCATAAGTTGAAGGTAAGAACGTTTCCACTGAAGGGTATCTAAGTATAACAGACTTCTGTAAGCAAGGTGTAAGCCCACAACTATCGTAGAAACAAGGGATGCTTCTCAAATTCAATTAGTATACCATTGAAGAGGTTACTAGGCTGAGAAGTCCCCAGTCAGCTGTTCCTTCTTGTTGTTACCCCTTTTATATAAGGTGACAATTCAAGCAGCACAGGGGGTAAAACAGTTCTCGATAGAGGGTTTCGAAGGTTTTTAGTGTGCATTTTTTTAACAAGGGCATCTGAAAAAGACACTCAAAATTCTGCGCACGCTAATAAGACACAAACTATAAGCAATCATTTGCAACGACACACTGACAGTTATACAATGCCCGAAACCGCAGTCTCAGCTTCACCGCAGTCTCTACAGTCACTTTTAACTAAATTTGCGCAACTCAAATCTAAACGACTGGAATCAGTCAAGCTCAACAAAGCAGGTGTGGCTCAAGAAACGAGGAAGCAAAAGCTCACATCCATTCAAGCTAAATCGCAACATAGGCATGAAACTGACCCCCGGAAGAGCTTGAGTGAAAATGAACGAGCCATGGAGTATACTATAGAGGAATGTGAAGCTTGGGAACAAAGGCGACAGAGAAGACTAAATACTGGTATTAAAGACCAAGATAAATTAGCAGAAGCATCATACTATAAAGAGATTAAAGATTTGAAAGTAGACAAAGATGCTTATTCCAAACTCGGCAAGGAAGACACTGACGTGGGTACCACCGATAAGAAAGTAAAGGAAGAGGTCAGCACCAAGATCAAGGAGTCCAAGGATAGAAAGTTTAACAAAAAGAGAGGTCGTACAGACGATGAGGCCGGAAACTACATCAGTGAGAAGAACAGGCAGTTTAACATGAAATTGAATCGGCAATATAACTAACTGTAGTCTTGTAGTTGAAAGCGGGGAAGGTTTTCAATTTTGTATTGTGACAGCGAGGGACCCCTTGTATAAATAAAAACCAGAGAATAGCACAACTTCACTTCTAGTAATGACGCCGAAATGTAATGACATAGCTATGTATATGTAGTAATCATCTAAAACTCTTTGTTTTCTCAATACGCGATGTTACTACCTAAATTCTTACCTAATCGGTAATTCTTTGTCAGGCGAAAAATTTATTTGGAAAAATATTTGGTTGAACCAGGTGTTGAACAGGACCAGATCAGTCTACAATCAATCTCATACTTCACCTAACAAACGAGTAACAGCTGTTATACGAGGCACTAGGAAGTAATTAGTTTTGCTTTGCTCGTAATCCATTTGTACCACTCAACTAGATTTATATATATATATATATTGTGATCTCGACGAAATGTCCGACGAAGAAAACGAAATTGTCAATCACGAAGAAGACCAAGGAGGATCAGAAGGAGAAGGAGATGATGTTACCAGAGACTCAGTAACTGACTCTTCTGAAGAGGATGATGATGACGACAACGAAGAGGAGATTCAGAAAGTACGTGAAGGATTCATAGTTGATGATGAGGATGAAGAAATAGAATCGAAAAAGAAAAGAAGGCACAAGAAAAGAAAGAGAGAAAGAGAACGTCAAGAAGAAAACGATGCATTAGACGAAGATGACCTTGAGTTACTTTTGGAAAATTCGGGAGCCAAACCCCGTGGCCAAGGAAATAAACTCAAAAGGTTGAAAAGGAAAACTTCGGAAGATGAAAAAGAAGGCTTACAAGGCGATGCTTCAAGAGAGCACGAGCGCCAGTCAAGGACATCTTCAGCAGTACCAGATATTTTTGCTGATGATGATGATGATGAAGAGGAGGAAGGATTGGGAGAGGGTTTTATTGACAACGATAATGAGGCAAGGGAAGCTATCCCCCGCGATAGATCCAACATTTTGGATGAATTTGAAGACTTTATCGAAGAAGATGAACTCTCGGATGAGGATGAAGAAACAAGGAAGCAAAGACAACTTGAAAGACAAAGAGTGAAACAAAGGGGCCCAAAGCTTGACACATCTAAATTGTCCAATGTCGATCGTAAAAGTTTACAAGAATTGTTTGAAGTGTTTGGCGATGGCCGTGAATATGAATGGGCATTAGATGCGCAGGAGGATGAAGACGAAGGTGCGGCAGGTAATGAAGACCCTACTTCTTTGGACGAAGTGTTTGAACATGCAGAGTTGAAGGAACGTATGTTGACCGAAGAAGATAACTTGATTCGTATTATCGATATACCAGAGCGGTACCAGAAGTATCGTTCCTCGTTAACCTATGTTGAACTCGATGGCGACGAGTTGGAACTTGAAAAGGAGTGGGTTGCCGATGCTATGTTGCGAGAGAGAAAAGCCTTTCAGGGTGGAATTTTAGAGCAGCCGTTTAAGGAAGCTGTTGGGAAAGTGGTGGAGTATGTCTCCAAAGAATCGTATGAAGTGCCGTTCATTTGGTCTCACAGAAGAGATACCTTGTTATATTCCGATGACGTGGGAGGTACAGGGGTGCATAAATTATTGTTTGAAGATGATTTATGGAGAATCGTCAAGTTGGATATTGAATACCATTCCCTTTATGAAAAACGATTGAATATGGAAAGATTGATTGAGTCTTTGGGCATTGACGATGACTTAGCCATGGATATAAAATCCCTAAACACAATGGTGGCCGTTCAAGACACTCAAGACTATATCAACTTCAATTATGCTAAGGAAATCCAAAACTTGTCAAACAGGGTGATTCAAGAAGGAGGAGAGCAAGAAACAGATGAAGGAAAAAGTGGCGACGCCGAAACTAGGGCTAGAAACATAAGCAAGGGTAAAAAACACTCCAAATATGCCCTTTTTGATAGGATCAAGTCAAATATCTTGTATGATGGAGTTAGAGCTTATGGTATTACCGCCAAACAATTTGGAGAAAATGTACAAGACCAAAGCTCCCAAGGGTTCAATGTGACCTATAGGATTCATGCAACTGATGACTCTGATGAATCTCCCGATTTTGTTATTGATAAGTTGGTTGATGATGATGAAGCTTTGTTTAGAGACGAAAAGACGGCCAAAGACGCTATAAGGCGTACCTTTGCAGAAGAGATGTTCCACAATCCAAAGATCAGACACGAAGTGAGGTCTACTTTTGCATCTTTTGCCTCAATTAGTGTTTCCATCACTGAAAAGGGAAGAAACTCTATTGACAACTATAGTCCTTATGCTGATATCAAGTATGCCATTAATCGTTATCCATCGGAACTTGTCCAAACTCCCGATGTGTTCTTGAGGATGTTGGAAGCAGAAAAATTGGGCTTGGCTGTAGTAACTGTTGAGCCTAGAAATTTTGAAAATTGGTTTCAAAGTATATTCAATTGTTTGAAATCCGATGGGTCTTCTGAAGTTTCAGACCAATGGAACAAGGAAAGAGAGATTGTCTTGAGGTTGGCCTTTAAAAAGTTGTGTGCCATGGTTGCATTGAATACAAAAGAGGATTTGCGCCGGGAATGTGAGCGATTGATTGCTCTGGAAGTGCGAACTAAGTTTGTAGCCAAGCTTGATCAAGCTCCTTATACTCCATTTGGATACGACAAGGGAACAAAACCAAACGTTTTGGCTTTGACGTTTGGTAAAGGAGATTATGATAGTGCTGTTGTTGGTGTCTTTGTTAAAGATTCAGGCAAAGTTCAAGACTTTTTCAAATCCGACACCAATCCAATTAGAGGGCCTGAGAGTGAGGAAGCTTTCAATGGACAGTTGAAGGAGTATTTCGATAAGAACTTGAAATATGACAAGCCAGACGTGTTGGTGATTTCGGGTTTCAATGCCAATAGTAAAAGATTATACGACATTTTGACAAACTTTGTTCAATCCAATGCCATTCACGTCAATGCCGAAGAGATCACCAATCTTGAACAGGTGCCATTGGTAAACGTTATCTGGGGTCCCGATGAGACAGCTCGGTTATTCCAAAATTCAGAGAGAGCCAAATCAGAGTTCCCCGATAAGTCTCAGCTTGTCAGGTATTCCGTTGGGGTTGCTAGATATGTGCAAAACCCTCTCATGGAGTACATTGCATTGGGAGAAGATATCTTGTCGCTTTCTTTCCACGAGCATCAAAAACTTATTCCTACCGATTTGGTTAATGAGGCTTTGGAGTCTGCATTTGTTGATCTTGTTAACGTGACAGGAGTCGACGTCAATATTGCTGTGCGTGACTCGTATGTCGCCCAATCTTTGCAATATATTGCCGGTTTTGGTCCTCGTAAAGCCTCGGGATTGATCAGAAACATCACCAACAACTTGAATTCGACTCTAGCTGCCAGAAGTGAGTTGATTGAAAGCGAGTTGACTACGGCTAATATCTTTATCAACTGTGCTTCCTTCTTGTATATCCCGGTTGATACTCAAGCTGACTCTCTTTCAACGCTGGTTGAGTTGTTAGATGCCACCAGAATCCATCCGGAAGATTACGAACTAGCCAGGAAAGTTGCTGCAGATGCTATTGATATGGATGAAGAGGACTTTGCCGAGGATAATTCCGTTGCCATTCAAAAATTGTACAGCGAGGATGTAACTAAAGTTAATCAATTGGACCTTGTTGAGTATGGAAAGGAGTTGCAGGACAAACTTGGTAAGAAGAAGTTTGCTACTTTGTTGATAATTAAAGATGAATTGATCAATAATTACGAAGAATTAAGAAGAAAATTCAGAACTATGGATGATGTTGAAGTGTTTACGATGTTGACGGGAGAAACGCGTGGCTCGTTCGGACGTGGCCTGGTTGTACCACTCACCATTGTTAAAGTGGGTAAAAACTACCGTGACCCTACAGCAAGAATTAAATACGCCAAAGGTGTCACATCATCTATGGTCCAGGCTAACATTGAAGAAGACAAGATTCCAAGTGATCTCGATCTTGTTCAGGGCCAGGTGGTGCAAGCGGTGGTGCTTGAGGCTTTCTATGACTCATTCACGTCGGTAATGAGTTTGTTGAGGGATGATATCAAACGAGCATCGAAGCCTAGGATTGTCAAGGACAGCAACAAATGGAATTTCAGAGCCGAAGAAGATGATTGGCAGAAGGAAAGGGAAAAAGAAAAGGCTCAACTCGCCAAGACAAGAAATATTCAACATCCATTGTATCGAAACTTTAATTACAAGCAAGCCGAGGAGTTTTTGGCGCCTCAGAGTTTGGGAGATTGTGTTATACGTCCATCGTCCAAGGGCCCCAAATATCTTACAATAACTTGGAAAGTGGGCAATAACTTGTTTCAGCATCTCTCGGTTGAAGAACGTACCAGGGGTAAATTTAAGGAATATGTTGTAGATGGAAAGACGTACTCCGACTTGGATCAATTAATTTTCCAACACATTCAAGCTATTTCGAGAAATGTCGATCAAATGGTGCGTCATCCTAAATTCAGAGCAGGTACAATGGCAGAAGTTACCGAATGGTTGGAGTCGTACACAAAGGCCAATCCTAAAAACTCAGCCTACATATTCTGCTATGATCACAAGAATCCCGGTTACTTTTTACTATTGTTCAAGGTGAATATTGACACCCCCATCAAGACTTGGCATGTGCGTACCGAAACGGATGGTTATGCATTAAAGAACTTTTTGTATACCTCAATGACGAAACTATGCAATGGATTCAAGCAAGTGTTCAAGTCGTACTCTAATCCCCTGAAGCAAGTGGCCCCGTCAACGACTGGCTATGGCTACAATGGTTATTAGACATTGACTCTCTTTTATATTTGTTTCAGAAAATAAATAACTCTTTTATTGTATTATTTAAATTTACGATATCCTATACGTAATTTCGAACGTAAACTATCACCATCTACATAAGTGCCCATCAACCACCTATCGCCTCCATTGGAATCAGAAAACTCATTTCTCGAATGCAATACACGACGATTTTCGAAAAACACACACGTGCCTTCCTTCAACTTAACCTCGTAATGATTGGTAGGATCATTGATGAATTTTTCAAACAACTGGAACCCACGAATGAAGTCGTCAAACATTTCATAAGCTGGATCTTGTTTTGTTATTCCAATTTCAAAGGGTCCCTGGAAAGGTGGTGAGTAATTCAAGGCGCAAATTTTGGGAAAATCGCCAGTGATTTCTGGGTCTTCAATTATAAGCGGTCTCTTATAGTAATAATACTCGTTGTTATTATCGTAATGGAACGTAATTGGAATTTTTGTAAGCGCCGTGTAAGCTTTGGGGTCAACTTGACGAACATGTTCAGCAGCCAAGAATGAGTCGCAAAAGATATTTTCGCCGCCCAAGGTCGAGTTGTCAATTGCGTGTAGCATTTGCACACCAGGAGGTGATTCATAATACAACAAGTCCATATGTAACGGCAAGAATGTGTTTGTATAGGCCAAGTTTTTGGCTTCACTCTTCAAGTTTTTCACATCAAATAATGATCCGTAAAATGTTTTGCGGATGTATCCAAACCTCTCAGCTAATTTGGCCACGGGCCATTGAGTCACATTTGACTCATTCATGTTCTCCAACTTGGGTCGTGGGATGTTGTCGATAAAGCACAATCCATACTTGTTCATATTATATACAGCGTCGAAAAACGTTTTGTCGTCGTTCAAGTAGGCATTGTAATCATGGTGTAAGGAGTCCAAATTGGCCATCAACTCTTTATGGTCCCACAATTTCCGATCACTGTCAAAAAACAAATCCTTTCTCGGCCCCTCGGGTGTTGAATACTCGGTCAAGAATGAAGCTGAGTAAGTTGAGTTGAGAAGTTTTCCATTGTTACTCCATTGAATATTGAGTTTGTTATTGACAACAGATGGCTCTTTTGCTATAGAAAGATCAGCAGCTGCTTGGGCTGTAGTAAACAATTTCTGACTTGTCGAGGCATCTACAGATTCTGGGGAAGTGCATGCATCACGTAGGAATGTAGTTTTGAATGTTACTGGCTTCCCATCTAAAGTGATTGATATTTCCTTATTGTTAAAGCCAACTAAAGACAATGTCGACTGAAATCTAAAATGGGTTAATTGAGATCTTCCTATTCGGCTTAACATTGTGGATGTAACTCTTGGAGTTATATGTGTAAAAAGGTGTTAAAATTAGTTTCAAAAAAATCTGGTGATTTTTTTTGTTTTTCAATACTTTTGTTTTTTGTCAATTGGTAAATCCGGGGTGTCTGCAAACAAAAGCGATAATTTAACCGAGAACTATATGAAGCGGGAAAAAAATGGTTGCAAATTAAGCCCAACAAAAGTCAATGTAAGTTGATGTAAGTACTTGGTGGTCACTTTACTCTAAGTTGCATTGAGAGGAGAGGGAGAAAAAGTGATGCTGTTATTGTATATAAATACCAAATGAGGTCAAAGATGAGTTTTCAAAATATTTGCTTTGGAATTTTGGGGAATAGTTGTGCTTGATGTTTTTGGTTACAGTAACTATACTGTTTATTCTTTCAATAGATTCTTCTCTTGCCAACAAGAAAGAGTTTTCTATAAGGGAGTTGAAGAGTGATGACTCGGATTGTAACGATTGCACACAAGGAAGATTAATTCTTGAATCCCAGTGTGGGTTGACACCTGACATATTCCATCATGCGGGTTTACCTCAAAATGAGCAGGACTTGCGACGTGTATATTGTGATTTAGCTGATAGTTATTCTTCAATTTTGAGTGGTCATACTGAAGAAGAACATGAGTCCTGGCCAACTAATGGGTTGTTTGGTGTGCTGATTACCAGCGGCCACGAACAACGTACCAACGGCCATTACTACACTTCTATTGGATTGGTTGCTACAAATTCAGAGGGTGCTACTATTTTGTCAAAGGGTATAGTGGTGGAAACGGCCAGCAACACCCGATCACTCATTGGGGGAGCAAAAGCAAGTGGTGCCATCACATATTCAAGCTTGTTACTAGGACTTGTTTTTACTTTAGTTGGTTTAGTAACTTAAGAAGGGGTCAGACTAGGGGAGAAAGAACCTGTGCCATAGGAAGGTATATGTATAGTGGAGTTATTGTATGGTTTATGTCTATGATTGAGTATGTAGGTTAAGGTATATATGTATTTAATTTGTGTAGTATACCGTATATGGGTATCATTTTGTTACTGATTTGATTGTTTGGTTGTTAGGTTGTTTGGTTGTTTGGTTAGTGTTTTGTTTTGCTTGTTTTGTTGATGGAATTTTTTTTTTTTTTCGCGTAATTTTTTTAAAACAACAACCAACCACCACAATTGTTTTATATTCCTATTGCTTTTCAATACAATACAATACAATCAGAGTTCCCATAATATTCTTTCAACAATTACATCACAACATACCCTTTTTGAACTGCATTACACTCTGTCAAATTATGGATAGCACAGGACTTAATGATACCAAAGACTCTGGGTCTAATCATGATGTCTTTAAAAAGAAATTTACATCGCTATCGCGACCCAGACAGCCATTGAGAGAAGCCAATGCTAATCTACCCACACTTCCATTCAAGTGGAATAAAAAGCACTCGCTGTCATATTCACCACCAAAGGGCAAAGAGGATAAGAAATTGTCACCCAATAAACCTGCCAATGACACCAGTGTTGTTTCTCCAATCGCAAATAAAACAAGGGGGAACGAATTGCTATACCAACTTATAAATGAACGGGAAACAGAGTTACACCTCGATGCTAATAAGCCAATTGAAGTTAACAGCCAAGTTCCTTCTCAAGAGCTCAAGAAGAATGAGCAAGATAAAGTCTTCGTAGACGAAACAAAATTCTCTGCATCTGAGAATCACGACAACACGGCCAGCTTAAGAAAGCGAGAAAGGGGTGTTGAGAAACAAGAAGAAATAGAGCAGAATAGGTCGACTGCTATACGGAGAAAGCTTTCCAATACGGACAAGGCTTACCATCAGATTGCTGCTCCCCTAGAACAAAAAGATAACGATACTTCTCGAAACCAACAGAAGTATAGCAGTTCTACAGAAGTCAAAACTAAGGCACAAATGAAGGCAACACTTATTGAACACAAAGAGTCTTCGAGTGCTGCTTCTGAATCAACCAACATCGTCAAAGCAAAGGATCACCTCGTTCAAGCTCGCATAAACGACCAGGACCAAGCAGGTGCTGGTATAGAATCCAAGAAGAAACAGCATCAGTCTACTGAAATACCAACAGGCCAGGAGAAAACTAGGAGCTTGATTGACTCGCATAACAGCACAGCAAAAAGCAGCAATATCCATTCCAAGAATTCAGATATGAAAGCACCTCTTCAAGTGATTGATTCCAATAAACCCGATCGTAAGCTGCAGGATAGAGCAGATAAAGCCAAACTTGCACAACTGAATACACAGCACCAGAAAGGAAATTCGAGGTTATCAGGGGAGGAGTTGTATCAATGGCAACAATCATGGAAGAAAATCATGAGAGAATCTGTTGTGTTTTTTGAAGGAACACACGACTTCCAACTGTCTGAATACAAAAAGGCAGTCAAATATTTAAAATATGTCGGCTCTGAGATTGCTCCATTTTATCGCACAAATGTCACCATAATAATATCCAAGCGTACCTACGATGACAGGGTGGAATACCCATCCAATGATATATTCTCCAATGTGCCAAAATTCAAGACAAAGGTGTGGAGTTATGAAAAGCTCTTTAGATTTATGAAAAACTTGGGATTGGCTAGTATTTCCGATGATCAACTTTCAACTGGTGCTAATGCAGCTGCCGCAACAGCAGCTACCAACAACTTGTACAATTTGCTAAAGGAAGAAAAGTTGTATGGAGTGGCCGATAGAGACCCAAGTGCAAGACGCGACGACTTCCATTATTTTGGCAAGAATTATTTGTACGTTTACGACTTAAGTCAAACCGTACGGCCAATTGCTATCAGAGAATGGGGCAGTGACCACCCTGTATTGCATCTAACTTTAGACGGAAAATGCCCCTTTATAGATGATCTGTCCGATCAGAACCTGGAGAGGAAGCGATTGAAAAGATTTAGAAAGTTTGAAGCCACAAAGGCTCACCGCCAAGCTCTTCGAGCCGCCACTGATAGAGTCATTAGTGGTATATCGCTTTCAACTGGCCGCTTTAATGGAACCAGTACAAGCACTGATAAGGTTGAGGAGTCATCGAATGGCGAAGTGGAGTTTAGACAACCATTGACAAGAAACTCTTCCTGTATTCAATCTAAAGCAGTGGACACAATGGCGTCTGGCTTCAATGGCGCATCCAACGCAGTGCAATTCTCAATGGATTCGAACTTGAATAGCACTGCCGTAGCTGCAGGAAATGGGTTGGGTCCATTCCTATCGCAAGTGCAGTCTAAAAATTTAAACAACCTCAAGCGCAGGATCTTTTTAAAACGGAAGACGTCTGAAAGAAGGGATAAGGAATCCACCCCCGGTTATTGTGAGAATTGTCGTTGCAAATATGACAATTTTGAAGACCACATTTACAGCAACAGACATCGCAATTTTGCGTGTGATGATCGCAACTTTGTTGATATTGATGAATTAATAGCTACTTTGAAGGAGAGCAACTCCATGGGTAACATCACCTCCAATGGTGATTACATATAGGCATATATTTCTCTAAATCTTTTAATAAATTTTGCATACAGTAATAGTTGTCGCGTTAAAATGGCGTACAAAAACGGAACAGTGTCAATAATCGGTTGAAAATTTTTAGTCCTTCACACTTCCTGGTAACAAGTAGTTGGAAACAAACATAATATGTTCAACCAGTTAATACACAGACATCTCGGGAACAGGCGACTACTAACTCGATCGTATGCCGATATAATTAATGAGATTCGAAAGAGATCGACGGAGTCTGCGCCGAAAGTGAACCGGTTTGCGCAGCAGTATTCGCAACCAAAACCCGATCAAAAACCAAGTCATCAAGGTGTCCGAGGCAGAAACAATGGTCAAAAGAGAAGCGGGGTCCAACATGGGGGCATCAGTGGTACCAAAAAGCCTCTTCACAAAGGACCACGATCCGCGTCAAACACGAAGGTGCCACCACCACGTGCAGTTGGTAGATCCAACTCTTCAAACTCCAATGGGATGAGAGATTTCGACAAGCAATTTGCATCAACAGCCCCACGGCTCACAAAAGAAGAGATTGAAAGGCAAAAGATGTTCAAGTATGAAGAACTTCGTAAAGACTTGGCTAGACAAGAGCAACAAGAGAAGTACCAACGCGACGAAACTGTCCAGTTTCAGCAGTTGAAGAAACGTAAAGTGAGAAAACTTAAAGAGCAAAGGAAACCATTGGTTAAAATCCAACTCCCTCCATTCATCAGCGTATCAAATTTGGCAACAATCATGCAAGTTCCATTAAATGACGTATTTAAAAAATTGGAAGGATTGGGGTTTGAGGATATTCGACATTCATACATTTTGGATAAAGAGAATGCCGCCATGATTGCTGATGAATACGATATAGAGGTTGAAACTGTGGCCCAGTCTGATGACGACCTATTTCCTGAACCAGTCAAGGAAGAGTTGCTAAAAGAGAGACCCCCTGTGGTTACTATAATGGGCCATGTTGATCATGGCAAAACCACCATTCTTGACCACTTGAGGAAATCATCAATTGTATCGGGTGAATTTGGAGGGATCACACAACATATTGGTGCGTTTTCGGTGATTACACCAAAGTCACGCAAAAAGATTACATTTTTGGACACGCCAGGACATGCAGCTTTTCTCAAGATGAGAGAACGCGGGGCAATAATTACCGATATTGTTATTCTTGTTGTAGCTGCTGATGATTCGGTTATGCCGCAAACCATCGAGGCCATAAAGCACGCCAAAAAAGCAGGTGTGCCTATGATCATTGCATTAAACAAATGTGACAAACCGGGTATCAATGTCGATAAAGTACTTGGCGATCTAGCGGCGCAAGATATTGACATCGAGGATTATGGTGGAGAAACTCAAACGGTGCAAGTCTCGGGGAAAACTGGTTTGAATATGGACAAATTGGAGGAGGCAATTATAACATTGAGTGAATTGAATGACTTTAAAGCAGAGGAAAAGGGAGTTGCTGCCGAGGGTTGGGTTATTGAATCGAAGCTAGTTAAAGGTATGGGGAATGTTGCTACTGTTTTAGTGCGTCGTGGATCGTTAAAGAATGGCGATGTTATTGTTGCTGGCGAAACATTTGGTAAAATCAGAGGAATGAAGGATGAGAAAGGGAAAGTTGTAAAAGTAGCTGGTCCTTCAACTCCGGTGCAAATATGGGGATGGAAGGAATTGCCGGATAGTGGTGATCATATAATTCAGGCAAAACTGGAACAAGTTGCTAAAAAAGTGATTGAACACCGTATCGCTCGGGCACAGCAGATCCAAGCATCTAGAGACATTGAAGACATTAATTTCAAACGGGCTGAGGAGATTAAGGAAGCTGAACGGTTGGAGAAGATTGCCGAGTTGAAGAAAGCTGGCTTAGATTCGAGTCAATTGGAAAAAGAAGCGCAAGATACAAAAGTAACAAAGTGTAATTACATTATCAAGTCGGATGTATTCGGCTCAGCTGAGGCTATTAAGGAGAGTATTCACGAGTTAGGTAACGACGAGGTTCAATCTTGTGTAATATCACACTCTGCCGGAGCTCCAACTGATAGTGATCTCGACATGGCCAAGACCTTCAATGCAACCATATTTTGCTTCAACATTAAACCACCAAAACAAATTCTCCAAAGAGCGGAAAGAGAAAAAGTCAAGATTGTTGAGCACAATATCATTTATAGATTGATTGAGCAAGTTACTGACGAACTTAGTTCACATTTGAGGCCTAGGATTGAGACAAAAATTCTTGGCGAGGTGGATATAAAGGACATTTTCACCATCACTCAAGGAAAATCAAAGGTTAAAGTTGCTGGTTGTAAGGTATCAACTGGCGTTATTAAGCGTTCATCGGATGTCAAAGTTAAGAGAGGCGATAAGGAAGTGTTCAAGGGAACATTGTCTTCTTTGAAACATGTGAAGGATGACATAAGCGAGGCTCGTAAGGGGAATGAATGTGGATTGGGATTCCACAATTGGAGTGGGTTTGAAGCGGGGGATAAGATCTTGGTGTATGAGGAAATTGAACATAAGAGGTACTTGTAAATAGTGACTGCTTTGAATATATATATAAAGCATGAGTATTTTATGTTGCTCTGGAATTGTAGTTATACGGGTCGTTATTTGTTTCATCAATTGTCAAAGTAAAGATAAAATAGTGGCAATCACAAAAACCTTCTTCTATATTTTACTTTTAGGAAAGAGACACAACTTGACAATTCACATAACTCAAATGTTTTTGTCAAAACTATATAAGGAAGATAAACCATGTCTAAGCCACATGACAGCCAAATGACTTTGTGGAGTGTGAAAAGCGCATTTTTCATATTTTTATTTTCTGTTGCCGAGGAATTTTGATTTTTCTTGAGCGGCATCAATCAAAGTGACAAGCGAGGTTTCTAAAATTGGACAACAAAAGTTTTTGATTGACGACTTTTTCCTTGTTCTCAAAAGTATCATTGATAATTCGTACATTTATATCATGAGTAACACTTACCATAGACTTGACGAGCTAAACCCCAAAGCACACAGCTCGTTGGGCGATGACCAAAGTCCTAATTATGCTGAAGTACCACCTCCATTTCCACACGCTGAGTCCTCCATTTCAGGGAAAGGAACATCATCATTACAAGAAGATTTGGAGGAAGGGACCAGCCAATCATCACCTCAGAATGATCAACCTCCTGATGATGTTAGTAGGATTTTGTTTTGTTTGATTATTGGGTTCTTGTTAATGGCTTTTGGAGTAACGTTAGTGTTTCAGGGAGATTTAACTTCTAAAATGTTTGGTATATTGATGGTAAATATTTCAGTATGTTTGGCATGTATTGCTGGAGCCATTGTATTTGGCGTTGAAAGAATTACCGGAGAAAGAGCATTCTTGAAAGGCATTGGTTATGGAATTGGATTCACCCTCGTGTTCCTGGCAATTTGTATGATTATTAAGTGGAAAATAAGCTAAAGCAATATTGGATACTACCAATTCTCTAAGGTTGATTAATACGCCCTTAGGGGTGGGTATATTTGATTGAATTATAGAGACAAAGACTTTCTCTTTTGAGAACAACGATACTGTTTTGGGCTCGAAATGTTTAGTGAAATTATATATGTTGGATCAGCTTCAATTGGATTTATCTTCAAATATCGTGGTCTGTAATCAGTAAGTAGATCCCTTTTGAGTAGTTTTCGACTGAAGTTCATATTTGTAGTCCCGGTCATCTTACCTTATCATAATTATGAACATATGTGCATTAACTTTTAACACAGGCATGGAAGTATACTCAAAAGTGGGCTTTATGTAATTGGCATCAAAGAGGTATTGTCGTCATCCCTTGGCGCCAATTTTAAATTGCATTCAACATTGAGGAACGTCAAGGGATACCTAAGCTATGTCGCTACCATGAATAATAGTTGGATCTTCATATAATTAGTATAATCGCGAGACTAAGTGAAAGTCTCACACACGCTCACCACTCCAACTACCCACAGCTCTATGTCCAACAACTACGAACCAGTTGATTCCTTTCACACTAAGTGCCCTTCTTATCCGCAAGAAGATGAAAGCGCCGATTATAGTGAACCACCTCCACTATTTGTACATCCATCAACTTCACAACAAACGCCCTCATCATTACCTGATGACATGGAACGCCTAGTTATAACTTCACCGGAAAACAAAAGAGAATGTCCAGAGCACTGCGGGAAGATTGTCTTCACCAGTCTGGTTTCAGCAGTCTTATTCTTGGCGTCGTTATTTATGCTTAATGAAGGGGGACCATTGCTTCAGCTGTTTGGTATTTTGATAATAAATTTCTCAATTTATTTCTTATTACTCAGTAGTGCCATGATGTTTAACGCTATGGAAGTACTTGGTGAGGAGAGGTTCTTCAATCGGTTCATTGGTGGTTGTTTTTTGACAACTGTCCTTCTGATATTTTGTGTTGTCGTATATGCCTCGTTTCGTTTCGGCTGATCCAAATTCGAAGTAATTACGGCTCGTGAACAAGTTGATAAGTATCAAAAACTATTCAATATAGTATCTCAATGTAACTCAGCTATCTGGCTCTTACAAAAGTAGAACACGTATGCGTCTTCAACCCAGTATTAGACCCAGGTATCACACAAATCCTTCCTAGCTCCATACATAGTATGCGACATTGAATGTAGCTTCACTGTGGAGCTCAAGCGGGAAATAACATGTTATGTTGCTTTCGTCTTAAACAAGAAGGAACAAAACCAACAGAATAAATATTTTGCACCCATTTCATTTTAAGGACAGCACAGATCAGCTTCTATGCGACGTATAAAAGGTGCTATAATCTCTTCTTCTCTGATAGACTTATGGAATCAAGAAGCATTTGTCTTACTTTAAATACATAACCCGTATGAGAAAATATTGGAAACCAAAGTTCGGCTAAAAACAACACGTTTGAGGCTGTGATCTAGAATCAGCGCCACCTTCTTTCCAGTCTTATAACGGTCACGAGAATTCAAAAAAGGCTAGGCAGAATGTTGCGCAATAATAGCCACAGGTTCAACCCCAACCCAAGCCAAAGCCAAAAAATGTGCCTATAAATCCCGAAGCGGACCATGATGGCAAGGCTACTTATTGTACTGTAGTTGCAGCATGTTTATTTTTTGCTTCACTGTTTATGCTCAAATTCGGTGGTTTGCTGGTTAAAATGGTTGGTACGATCTATATGGGGTTTGCTATATACTGTGTCCTTCTCTTGGGGGCAATTGTTTTTAATATTATTGAAATAGTGAGAAACATTTTATTTAGTTGGCTTTTGAGAGTAGAACTCTTCATAACCATTTCGGTCCTGACTGGTTTGATGTTTTTTCAGTGGAGTGCTTCCCATTCAAAGACTTCACTCTAATTTGGCTCAAACACAATTCAGAGTCCTTATTTCTTTTACACTTAGGTTTACACTTGCATAGGTATAACCTTATTTTCAATTGTGGGGTTAAATTTGTAGAGATTATTCAGCTCTTGGTTTGAATTGCTCATTGGATTGTTTATGAGGTGGTTTGTTCCTACAGTCAAGCTTGAGAGCTGTACTCCAAGGCAGGAACAAAAAATAACAAAAAACCCGAAGCAAAAGATTTTGAAGTGAAAACTGTTTTTGCACCCACTGTTCTTCAAGGAAAGCAAAAATATGGACGCTTTTAAAATGACGTATAAAAAAGATATTTGTGGTTGCCTTTTCTTGGGGACCCTTTCAGAAAGTTATGTTTTACAATTATCTGACTCAGCTCATGCTTGGGAAAAGTGGAAAGCCAATCCTCGCTTGTTAACGAAGCCAACAACACTGAGAAAAATCGAGGAACAGACTCTCCTCCTCCTCCTTTTCACCAAGCTAAAAATTCCTTGTCAACAGACTTAGAATTGCAGCCACAGCCACAGTCACAACCTAAAATTCAACCTCAACCACAACCAACAACACTATCCTCCACTCGTAAAGCCAGTCGTACAGAGAAGCTATGCTATAGGAGTTTGGCGTCAAGCGGTTTGTTCATCGCTTCACTGTTTTTGCTTGGGCTCGGGACCTTACCCGTTAGAATGTTTGGTATACATGATTTGAATCTAGCTATATTTTTGTTACTTGCTGCTGGAGAAGTCGCATTTGACGTAATCGACACACTCGGGGCTGTTCTATTTAACTGGTGTTTATTGAGCGGCTTTTTGCTTGACTGCGTGCTTCTGGCTGTTTTTATGTTTTTCACTGGAAAAATTCTGCTCCAGACAGTTAGTCGAGCGAAGGTTGAAGTAAAGTAGCGGTATAGTTTATTTTGTTTCTGTAAAAGAATTGACCTGGTATATTATTTAGATTTGTATGGGTATGATTTGTTTTCGCTGATGGCGCTAATGTAGAAAACACTCATCCCCCTAAGAAAACATCTCTTTTGGGTGCCATTTTCTTATAAAGATGAAGCAAAATTGCACTTCAATATAAATAAAAGCTTTCCCCAGTTGAAAAAATCTTTTGAGATAGTACACTTTTGAATTGTTTCCGAAAAGCAAGCAGGTCTTGGCCACAGTATTAGAGAGTGATTGATTATAGAACAATCTTCACGACAAAGTGCAAATATGATACGGTAGCGCATTTCTGGAAGAACAAATACAAATGCAGATCTCGATGAGGAAGAAAATTAGAACTTCATCACCAAGTACATCTTCATCATGTCATCATCGTCACAAGAAGAATACTCGTCAGATGACGAAAGTATTTATGAGTCCAATGCCAGTCACAAATCACAAGTTCTTTTAGGCTTTGTAGATGGACCAGTGACGCAAGATGATCAACCAACTATCGAAGATACATTTATTGGTGGTCAACCAATTTGGCTCCATCCAGATTCCAAACCCCAAGAAAGTTATTTAATCTGTGATCACTGTGGGAAAAAGCTAGCATTGTTGCTACAAGCGTTTTCACCACTTGATGGTGCGTTGTATGATCGAGTGTTGTACATATTTGGATGTAAAGATGTTCAGTGCTCGAAACAAAAGGGAAGCGTTAAGGTGATCAGAGGTATCAGCAAGGATGATGAGGTTGTAAAGAGGATACAAGAGGAACTAAATGGAATTAAAATGAAGGAAATGGAAGATAAGTTGAAACTGGAACAACTGAAGAAATTGAATGAGGAGTTGACAAAGAACCTTTTCAAGAACGACAAGTCTAGTGACAATCCATTTGGAGGGTCGAACCCATTTGCCAAGAATGATAATCCTTTTGCTGGAGGCCAGTCTAACCCTTTTGTGAAGAGTGAATTGAAATCCACCGAGAAAAATGAATCACCACAAACGAATGTCAAGCACCAGCTGTATGCAGACGCGGCAAAGGCAGCACCCAAACAACCGAAGAAGGAAGAAAAGAGGTTGCAAGGTGGTCTACCTCAATACAATGCCAGTTTTGTATACGTTGATCTGGAGAGATTCCACAAGGACAAAGATGCAGATGCAGAATTAGCCAAATACAAGCATTTGATTGACCAAAATGAAGATCCAGAGGAAGGTCCCTCATCATCATCAAGCAAAAATAGACGAGGTTCGTCTTCTTCAGCAGTGTTGGATCCACACACAACTAAAATATCCAATATGCTAGATGACAAGTATTTTGAAAACTTTTCATCCACAGTCAAACATAACCCAGGTCAAGTATTGCGATACGATTTAAACGGTAAACCATTGCTTTACAATGGTAAAGATGAAGTTGCCAAAATATTTTTAAACGCAAACAACCAAGCCAGTATCCCTCGTCCTAGTTACAACCCCAGTAGTGAACGCAGGTTTGAACTACAATTGATGCCAAAGGCAATCATGGATCTTGAAGGCTTGGATGGGGATAATATTGATATCAAGGATATATTGAATGGAATGTCATGGGGTACAATAATTGTCGGTACAGATGTTGAAGATTATATACCAGATGAGAACTTTGATGAGAATAAAGTTGGATATATACAAGAGTGGTGTGGTGTCCAATGGGAAGAAAGTGCTTGATAGAGAGGAAACAAGTCGAAGAACATCTACAAGTGTCGATGCTGAAATATAATGTGTCTTTTTGGGTGACTTGTACACCTATAGCAATAGTCCATAGAAAAATAAAGATGCTAATTCGATATCGCATAGTAGTAAGTAGAGTTGTCTCTGTTGGTGCTGAGTTGGAAGGAGGGGGGCCAGAGCAATATAAGATAGCTCGAGCCGGGAGAACTGTAACACCTGCATAATCTAAAATAAATCGCGTGAAAACCTTTTGCTACCAAACCAAAGACCAAAAAGTAACTTGAAACTGAAATGACATAATGTTACTTTTTTTTTGCCTTTTTTGCCCTTTTTGATTTTGCGCGCCTCCTTTCAAAATGATACACAAAGTTGGTTGCGAAAAGGAAAAAAAAAAGAAATTTTTCATACCTTCTGTCACTGAATCGGAGCTAAGCGCTTAAATTGGACTGTTGTTCAAGTCACATCAGTATTGTCAAAGCATAATGGGGGCATCACTATCACATTGATCGCGAGGCAATCATTGTAGTTCCTGATTGTATAACTCAAAATCTACATGTTTGCTCTTCGCAAGTGCCTCAGCTGAAAAAATAATTGATTGGTTGCTCTCATTTTCACAAGCCCATTTTAGAACCATGGAGATCAAAGTGGAGTCAAATGGCACAATTACGTCCTCACTTTGGTACATCTACGTCCTATTTTTGTACAAGAATGTTTGTAGTTAATGAACCCAAGGCTTTTTTTGTAACTAGCTTGTGTACTGTATGTGATTGGCATTGTCTTTTCTTTTACCAAAAATAGAGAGTTTTACAATAGAATTTCTGAATCTAGGCCAAAAAAAGAAAAAATGATTGCTCAGACGTGTTTGGTTGTTTTGCTTTGACTGGAAGTAGTTGTATACACTAGCAGCAGGTGATAGTATAAACTCAGCTCAAGACCTTATGAGTTTTAAAAAATGAAAAGCAAATGAGTATAGTTTCCTTCATATATGATGATATGTAAATAAAGCAGCTCATGATGTAATTGTTTGCTTTGATTCTTTGTTCTCTAACCCTTTCAAAGGAATCACAAACAAGAAATGAAACAAAAAAAGAATTGACGGAATTTCTACAAAAAATAAAACCCGAAAGAAAGAGACCTTCTTCTTACTAATTAAACGCTTTAATATAGGCAACCCACCAACTAACCCCCAAGGAGTACAAAAGACGACTAACAAAGGGATACATAACTTTCGACAAATTCACAAAACAGTAGAAGATAGTATAAAGAGAATTTAATATCCTTACTTCATTCAACAGAACATCACACTCGCTTCATCTTCATTTACATCTTCATCGTCAATAAGATCGATCATCCTTTGAACTGACACAACACCTAGCCCGCAGCATATCATATTCACATATTTAAAATATGTCCCACGACTATTCATCGTCTAGTGATGATGAAAACTTTAACCCAAGTGCTCAAAATCGGTTTCATATCCAAATACCACAACAGCAACTAAATTTGAATGAGGTCCGTAAACAGAATCAAAAGAAGGATAAGTCAAAGTTTACCAAGCAAACATCATCAAATTTCAATAAAGTTGCCAACAAGTTTAATAATAAAAAGAGCAGCCTGAAAAAGTATCCCGATTCGTATATTCCTCGTGACCCGAGGGCTTCTTTAAATGCGTCAAGGCTGTCGCATGCGTCTTTTGAAGAAGAAGGTGGTGGAAGTGGAGATAGTGACTCTAATTCTGACGATGAGTTTAACCCTGCTTCTTCTGCATCAGGAAATCAGAACTTGCCTCATTTTAAATTTGATGCCAATGATATAAGAAAAAGTCAAGGTCCAGTTGATAGCGATGACGATGATTCTGATGATGGTAGTTATCAAGATCAAACGCATACTGACTTTACACATCTTCAACAGGCGCCTCATGAACAATTCTACCAAACTGATTCATCAGACGAGGAGGACCCAAGAAGAAAAGATGAGCATCGTCCTGAATCACTTCATCAGGACCATTTACAAAGGTCGAAATCAAGTGCATCAAGAAAATCATCAGATGACCATACCGCAGCTCATACTGCATCGTCATCGTCATCGTCATCACGACAAAATCGTAAACCTTCAATCCACTCAATGCGTTCACATGAAACTAACCGCAGTTCGTCCAAAAGGAGTATCACTAGTGGATCCAAGGACTCTAATGGAGGTTTAAGAGGCATTCTTCGCAAAATGTCGTTAGCTGATCGTATTCCTTCCGAAGATCATGACATTAGTCGTAGTGATACGTTTCTAGGAAGAGTCCTTGGTGGAGGTCATCAAGGGTTGAGTGGAGGCGGATTAGCTCCCGGTGCAAGTAGGGCATCTAGAGATAACAATGCTAATGCCGATGAAGAGAAACGTGTTGGGTTTGCCGAAAACGAAAATGATCGTGGTGATCATCATGATATTGAATTACAACCATTATCGAAATATGATGATTTAAGTGATGAAGTTAAGGCTTTGGTTGATCAACATATTCCCGATGCGGCATTGCATTCAACAAATGCAAGTACCAATACAAGTGCTGATGTGACACCAACGCGTAGCACTGATGATTTGCTCAATGAAAAGACTAAAGATGATGAGAACAAAGAAGAGCGCAAAAAGTCATCCGATAAAGATGAAGATCAAAATAAAGATAATCCATTTTATGCCCCCAATCCCGATCTTTTCCTTCGTGGACATAACAATTCAGAATCGAATGAATTAGCTGGCGTTGATGGTAATTACATCGAGCCTCCAAAACACGTTCAAGCCGGTGTCTTGTCTTCATTATTGCGTTTGTATCAACAACCAGCCGAGAATAAATCAGCAAGTTCATTGAGTAATGTTGACACCAATGACTCAACTGTTGATAGTTTTGAGGACCACAGAAAACCTACCCTGCATTTAGACTTGACCAAGTTTGGAACTGAAGTTGGCGCGGGAGTTAAATATGGGATGAAGTCAGCACAGCAGAGTGCTAGTAAGGGGTACCTGGGTATTAAAGCTTCAGGAAAAGCTATTGGAAAAGCTGCTAATAGAATGAGACGTTTTGACGGCAGCAAGGGAGCTGGAGCTGATGATCAACGGTTACACGACGCAAGCGACGACGACGACGACGACGACGATGATGATGATGGTCACAATGGTGGTGGCGATGGTAAAGGCAAATATGACGCTGGTGGCTTGCCATCTTTCCAAAACGCAAAGCCAAAAATACCTAAAAAGAAGGTGACTGACCCAGCTGCCAAGTTGAAGAAATTGAAGCGTAACAAAAAAGCAGAAAGATTGCGTATCACTGTCCATATAGCTGATGTCTTGCAGCGACAACGGTTTATCGTCAACATGTGTCGTGCATTGATGTTGTATGGAGCACCAACGCATAGATTGGAAGAATATATGGTTATGACATCGCGAGTGTTGGAGATTGATGGCCAATTCATTTATTTTCCTGGATGTATGTTGGTATCTTTTGGTGATGCAGCCACAAGGACTTCCGAAGTTCATCTTGTGCGATGTGCTCAAGGAATCAACTTGGGTAAACTATCTGACGCTCATAAGCTTTATAAAGCGGTGACACATGATTTAATCGGGGTTGAAGAAGCCTCCAAAAAGTTGGATGATTTATTAAAGGAAAAAAACAAGTTCTCACCTTGGTTATGTATATTCTTTTATGGGCTTGGGTCATTGGCAGTCACACCTTTTGCCTTTGATGGTGGATGGATCGATTTGCCTATAAGTTTTGGTATTGGATTATGTGTGGGATTTTTGCAATTTTACGTGTCAACATTGTCAAACTTGTACTCGAATGTGTTTGAAGTATCATCAGCCATTGTTGTTTCCTTTATAGCTAGAGGTATTGGATCCATACGTGGTGGAGATTTGTTTTGTTTCAGTGCTATTGCTCAAGGTTCATTGGCCATTATCTTGCCTGGTTACATTATCTTATCAGGATCATTGGAGTTGCAATCGAGAAATATTGTTGCTGGATCAGTGAGAATGTTCTATGCCATTATATATTCCTTGTTTCTTGGGTTCGGAATCACGTTGGGATCAGCGTTATTTGGATGGGTATATCATGATGCAACGTCAGAAAACAGTTGTTCCGCGGGGCATACTATTGATGATAAATGGAGAATCTTGTTTGTGCCCCTTTTCGCCACATGTCTAGGATTACTTAATCAAGCCAAATGGCGTCAATTGCCAATCATGATCATCATTGCTAGTGTCGGTTATATTGGAACCTATTTCGCGGGTAAACATTTCTCCAACGTTACTGAATTCACCGCTTGTATTGGTGCTTTTATTGTTGGTATCTGTGGTAATTTGTATTCACGTATTTGGAAGGGGGTCGCGGTATCAGCCATGTTGCCGGCCATTTTCGTCCAAGTTCCCTCTGGTATTGCATCCAAGAGTTCATTGATTTCTGGTTTACAAACGGCCGATCAAATTACGAATCGAAATGGAACGGAAACTACTACAACTACCGATACCACTAGTTCTTTAAGTTTTGGTGCGACAATGGTTGAAGTTTCAATTGGTATTAGTGTTGGGTTATTTGCTGCTGCATTGTTTGTGTATCCATTTGGTAAAAAGGGCACTGGGTTGTTTACCTTGTAAATGGAGTGGTGAGAAAGTGGTTTTTGCGAAACAGGAAGGCTATTTTGGGGTTGTTAGGTTTTGCAACAGTATATTTTAAGTTATAGAAAAAGGGGACATATATAGAGTTGGAATTAGATATTTAAGTTTAATTAAAATTAGACAGTTTTAGAAGATAATCTTTGGTGTAGATGTACTTGTGAAGATCAAGGAATGTGTGAATAACCACTTGTTAGCACCATTTTAATCCTTCTTCTGTGAAGTGACGACGCAAAAAAAAAACATATGTTGAACAAAAGTTCACCAGACATTCGCAAGACTAAAAGGTCCATAAACTTAAACCAACCTGGTTATCTAACGCCCACAGAATATTCAATTACCCTCGACGCCTTCTACTTAATGTTGCAACAAAATCAAATATCAAACTTGCTCAAATCAGCACTACTGTCTCCATCATCATCATCATCATCTAACACATCTATACCCAAGTTCCGTTCCATTTCAATCTCCTTGTTATCTAACCATGGTAACCCATTGATTTCACTTAGTACCAAGTCGCAACTGCCTCAGCTGCAGGTTAAGGGAGATAACTACCGACTGCAATCACACCTGCAGCTTCAATCGTTGCACAGTTCTAAAGCGGGAACACCAACAACAGGTGGAGACGAATACGAACAAAGTTTCAATATTGGTACAAATCCATCGTTTTCCCAAGTCAGTGCCAGTGAAGAAGGGCAAAATAATGAAATCACATCGGATCAATTGAAAATATACTCCCTAATTGCCTACAATTCAACTATTGAATCAAGTGATTCCAATGAAGCAAATGATGAACAAGATTGGTCAATTGTTGATTTTGGTAACGTGAGATGTATAATATCAAAAGTTGATCTTGATCATACCACATCAAAACAACATAATACTGGTGGAACTCATGGTCGGAACGAGAATGGACAAGCAATCAAACGCAAAGTTGGTAGTAATACAATAGATATTACCGAAAATGCTACCAAAGTAGAAGTAGAGGCAGAAGCAGGTGATAACGATGATGTAAGTGATTACGATAGAGACGATTCAGGTACCTTATTTAATGGATACTTTGTCGTATTATTCTATCAAAAGTCAACACCGACTGCAACTTCAAATGAGGCAAATAAGTCAACTGAACTTGAACTGCAAGGTGAAGTTGAAGTAGATGCTATTGCCAAAGTTAAGATAGATTCGGTGGTGGATGCATTAACTCAAGGATTAAGAGGATATCATGAGATGACTGCATATTAACTAATCAAACTACAAGAAAGGATTGTGTGTGTTTCTATTTTGTGAAAAACAATGTAGCTGGGTCATTAGTTGAAGCAATGTTATCTCACATGTGTATACGCTTAGCTACACTATTGTAATAAACCCAACAATACAATTCAAAGAGTTGTATTAAGCTTGCTCAAACCAAGTGAAAGCTAAACAACAACGAATACAGTAGCAAATTACATTAACAATAAACCAATTAGTATATATGATATAATAATATTGTATAAAAATATACGGAGGTATAAAAAAAAAAGATAATTAAAAATTATGCTAAAAAGGTGTAGTAAAAGAGAAAAGGAAAAAGAAGAAGAAAGAACATTGATCATGATGATTCGTTTCAAAATAGATGGTGGTGATGTAGTTGGGAGAACGTTAGTTAGATTCTTGGCCTAGCTTAAAAAGGCAATTGCAATTGATTGATTAAATGATTCACTCTTTGTTTGACGTGAAATATAGGAAGTTGTAATCCTTCTAATAGGCAATTTGAAAATAGAACACCAAAAAATGTCACCTAAAAGTGTGTGTGTGTGTGTGTGTGTGTGTGTGTGTTTATTTTTATTTGGCAATCATTTCTTCATCTTCCTCCTCTTCCTCTTCTTCTTCGTCATCTTCTTCATCACCTTCATTTTCATCCATCAAGCTTTCTTCATCAAAACTCTCTTCTTCTTCACTTTCATACCAGAAATCCTCGTCTACTGGATCATCAATCAACTCTCGGTTCTTAACTCCCAGACTATTACTGTAAGCAACTGAAGAATCATCAGGCATGATGAAATCCTCAGGAATATCCTTCTTTGACCGTTCAACCTCCTTCAATACTTTTTTCTTGTACTCGGCAAAATTCTTTCTAAATTCAACTGAAGCGTCAATATTTGCTGGTGAGTTGCCATTAGGATCATCCAAAAGGGAAATAATGGAGATTAATACACTTTCCACAGTTTGTGCTGGTGACCAAGTCTCACTTTCGGGTTCGTCGCTGGTGGGGTCACCACCTTGATGCAAGATACTTATACATAACCGCCCATCACGATAAATGTTGGGGTGGTAAATGGCAGGTGTGAAGCGGAATGAGGGTGGACTAAAGGGGAAATCCTGGGGGAATCTCATTTGTCCTTTAAAGTAGCCTCCATGGTATAATGAATCGGGGTTGAGTACCATAACACCAATATTCCACAAGAAAATGTTGTCATCATCTAATTCGATGTGGAATGAAGGGATCCTCTTTTTGGGGTCAGTTAAGTCTTTAAATTGTCGTTGTAATATGGCAGCAGCTGATTTTGAACTCATCTTTTGGTTGTTACTCTGTGGATGTGTGGTTGTTTCTGCGATTGTGTAGTTGTGATTGTTTTTGTAGTGAAAGTGTTTACAATCTAATGATGTGTCTGTTTAAAGTAGAAACTAGTAGTGTGTGTTTGAAGATAAAGTGTTGATGTGATATGATGTGATGTGATTTGTTCTGATGTATATGATAAAGTAGTGGTAGTAGTCTCTCTATGTATGTGTATGTGTGTGGTTGTGGTAATCTAATGTATTTGTGAGAGTGAGTTGTGGTGTATTGTGAGTTGTTGTTGTTGTGAGTTGTTGTTGTTGTGAGTTATTGTAAGTTGTTGTTGTTGTTGTTGTGGTGGTGGTGGTGGTGTTGAGTGATTGTTTAAAATTTTGTTGTTTGTTGTTTTGTTCTGGTGGTGTGTGTGTTGTGTGTCTGCCTGTTGTGAGTAAGAATTTCTTTTTCCTCTTTCCTACTTCCTACTTTTCCTTTTGTTTTTTTTGTTTTTTATTTTTAATTTCTTTTTTTGTTGTTTTTTTGCTTCATTCGCATTTCCACATTTAACATTTCTTTTTATTCTTTCTATTTATTTTGTTACGCTACCAGCTGTTATCAAAAAAAAAAATAAGTCATCCACTACAGTCAGTCGTCATACACCACTAACTAAAGTAGTTATTTTGGTGTCTTTTAATAAGCTTTACAAACTAATATAGAAGATGACTACTTTACACTAGCTTAGATACCCCTTAACCTACAAGATCTTTCCTAAGTATCTGGTACAGAATAGATATAGCAAGAGTTACACACACACACACACACATACACAGTTCAAAGATATTGATATGTTTACCATTGTAGTGACTAGATACTTGTTACTTCATCTCAAATTATAGAATAACTACTTCCTACTATTCTAACTTTTTGATTGCAAAAAAGCAAGTTGCTCATCAGAATGGGATATGTCCTAAAACTTTAACACACGACATTAAATCATTTACAGCACAGTGAAAATCTAGACCTCCCTCTGAGTTAGCAATTACAATTTACACAGTGCAATCAACTGAAAGTTATAACTGCTCGTTATAGACGATTATGTCTACTCATTGGAAAAAGTAGTATACTTCTTCTCTGCTCGTCTAGTAGCAACAGTACATACGTATCTTATGTGGCTCTACCAACTAATCGTTTATTTCTATTTGGTGACGCTTTTTGATAAATTCCGATAATCGCACACACAACATATATTTCACACTTTTGCATCTTACACTACAGCCATCAAACATACAGATCGATAACAGATTCAACGATCAAGAGAACCCACTACTCACGTCACTAAATACACTACAAACCCCACACTAATATATATATATTCTATTTCTATCCAAAGAAAATCAACATTGCTGTCGTGTCCTCCTCCCCCATTATGATATATCAATCAATTCGACTATTTGCCACTTCCTCGTCCCCATCTTCCTTTGCTAATCAAAACTACTACCAACTACTAGAACTACCCACAAATGCCACAATCAAAGAAATCAAACTACAATTCAAGAAACTATCCAAGAAATACCATCCTGATTTAAACCAGCACTTGGATGCAGAAGCCAAGCAAGAGAATAATTCAAAATACGTAGCCATGGTTAATGCTTACGATACACTTAAAGATATCAAAAAGAAACGAGCCTATGATCAATCATCAAGCACCGGAGGTGGTTTCTCCTCCTCTAACTCCAACCGCCGATCAAATGAATACAACAAATACTACGGTGAAGCCAAATATTATTCCCGTAGTGGAAAATCAACATATTCAGCCTCGGGGTTAAACACTAAACGACATAAAGTCAAATACCAACATAGTGGATCAACAGGTGCAAACCAACTGCGGTTTTCCGGTGAGCATATAAACCATGGTGATAAGTATGATGTACCTCATTTCGATTATGATAAGCATTTAAATCGAAATTTGCGATTTGAACAACGCATTATTGATAAATATATGGATCCAGCTACGAGAGATCGGATTTTGAGTCAATTGCAAAGTTCAGGCGAACATATTTCTGAAGAATTGAAAACTAAACATTTGTTACGTCATGTGAAGATGATTAAACCGGGGTATGAGTCAGGCGGTAATGGAGAGGTACCTAGTAGTGGTGGTTATGGTAGTGCTAGTGCTGGTAGTGCTGGTAGTGCTGGTACCAATGGGGGACCCACCTCTAGCAGCACCGGAGGACCAAATGCTAGTGGATATAGAACCAACTATGGTGCTCCTAAATATACCCATAACGTCAAGTACGGTCAAAGTACAAATTATCAAGGTGCAGCCACATATCAAAACTTGTATCAGAAACCCAAAACATCAAACTATGGATACAATTCCACCAATGATAATGACGATCAAGGTGGAGTTGCCAAATTATTTACTGCCTTGGGCGCTGGTACTTCATTATATATTCTTTATAAAATCATATTCTAGATACCTTACAATACATATATATTCCTTGGTCTCTTTTTATTTTTTTTATTACTGTACATTATACACCAACTTCACTCCTCATCTATCTCCTTCCCCGCTTTAGTTCTTATCTAACGATCAACTTCACCAAACACTAAATCCATAGTACCAATAATAGCCACGGCATCAGCTAAAAGATTACCTCTAGCAATGTGATCAAATGCACCCAAGTGAGCAAATCCAGGAGCTCTGATCTTACATCTGTATGGTCTTTCACTTCCATCACTAACGACATAAACGGCCATTTCTCCCTTTGGTGCTTCAATAGCAGTATAAGTTTCACCTTGAGGTACAGCATACCCCTTCGTAAACAAAAGGAAATGATGAATCAAAGCTTCCATATCTTCCTTCATTAAGCTTCTTGGTGGTGGCGACACATTATAATCTTCAACTTTAACTGGTCCTTGAGGCATATCATTTATACATTGGAAAATGATTCTCAATGATTGACGAAATTCCGACATACGGATTAAATAACGATCATAACAATCACCATTTAACCCAACGGCAATGTCAAAGTCAACCAAATCGTAAGCATCATATGGTTGTGATTTACGTACATCAAAGGGGATTCCTGAACCTCGCAACATTACTCCTGAACAAGAATAATTCAAGGCATCGTCAGCAGTAACGGTACCAACATTTATAGTACGTTCCTTCCAAATACGGTTATCAGTACACAATTCTTCAATTTCATCAATACGATCTCCAAATTGAGTGGCCCACATGTATATATCATCCAACAACCCAGCAGGTAAATCTTGTGACACACCTCCTGGTCTCACATAGGCACTATGCAATCTAGCACCCGAAACACGTTCATAAAACTCCATCAACTTTTCACGCTCTTCGAACCCCCACAAGAATGGAGTTAATCCACCAACATCCATAATATGGGTCAATACTGACATACAATGGTTTAAAACTCTCGTGATTTCTCCAAACAAGGTACGAATATACTTGGCTCTTAATGGAACTTCAAGATTCAACAATTTTTCAACTGCCAATGCAAACACTTGTTCATTAGTCATCATGGAAACATAATCCAATCTATCGAAATAGGGCAATGCTTGCATATAAGTCTTTGTTTCAATTAATTTTTCAGTGCCTCGGTGCAATAATCCAACGTGAGGATCACTACGAATAATTTCTTCACCATGCAATTCCAAAATCAAACGCAACACACCGTGAGCTGCTGGATGTTGAGGACCAAAATTTATAGTGAAATGACGAATCTTGGTGTTTTGTTTCGAAATTTGATCAGGATCATCGGATTTATCCCACATCATATTGGTCTCATCCATAACTTCAGTAAATGTGGTCTTGCCAAACATTCCTGGTGGATCAGAGTATTTCTGGACTTTTCTTCCCAATGGAGTAACGGCATTGGCAGTGGTTGGCTGCTTGTTGGGAGTGTTGGTAGGTAATGGCGTTGGTGTTTGGGCATAGTACCTTATACATGATAGCGACTGCTTGACTTGTTTGATGGAGTTGGATACTCTTGATGCCCTCAACATGATTGTGAATAGTGTGCTATGTTTAGGTATGAATGATGCGAGGGGTGGAATATGTGGTGTGATGCAATAAATATAAAGCTAATCCAAGAGGCGAGTATATATACCTTTGCTGCTGCTACTATTGTTGTTGTTGCCAAATGGTCAATCTCCTAATTGAATAATTTTCGTTTCTTTGTTAAAAAAATGGCCCTTCGTTAAAAAGAGATATATCACTACCAATTGAATCATAAAAAAAAATTTGTGTGTGTTTACTAAATAAATTTATTTTATTGGCTACACTTCTTTTTAAGCATAGTAATAATAAATTGGGTGAATATACACGACTTAATGAAGTCATGTGACTTGTGTGTCGTATAAATTAATATGTCGCAACTATTTACGACACTCCGCGAAGAAAAAGAAATTAAACGCTACCGACTGGAATTAATCTAGACCTTTGTAGTTGGTTTTTAAAAGGTAATAATAGCCAGTATACATTATATGCAGTACATGGCTGATAAAAAAAAAAGACAGAAGACAAGACAAAAACTTGAAATTTCTTTAACCACTTCTTGCGCGAGAGATTCTTTCCAAAATTCTCTCTTCCCTTTCTTCTTTTTTTTTTTCACAACCAAAAGCACCTTAAAGCAGAACCCCATTTTCTTTTATTTTTGGCATATACATCACAAGTAATGAACTTCCCTACTAGTACTACCACAACTGAAATAACGCCACCTCCACAGCCACAATCTTTCCCACAACAACTCCAGCCCGACTCCCAGCACAATAAACGAAGAAATGACGACTTTGAAGTTAATCAACAACGATTCAAGAATATGACGCAAGAAGAAGCCATAAATTCCACTACTGAATGGCCTCAATTCATCCACCCAGATGGGGGCATAGTTAAAATATCGCCATGGGGGTCGATACGAGAATACACTGATCCTAAAACTAACGAAACTATAACTAAATTTGAAGATTGTAATTTTGAAGAGTATTCGTTCAAGTCGGAAACGGTGGAGAAGTTGTATCAAACACCCGATACGCCACAGTCGTTATACCATCGAAATACCAATCAGTCACATGATCACAACAATCCTGCTACTACAGCCAATTCGTCATCACGGTTTACCTTGAGCCCGAGTAATGAAGTTGAAGGATATGTCGTTGATGGATACGGTCGTCACCAAAACGATGATGCTGTATCATTTTCAAGTGCCAATGATATGACTCATCAATACCCAGTTGAGCAGGAGAATTACTTTGGTATTGGTGGTGAACAAATGGAGGAATTTGATTGTAGTTACAATGAAGATGAAGATGAAAAGATGATTTAGGTTTTCTTTTGTTTTTTTAAACTTTTTCTAGGTGGATTTATTTGTAATATTATTTTATTCAGTTCAATAAGACTCTGCTGTAGATCCTAGTAAAGAAGAAGGTGAAGGTGGCAGCTTTACTCAACTGCAGTGAAATTGACTTTTCAAATTTGTTCTCCACATCACTCGTTCATGTTGTAATTTAAAAACTTGGTGTCATTGCCACTGTAGTTACAATATACAGTTCTCTCGAGTTCTTCAATCATCAATTGAGCCGTGATCTGAAAAGAGTTACCTATGTTTCTCCTCATGATCAACATAAACTGATTACACTGTTCAATATATTCAACGCGCGTCCAATTGAGACGCGACGCAATTTTTGCTTTACCAAATTTCCACAATTCTTCTCTGGTTTTGCTTCTGGGTAGCCTAGAACGCAACAACAGCACATATCAGTTAGTAAAGCCTATACTTGTGTATTTGGGGGCTGTCTACACACATGATAATTTGTGTCTCAATGCATTTTTACATGGAGCTTTTGTTCTAAATATGATGTGGTTGCATAAACAAAAAGATAGTTGCAAATAACTAAAGCAACAGCAAACACGAAAAGTCTAGGTTTGAATCATTTAGCACAGCTTGAATCTAACGGCATGGTTTGACTATTTTGACTCTATGTTTCAATTGAAGCAATTTGATTTTTACTTTCAATTTATTATACTGATGACCACCTGGTGCAAAATAGGCGATACATTTTGCACAACTTTAGAAGCAAATACTTGAACAATAATAGTCCAAGTCATTAACTTTGTAGCACTTGGAATTATAACTACCTATCTAAGTTAAACGAATACTGCTATTTGAACGGCGGTGGTGTATTGTCGAAGTACATAGCCAGTTCGTTACTCCTTTGTTATTTCCTAGTTTGAAGATATAGATACCCAAAACTCTTGCCCACACAAAAAGAGATTGAAGTGTGGTAGAAATTTCCCTCTATGTAACATAGTAACCAAAGCTCGCCCAATAACGTACACTTTGAAGTTGAAGTAATTATTACCCGCATAATGCATCTCAGCGATTTACCATTTGAAGTTTTAAGGAAAATAGTTTCATTGGCCGAATATAGCTTGTTCAAGCTACCTCCATTAAAAAAAGCCTACCAGGTTACTTGCCAGTTAGGTAAATATCAGTATTTTAAAAGTGTGTATGAAGATCTGGTATATATCAATGCTGGCAACAAACTTGACTCCAAGTTTTACACGAAATATATAATCATCGACTTGAAAGACCTTAAACTTGTAATTAATCATCATTTGAAATGCAAATTTGGGAAGTGCTCTCAACTTTATTCTTATTATGATTCAGAAATAACAACATTTCTTACTGGTTACAAGTTGTTGAAGTACTGGACGGGGAAGTTTGATAAAATGCACTATTTGCAGTTTCCAGATATCGGTTTTATGCCAGGGTATTCGAGACTTAAAAAAGCAGCTCTAATTGATCTTCCCTATGGAGCATATAGAGAAGACCCATATCAAGGAATAAAAAGATTGAATACGCAACTATACTGGAAATCAGAATCTGATTACGATTTGGTCAGAAACTTGTATAGTATTACCATTAGTTTAACTGTAGGTCAATATCTTCAGTTTACAAAGAATATGAGGGATTTTAAAGGCGGGTTAAAGCTTTCACCTACCATTTTACATATTTATCTAAGATTTGCACCTCAGAATATTGACGGGAAAATCCACTCCATTCCCTGGCCGTATCCAAAAGCATTTCCTAAAGCATGGATAGATTATTTGTTCGACTTTTCAAGGCTTCAAGTTTTTGCTTTGCGTTACTTTGCCCCAGAAACAACCTTGGTATCTGTGCATCGCCCTATCTCCGCAATACAAGAGCAAAGGCACAGATCAAAGTATGAATGGAATGCTACAATCGCATTAAGTATCGTTATCATCGTGGTGTATGGCAGGTAGATCTTGAAAATGATGGAGCTATATTTGTTAACAGACGATTTGTTTAAGGATAGCCAACACTCAATATAAAGAAAACAAGGCTGTGACAATATTTTCGTAATAGTATTACCACACCACTCTCTGTTTTACGAGAAAAGGTGACCACGCAGTTATCCAAATATTCTTACACTGTCGATTGATTTAACGCTCTGACAAGGATCGGAGTGTATAATTCTAGTTGTAGAGTTCCACACTGTGGTAGGTAGACTTTTTTGTCACAATATCGCTTTGTCCCTCTTCTCCTGACACTTGCATTATCTTGCGTCATTTCAATATATAACCTTTGTTGAGATCTCCAAAAATTTGCTGTTAAATATAGATAGGATCAGAATAAATATAAAGAAAGAGGGGAAAGTTGTGGAGAGTTTAGGTTTTAAGCACTTGATATTTTTTTCCCCTCAAATGTAGATACGTTTCCCAATCAGCGGAGAGATAATTATAATCTCTCTGCTGACTAATCCACTAAAGTTCAGATTGAAATAAGGATGGCGAAGAAGAAGAAGATGGACAAGAACAGGAATATGAAACGTTTCATCAAATTAACAATAAAAATAGTAAAAGAAGTTCATTATGGTGGTGGTGGTGGCAGGTTTTTGAAATGTGGAGAAAAAAGCAAAAAGCAAAAAAGACAACAAACACAAACAATTGAACAAACAATTGAACAAACAATTGCTTAAAACGCTTTGTTTGCTTTGCTTTGCTTTGCTCTATATTTCTCTTTCTCCGCTCTTATATATTTATAACTTTATCACCTTATCACAAATGACTGATTCTCCTATAATCGTGAATGTTACTGATCTTATTGACATTCAGTCATCATGAAAGATAAGTCACTCCAGCTTCAAGACTTGCCACTAGAGCTACTCCTTCGTGTACTTCCCATTGATGAGTGTCTACTAAACCAACCTTTGGAAATATCTATACCATGGCTCAACTTTATGGAGCCTAAAAGGCGATTTCGATTGTTGGCGGAGAGTGGCATAGGAAATGCTCGATGTGGGCATAAATTTGATTTGGAATTAAAGTATGGCAAGTTGATATACGTCAACTTTGGCACGCCAGTTGACTCAAAGTACCTCAAAGATTACATCATATTCGATCACAATACTATTGAAGACACCATATACGAGTATCCTGATTTTGTCAGATGTTTAAAGATTTGGACTGGCGATTTGGACCACGATGAATACTTGTGGTTTGCATTTGCCAAAGTTCAAAGCTGTCATTCGAGACATTTGCAAGATGTTGTGTTTACAGATGGAATCGAGTTGGACCCTTGCACTGAAATTCAATTAAATTGCTTGATATTGGGCTCATTTTGTCTACCTATGCAAAAATCCAGGAAACTTTTTCACCATTTGAGGGAGGAATTTGTGTCCAACTTGAAGCACGTTGAGTTTGACATGACTGTACAAAACTTTCTCAAACTCAAAGATGTGTTGAAGGAAATCACTGGCGAATGTCATAAAATTGCCCCCACCACACTACATATATACTTGAATTTGGAAAATAATCGCACCTATCCCCAAAAATTCCCTATTGAATGGATCACTAGCATTTTCAATTTACAACTGGTGGAGGAGTTTTCTCTCCATTATTACAACAAAAGTACTTCTATTGGCTACTTGAATGATTGGATTGAGAAGATGCCGCATTTAAAGTCATTGAACTTGGGGTTTGGAAACTTGAACTTTAGTCATCTCCCACGACAACTCGAAAATAGCAAGGCTAATATCCAAATCAAGGTAGATAAAAAATACTTCAACTCAATTCAACACAAGTATAATCGTTGCTATTGGCGGGAAAAGAAGTTTAGAGATTGTGTCATTGTTTGTAGGCCAGGACATTAGATATTGTTACTAAATCTTATATATGTCACTAGATTATTTATTTTCAAGACTGACCCTCTTTTGGATTAGGTAAATCTGAATTTTGTAGCTTGGATAATTGGGTTCTTTGCATTGAGTTAGGTATTTATCCAAATTTTGCAACCAAAGTTTCACACACATGAAATTGTAAATTCTCAGAGATATAACCAACTTGAATGGCTCAAGTCATGCAACTCTTTTATACTGTAGTTACCATATACTACTCCCAGGAATTACTATGGACAGTAATAATGGTGTGTATTCAGAATTCATACACGTGACTAACTCACACCCTGACCTAATGTACACGACTGAAGAAGGCTGTATTTTTGTGTGTCACTTCGGACCACTTCTCAGTATACATCCCTCTCATCAAACGATATCGCTAACAGTTGGGTAACAACGCCATTTGCTCACTAGATCAACCAAAGCAGAAGGAATTTCTAGTTTTTCCATAGGAAGCGCTAAGGTTTAAAAAATGAAGAGGCATGAGCTTAGCCAGTGAGTTACATCAAGTGCGATCCATCGATAGTGGAGATGAAGCCAACAGTGCCACCAATACATTTTCCGACTCCACGCCGGGTTTATTACGTAGAATATCATCACCCATTATATCTGACTTGCCGAGCATATTCAGTCACTTAAGGTCCAATGATAGTGAGCCTATGATCAAGAGTGTCAGTGGTAAGAATATAATCAAACGCGTTTTAAGTGGCAACAAGTCAAACGATAGTATTGGTTCGTCTAATTCAATATCATCAGTTGCAAATCCCGTAATAGCAAAAGAACCCCTGAGTGAACCCCCAATTGTAGCAAATGAAGACGACGCGAAAACTTTCGAGTCAGAGTCAAACATATCAAAATCAATCGATCAGTTGAGGATACCCAGTATATTCCATACCGATGGTCTACCGTTATTAAAAGTGTCACACAAATCGAAAAAGAGGATCCTACTATTTATTGATTTAGTGAATTTCTCCTTCCTATGGAAATTGGCTCCTAACCCAACCACTCTGGGCAATAAACGATTATCAATACACGGATCAAATCAGCGAGTTCACGATTTTACAGTTGACGATATTAAATTTGTATACACACATGAAAAGGGTTCAAATTATCGCGAGGAGCTACGAATCTCAAAGGAGTTTGAAACTAGGTGGATAACGTTGGTGTACTTTAATCGCAAAAAGGGCAATTTAAAAATGCTACATTTGATTGCTGATACAGAGCACAATTTTAAACGGTTGAACATGGCCATCACCACTATGAAAGATTTGCGACATCACCTTGCCACTGAGTTTTTAGTTGACTTGAACGAATTGGATGAGGCGCATATGAAGATGATTCTAAATCGAGAAATCCATGTGCAGCAGAAACAACTCACCAAGGAGTACCTCACTTTTAATGATATTTTAAAGTATGCAAGAAGGTTGGGTATCAGTATCAATAAGCTGCATTTGGAGAATATATTCAATAGCGTGTTTGAAGCATATGGTGATTTGGCGGTGGATCTGAAAGAAAAGGGTCTCAACTTTGAGCAATTCAAGGAATTTATATCCATACTAAAGAAAAGAGATGACGTTTTAGCAATCTGGAAGCATTGTTGCATAGATGTTTCGCAAGGAATGAGCAGATTGGATTTTGAAAGGTTCTACTTGGCAGTCCAGCGTGAAAAACAGGATAGAAGCCAAATCAATTTCATTTTTGAGCAGTTCTTGACCAATGGTGGGCATTGGTCTGCCGATGACCTTAATGCTTACCTCATGTCAAGCTTTGCAAATCCAATATTGAATATTGAGACAGACAATTACTATACATATCCTTTGACGGATTATTACATTTCCTCATCTCATAACACCTACTTGACTGGCAGACAAGTGGGAGGCGATTCATCAATAGACGGCTACGTGAGAGCGTTGCAGAGAGGCTGCCGATGTATCGAGATTGATATTTGGGATGGTCCGAATGAAGAAGATTCTAATGCTACTGACCAGGAGCCAATAGTGAACCATGGCAGGACATTCACCAAACCAATAAAGTTTGCCAATGTGGTAAAGACAGTTCAAAAGTTTGCTTTTATCACATCGCCGTATCCGTTGATTCTCAGTTTGGAAATAAACTGCTCTGCCCTGAGTCAGATGAAGGTTGTTAGGATCTTAAAAGACACTTTGGGTGATAGTATGGTGACATCTACTATTGATGATACTTCTACTTTGCCATCGCCAGAAAGACTCAAGTACAAGTTTTTAATCAAGGCGAAAAAGACAAGTCCGTTTAAGCATTTGATTGAAACTGATGAAGGCAGCTTCACAACGTCTACAACCACAACTTCGTTTTCCGAAGACAACGGTGCAAACAAGCTGACTGGGAAAACGTTCAGTTTAAGAAGGAAACCAAAAGCGCCCAAAGTGATTGATCAAGTTAGTGAGTTGGGGGTGTACTTGCAAGGTATCAAGTTTCGTAACTTTTCATTGCCAGAGTCAAAGATATACAATCACTGCTTTTCCCTTAGTGAAAAGGCAATCAACAAGATGATGAAGGATGAGATAAAGAAAACATCGTTGGATAAACACAATAGAAAGTATTTTGTGCGTGTTTATCCATCAGGATACAGAGTCACATCTACGAATTTCAACCCCATAAAGTATTGGCAACATGGGGTCCAAATGGTGGCTACAAATTGGCAAACATATGACCTTGGCCAACAACTAAATGAGGCAACGTTTGAAGGTGTCGATAAAAAAGGTTATGTTTTAAAGCCAGCACATTTACGGAAACCGATAATTAAGAGTTCGAAATTTTTCAAAATGTTCCAGCCTGCTTCCAAGACAATCAGATTTAGTATAAGCATAATCAGTGCCCATCAATTGCTGAAGCCAAAAGACACTGATGATATCATTAGTCCCTTTGTGACGTGTGAAATTATCGGCGCTGATAAAGTCAATTGGGACTCGCCGTCGATGGAACTTGGAAGGACCAAGGCTATCGCCGATAATGGATTTAATCCTATATGGAATGAAACGTTTAGTGGATCCATTACGGGGTCTCTCGATTTGGTTTTTGTTAAATTTGTGGTCAATTCGGTGCCCAATGTAGACAAAATGGACGATGTTGCACCGTTAGGTTTACTAGTTGCCAAATTGAGCTACTTGAAGCAAGGCTATAGGTATTTGTACCTCAACGATTTACTTGGTGAACAGTTGGTGTACTCATCCTTGTTTGTCAAGATTTCGTATGATTCGTGATGTATATGCAATAATGTACGATGAGATGATGATATTTTTTTTTTCTTTTTCTTTTGTAAAAGTAAACCGTCAGACCATAGAGACATCACCTAGCCAAGTTTACGCAAGAGATGGGGAAAATATCCGCTAATGACAAGCTCAAGCAACGTCACAATCCTCTTTTGAAAGATATCTCCTCTCAAGGAGGTAATTTAAGGACAACACCTAGATCAGCAGTTGCAAAGAAAAGAAAGTCCACCACCAATGAAGCCAAAGACAACGATGAGGAAGGGTACTTGGATGCGGTTAGTTCGAGAAAGATCTTGCAGTTGGCAAAAGAGCAACAGGATGAATTAAGAGATGAAGAAGAAGCGCAGGTACCAAGTTTTGCCCAAGCATTCAAACAGCAAGAAGATGCGAGTAGCGATGAGGAAGAGGAGGATGATCAGCAATACTCCGATTTCGAAGAGGAAGGAGAAGAGGAGGAAGTCATTTATGACGAGGAAGAGATTGAAGTTGATGAAAAAGATGCTGAACTATTCAATAAATACTTTCAAAACAATGGGCCATCTGCAAACGGACAGAGTATAAACTTGGCCGATAAGATTCTTGCCAAGATCCAAGAAAAAGAACTGCAACAGCACCAGCACCAGCAACACCATCCACAAGGGGGAGAAAGACCCGAAGATGCCGTTTTACTACCCCCAAAAGTCATTATGGCGTATGAGAAAATTGGTCAGATATTATCAACATACACACACGGAAAGTTGCCCAAATTATTCAAAATCTTGCCCAGTTTGAAAAATTGGCAGGATGTGTTGTACGTGACTAATCCCGAAAAATGGACTCCTCATGCTACTTATGAAGCAACCAAGTTATTTGTGTCCAATTTAACCGCCAATGAGGCGCAAAAATTTGTCGAATCGGTGCTTTTGGAGAAATTTAGAACATCGATTGAGGACTCGGATGATCATTCATTGAACTATCACATTTATCGTGCATTGAAAAAATCATTGTATAAACCAGGTGCATTCTTCAAAGGGTTTTTATTGCCATTAGTGGATGGATATTGTTCAGTTCGTGAAGCAACCATTGCGGCTTCGGTGTTGACAAAAGTTTCCGTGCCTGTGTTGCACTCTTCAGTTGCATTAGCTCAGTTGCTACAAAGGGATTTCAGTCCGGCTACTACAGTATTCATTAGAGTGTTGATTGAAAAGAAGTACGCTCTCCCATATCAAACTTTGGATGAGTTGGTTTTCTATTTTATGCGATTTAGAAATGCAGCACAAGACCAAATGCAAATCGATGAAACTTCGGAGGATAAGAAAGGACCGCAGTTGCCGGTTGTGTGGCATAAGGCGTTCCTATCCTTTGCACAACGTTACAAGAACGACATTACTGATGATCAAAGAGATTTCTTGCTTGAAACAGTTAGGCAGAGATTCCATCACGCTATAGGGCCCGAAATAAGAAGAGAATTGTTAGCAGGTAAGCCAAGAGCAACTGCTGGCGATGTACCAAAGAAAGATGGGTTAATGGTGGATGCATTTTAGTTTGTATATTTAGTCTATAGAAATAAAGTTAAACCTCTTGTGCTGATGTTCTCTTTCTTGCCTCTTCACATAGGTGGTTAAAGTTTGCTGCCAAAGCATAGTAACTTTGCACCACACCAATGATTGTTAATGCAACTGTACTTCCAATCCACAACCCATTCAATGACCCTTTCCATGGGGAATAGAATGAAAGATATATTGACAAGGGGAGACCAACAACATAGTACGAAACCAAATTGACAATACCCCCAATTTTGGTCTGTCCCTGTCCTCTTAAGCAACCAGCCGAATTTGCATTCATGGCATCGGAGATCTGCATCAATGCGATAAGCCACATGACGTTGAGAACAATGTTAATAACATCCTGGTCTTTAGTAAAGGCTTCAGCGATTGGTCTTTGGAAACAGTATAAAGCAAGGAAATTTAATAACGAAATTACCAATCCAAATGAGAGTGACACTTTAGTGGTAACTTTGGCAGATTCAGCTAATCCGGCTCCTAAAAAGTTGGCAATTCTTGATGACGATGCAATTCCAATAGCAAAAGGCACTTGGTAGGTTAATGACGCCATTGTTGTTCCGATAGATTGCGCCGCCAAGGACTTGGTATCGATGTACGATGCCAACAATGTTAATATTTCAAATGCGAGAAATTCTGCCTCCAACATGACAAGACCGGGAATAGCTAACGAGATCAATCTCCCCCATCCTTTGAAAGCTTTCTTGATATCGAGTCCACCCCAACACCTCAATGGATGGAAGCCATTGGGGGTGTCTTCTGCTTTGATGTAAAATACAGTCAAAACATACAATCCGATTGCCATTAACCAATAGTTTATTGCCACTGAAATAGGAGCACCAACGTATCCAATCTTCTTGACCAAGTACCAGTTCATGAACAAGTTTGACGGAGCGGCTACGAGTAACACATAAGCCCCAATATTATAAATCCCCTGTGCCTGTAAAAACCTCTTTCCACATTCAAATGAGATGTATCCTGGAATACCAAAGGAGACGTATTGTAGATATACTGCAGCAAATTTTGCTGTCTCCTTGTCTGGTACTATAAGACAAATTAGATCGTAGCCAAAAAACACCCAGGCAATCAAAACTGGAAGCATGACAACTACTATCAATGCGGTACATTTTTGAAAATACTCTCCAACCATGGTGTATTTCCTGGCACCAAATGCCTGTGGACATAATGTATCTAACGCAGTGGCTATACCTTGTATAGTAGCATATCCTGTGATATTGGCTGTCATGGCACCCATCGATACAGCTGCCAACTCAGTCGCACCGATATGGCCAACACAGAAAACGGAAACAGTTGAAAGTGAACATTGCAATAGGAATGTAACTACTGACGGTATGGATGAGCTGATTAACGTTTTCAATTCGATTAGCGGAGTAGTGACTTCGATTTGTTTGTTTTGCACGGCATCTTCAAATGCATCTCTAACGTCATCATCACTTTTTAAGTCGTCGACTGGGATATGGCTTTCGTGCAACAATTCCCGTTCCTGTTCTAACAACTCTCTAGCAACCGTGCTCAGTTTTCGCCTGTTTTTAAAAGGATTTGGAGTAGGCTCCACTAGAGCAGCCTGTGGACCCTGCACGTCAAGCAAAGGTGCATTTTCGTCTGCTAAACTATCTTCTTGTAGATGATGGGTTTTATTCGATGACGATCCAATAAAGTCTGAAGGAATGTAAAGACCACCTTTCCCAATTGAACCGTACACAACAGACGCCCTTCTTTTTGAGCTTGAATGAGTGAATTGATGACTTCTGTCTGGTTGTGACATGATTAAATTGTAGTGGAAGCAGATACTACGACTGAAAATAAAAGATTATCCAAAAGTCGTTTTGGTATATGGATGATGAAAGATGAGTAAAAAGAGCTATGAGCCACAAAATGCAAAAAACAAATTAAAATCAAAATTTTAATAAAGAGAAATTTCTTTTTTTTTTTGTTTTTCCAGAAAAGCGCATCAAGAATTTCTTAAAGAAGTCAACGCTACCAAGAAACTGATAAAGCCCATTGACATCTGAGCTACTGGCTATATTTTATGCTTCAACCACCAACTAGACTATCGCTGCATTATCTACAGGCTGCTTTAGTTGAGCTAAACACTCCTTAATACAGCTTTATACTGAAAGTGAGTCAGAGACATACATTATCATCAACTTAACTATTAAAATATAGAAGATACACAACGAGCATCTGCTTAGGGTATAAACGTCTATGCTACTTCGAACGAAGATTTTCCAAAATCTGGGGTTCCACCCAATGTCCCATAAATGTCCCCTTGATAATTCTTTGCTGAATATTTATGTCCCTTTTCGTACACAGACTCCCAATTGTGTAAAATGTCTTGCAAGATAGGAGTACCGGCAATGACCAAGTTATCCAAACTTGATTGTATTCCACCATCGGTTCTATTGAAAAAGTATTCATATGCACTCATGGATGCAGGTGGTCTTGAGAAATCGGAAATCGTTCTCATAACCATTACTCTTTCAAAATCAAGCAATCCGTATTTGTCCAACCTCGTCAACACTTCCAATGTAGCATTGTCTTCTTGCGCAGTTGAACAGTAAGTAGCAGAGCCATTGGTCAATAATTTAGTCAAGTTTCCGAAATAATCATTCAATACTTTACCAGTGAAATAGTTGTCACTGGTTAAGACATCACATTTGACAACTTTGGCATCACCACGGGCAGCAGTCTCATTGTATAGTTTTCTGAATTTCTTGTTTAGTTCATTGCCGTTTTTTAAAGTAGCGTTTGAAGCTAATGCAACCGCCCTGTCTCTCAAGTTAGCATTTATTTCAAATACTTCAGTTCCGTAAACGCTGCCTGGATACTCAAGTGGCGATTTGGCGCCGTATGGAACGTAACCGGAAGTCCAGTTAGAATTTGTTTGGTGATAGTCTTCATAGGCAAGTTGGTATTCCAACCCAACTTGAACTGCATATTTTGCAAATGTAACACCTCCCAAAGTTGTATATTCCGGTTCACCTCCAGCAATACCAGCAACTAAAAAGTATGTCTTGGTGAAATCAAATAATGGGTTTAACGTCAAAGCAGTGATGGAACTAGCAGCATTAATTTCTCCTTCACCTGTGGTCACTTGACAAATGGTGTAATTGGTAGTACAGTGAATCGTTGGGTATACAGGGGACAAACCTGGGATTGTAATGTTGTGAACAAAATCCATTGCTTTCAACCATGGGTCTCTCTCAAGTTCAAACATGGAGATGATGAAAGCTTTTGGTTGATATACGGCAAAGGGTTTGCCATAGGCGGTTTGAATGTTATTGTTGGATGTGTCAGGGACATCTTCCTGTAATGCTGTTGAGTTGATTTCTCGTTTGAGAATGGGGGTTGAGAAAGCGGTTGCTATTAAAGAAGCGAGGGAAACACAATGGGAAAACTTCATTGCGTCTGTGGGTAAAGTGGTGTGTAATCAACGGATACCCATGTTTTGGACAGGATTTTTGCTTCAACTTTATATCCAGTCAGTCTGTTTAACCTTCTCTACGCACGGCAAATTTCACTTCTTTCCTGCTTGAGTTGTGTCTATTGTTTATCACTTTCTTTGAGATGAGATTTACATCTTTTGCCTCTTTGAATGATTTCTGTGTGTATTGACTTTGCCCAATTGAGCGATTTTGTAAATAAACTGTCAATATGTTTTGTGGCATTGTAATTAACGGCCCAATTAGTATTTTGAGATAAGAAACCAATCTTGAATACCGACAGTTGAAATGTTCTTTTCATAAGTTGAGGTTATCAGTTAATTAATTATAAGCTTCTATGTGCTACACAAGCTTAGGTTTGTTGAAATTTTGAACCTTATTTAACAAATTCTTTGAGTAAACAAAATTTGTAATAATTTGGCATGAAGTTTAATGTAAAATGGGAGATTGTACAAGAAAAGTCTGCGTCAATTTGGTTATAAGACGCATATTGCACACTTATCTACCTTGCAATGTCAAAAGCTTACCGCACCTTCTTGGACACAATACAGCACAACTGCAATATACCGTACGGTGATAGAATAAACACATGCCAAATTAGCATTTTTGTGTCAGAATTTCTTAGTGTTTCCTTAAATTGGACTTAGACGGACAATAAATACCGAGCCTCTAGGATGTGTGCTATAACTTGCCAAGTAGCTCTCCTCTGTCCTTAATGCCTCTTTCTAACTTACCAATTGAGCTTCTTGTTAGAATTATTTCCATAGAGGATATTTTCTAGACTTGTCCAGTGAGATCATTATTCCTTGGTTAAATTTGTTGCCCCAGGTAGAACTGCTTAGAATTTTGGACGAAAGAGGATTTGGGTGTGGGCTCAACATTGACTGCAGGATAGCGAAAGTAACTTTATCAGGTAAAATTTGCACCAAGTACCGATATTGATGGGAAACAACAGAAGTTTGCCTTCAAAAAGTGTTTGTTAAATTTGAGAACAAAATATTTATCTAAGCTGGGCATTTTGCTGAAGCCAAGCACTACAAAAATATATCATATTTGACTTTAAAGCGGTTAAACATTTGATAACTGAATACTACTTCTGTACTATTTACGGCTTTGGACAGGTTGTTGAACTACGGAATTATTTTTTAGAGTGAGATATTTTTGATGGTGAAGAGAAGGTGAGAATTTTGCACCCTTCAGGGTTTCAAGGGGAGACAGAAATAATAAAGTTTTTCGATTCTTGGTTTAAGGAAAATGAGATATTGAGTTCATGTATAATGGAGAACAGTAAAATCCGGTTGTCTGAGATTGCATCCTTGGAGCTAGTTATGTCTGCTGACGAATTTGTGGAGATGAAAAGTCAATTTCCACCCGTGGACGGCTACTTACAACCCAGAGAGTTGAGAATACATTTGAATTTGGTTCAAAACAGTGTAGGAAAGGCTGTTGACACAAAATACCCAAGCGATTTCCCCATCGGATGGGTAACCGACTTATTCGTTCCAAAGAAGGTTCAGCTATTCAGTTTGCATTACTATTCTTCCAATACCACAGCTGGTAATCTTGGTGCTTTGCTCCAAAAAATGCTTTCCCTTTTAGAAATCGATCTTAGCTCTTGACTTAGGGAAAGTTGCAAGAGTAGTGCCATTTAAAAGGAATGGCTGTCACATTCATGTCAAGGTTGACAAATACTTCTTTGACGCGTTTCAGTTCAAGTATAATAAATCAGTTCGGAGGCTGGCTCTTCATGATACTTTTGTTGAGTCTAGTTATATCAAGAGGGAAATTGTATAGGACTCCACTGCACAGCCTTTAACGTTTGCATAGTGTATTGGTACTTGGTTCAAGTATCAAAGGTGGAAAAGGAGAAAGCGAAGACATCAATTAGTGGAAAAAAGTAAAGGTGATAGAAATTTAAAGAAATAGAGTAAAGGTAGAACTAGATTAATGAGATGTAGATCTTTATCATATAGACAATAAGCCAGCATATAACAAGCTATTAAACATATCACATAACGGGGAGTTATAAAGCAATCAACAAGATCCCCCCTGGGCTAGAAATAAAGATGCAACCCATACTCTCACTACATTTAACCTTTTGTATTTTCATTGCCACTGTGCCCCTCTTCGAAATAAGCATGAACTAAAACCAATATTCCCAAAAAACCATAGAAAACAAGTAACACCCCTATCAGAATATGGAGATGGCTGAAACAATCTTGAGACAAATTCCAAAAGAGCTTGCCAACTTTCCGACCTCCCTTTTTCATTAATGGCAACATTTTTTGACAATGTTCCCGAACATCCTTACATAATGACCTGAATGTATTACTGATACATTTCATTCTTTTCTGATTTCTTGTTAACTCTGTGGTATCAGTACTTATTCTGGGCCATTGCCCTAAAAGATTCAACATGCTTTTCAATTTACCATCATTAGTGGTGACTAACTTATCGAGCTGATTACCGATGAAAAACTTGGAGTTTTCAGGCTTTAAACACGTATATGCATTACTTCAATCCCCTAGAATCAACATATAGTATGTGCTATACCACTCACTTATGCTAACTCCCTTGTTAGCTCTTGCATTACTTCACTGGTCAGTTTACCTTTCCTCAATTGAAAATGGTTCTGTCCAGCTAAATAGAATCCAATGTCTTCACCCGCACCTCCATTAGCACCAAGTTCCCCCTTTAGCTTCTTATAAGCATCATATGCATACCCATAAGGTGGTAAATCCAGCAACGGGAATTGATTTTTTTGAACGACATCATCAATAAAAGGCGTCCTTACACATCTAGCTGGTTTACCAGATACTAAAGCCGTCATTACGGTGGATTCTTCACCCAGATATTTAGTGAAAAACTTGGATGATGATGATTCGGGGGTTGCTAAAAACGCAGTACCAATTTGAACTGCATCGGCACCTTGATTTAGATAATATTTGACTGAATTGGGAGACGTGATTCCTCCGGCAGGCACCAAATAGATGCCATCATTTGCTAGGCTTTGTTTAACTTTGTGGAAGAGTGCCTGTGTTGAAAGATCTTCATCTAGATGTGGTTGGAAAGTATCAATGAATTGACCACGATGGCCACCCGCCTCTATTCCTTGAAGAATGATTCCATCAATACCATTACTTTTCAAGTGACGTGCTTCTTGTAGCGATGTAGCAGTGGCAAAAACCAACGCAATCTTTTTCAATTCATCAATGATATTGTTGGACGGGATACCAAAATGGAAACTGATGATTGATGGTTTGATTGATTTCAATTTGTCAACTAATTTTGCCAACTTATCTTGATCCCTCTCTATTTCCTTGAATGATATGTTACCATTGGCAAACTTTGTAGAGTCAATCACTTGTTTGAATTTTGCATCAGCAATGACATTGCGGTACAATGCTTTCCAGTTGTCTGCTTGTACTTGACTTGGTGGCAGTTCAACCTCATGACAAAAGAAATTCAAATTGACGGCATTGGTCCCAGTCGCTTCCACTAGTTTATCCAATTTCTCAAAAGCTGTAACACTATCTTGGGTAAAATCCAATGTTGCGAGGGGAAGTGCACCCAATCCACCAGCCGCAGCCACAGCCGACGCCATTTCTGGAGTCGACACACCTGCCATTGGCGACTGGAAAATGGGGTATTTGAGGTTAAGTTTTTTCAAAAGTGATGGCTTTGACATTGCAATAGGTTATGTTGGCTGTTTTATCAAATGTGTAGTTGTTCCAATGTTTGCAGACTCTTGAGGTTGCGAATTCGAGGTCTCGAATGGAGCGAGTCGTCGCATAGCAAGCCGAAAAAAACACCAATCCAGCGGAGTTAGCCACTCCCCACCGGTGTTTTGACGTCGCTACCAAATTCATATCAGAAACAAAAGCTAATAATGCCTGAGTGATTTTCACCATCGAACCAGCTTCAGCAAGGGATATTTTGGAAATTCCATCATACCAGTCACGTCAAAGCTTAATTGAAATTAATTGGTGTGCTTGTATGTATGTGTCATGATTTAGCTTATGCTTTGGCTTCCTAAATGAAGAAAAGGCGGCTCAAATTAGCATAGGTCAAAGACACTTTACAGTGTAGCACTCATACGCTGGCCTTTAACAATTGCAGTCTCGCATATTATGAAAATCTCAGGTGGAGTTTAGGTGCGGCCGTTCTGCTCTGAGTAACATGTGTCGCGCTAATTTTAAATTCTTTCGCGAGAAACAAAAAGATAAGCAAACATGCTGTCATACTTACATTCGCTTTGGAACAGCTTTGCCCTACAGGACAAGGATTAGGGTCAAAAAAAGTACTGATATCAACCTCCCTATCAATGATTGTTTCCTTAAAGAAGCAGTCTACAAAATACAAGAAAGACTACGCGTATATCTTAATGTTTCCGATTTGCAATCGGAGAGTTTCCTTCTTTTTTTCTTTCTTTTATTTTTGTTCTGGGTGAGACATACAAAGTAAGCATAATTTTGTTGAGTATTATTGGACGTTAAAATGTCACACGCAGTTTTGAGACGTAAAAAGAAAAGTGACAACATCGACTAGCAACACTCTACGTCTGTCCTACACTCCAAATCATCACTATTTGTAAATGTGTGTTGTGTGTATATTAAAATAAATTAAAAAAGGCAGGCTCCATCATTGTTGGGGGGAAATCAGAAGTTAGTCTTGTAGTAGTACGCACCTGCAATGGCCAAGAACAATACAACGGCAACCAAAGGCACATTAACACCTGAACTTTCTTGAGCATATGACTCTCTAGCTTTATGTTCAACAATCTTACCTCCTTTCAATATACCTATCTGTAAACGTTCCAAGATTTCATGTGCTTCATCTGAATGTCCAATATCTTCAAACGCTTCAGTAGCATCAGTTCCAGCAACATCCAAAATGACTTCTTCTCCACCAGGGTGTTCGTCTATGTAGCTGGAGACGTTGTAGACTTTACCGTTGATAACTACCCAGACATCATCATGGGTGGTGTGTTTGGAAATTTCATCTAATTCGTAAACCTTAGCTGATTCAGTGTCTGACATATTTTCTAGTTGGTTGTAGTTTAGCAGCTTCTATTATACAAGTACCTTGAGGGTCAAATGAACGTTTGTGGTCTATAATATACTATTGACAATCGTCGTTGCAAAGTTTTGTTGTCTTCTAAGAAAGAAAGATTCGATAAAAAGTAAATGGAATTTTTTATATCAAAACTTTGAATTCTCCTCGTTTAGCCCCAACAAGAGTAAAAAAAAAAAGAAATTAGTAAAGAACTTGGTAGCATTTGTATGACAATCTGGTGGTTAATTATTGGAAGATTTTCCTTTTTCAATCATATAGAAAGGCAATTTAATTATTATATTTCCACTCATAACCATATGTGACCTATTTTTGCTCTGTTTTCTTCTAAATTGAATGTGGCCTGATAATGACAGGTTTTCTCTTGCCTTTACCCTTCGCATCTCGTATATTATCACAAGCGTTTTTCTCTGTTAGCGCAGAAGCAAAAGCAAAAGAAAAAAAAATCACAGTGGTAACAACACAACACTACACTACACTACACAGACACCACTTTTGAGCATTTCTCATTCTTCCCCTCATTTGTGCCGCATGAATTGTCTCTAAAGTCCGCTCCTTAAATGTGATAAAATATACAGTACATACAATAGGCCATATGTACGCCCCAAGGAGTTAATACTCTCTATCTCAGCGTAGATTGTTTCATACACTTCTTTGCGCGTTAAACCAAAGTGGGGACGGATATTTTTACCCAATTTGGATCAAAAGAGAAATTTATGAACCTTACTTATTATTATTATCTTCAGAATCCCTGCTAAAAGGATATTTATTCTTGAATTATCCAACATATCCACATACTTTTTCCACATACTTTTTCCACACCCAGTTCACGCTAACAATGCACTTAAATCATAATCAATCCCCTTACTTTTCAATTCTTCCACCTTGTTTCTTTTTGATTCTTCAAATTTCTTTACTATAATATCCCATTCTTGTTTAGTTTTAGGTTTATCGTGTTTATCTTTAACAATCTTGTGAATTGGAACAACCTTAAATTTACGATTAGCATTTTTAAAAACATCCTTGTGGGGGTTTTCAACATATTCACATTTGATCAAATGTCCAAATAATAAGTAATTATTCATTGTTTCGGCGGCTATTTTAGCAACCTCAACCGATTCAAACTCAATATAAGCAAAATGTTTTGATTTACCTGTCTTTTTATTACGCGACAAGATCAATTGTTTGATTGGACCAAATTGTTGGAAATACGTTTTCAACTCTTGCTCTTGAAAGCCTTGGGGAAGACGACCTATATATATGACACCGGCTTTGGGTGTTTTCGATTTGTTACTGGAATCAGCAGTCGTAGTTTTAGATATCACTTTATTTACCCTGTGTCCTGATGCACTTGGTTGGATGGATTGTGTTATTGACTCCTCATCTTCTGACTGTTCCTGATCATCACTGTCATCGTCTTCGTCACTTGATAATCCATAAACTTGTTCTTCTTGTTCATTTTCCTCTTCATCATCATCTTCCTCATCTTCTGATGATGAGGATGGTAACTGCAAGTTTTCTTCTGCTTGTTCAGCTACATGCTGCTTCTTTTGTACCTTTGATTCATCAGATTGCTTCAGAGAAGTCTGTTTAACGGTGGATTGTTTCTTAGCCATGGTGTATATTCGTATAACCGCCTTTTATTTTGGGTTATTCCAATGATTCCAATTTTTTTTTCTTTTCTTTCAAGCAAAATAATTTTTATCGCGATGAGTTGAGGCAAAAGTGTCGCAGTATGTTCACGATAATGATAAAATGCGACACACAAAGGTCTCAATCAACTGCCTTCAGCAAAAGGGCATACGTATTGGTAGGCAATCCAACAACATTGTAGTAGTCGCCAGATATCTCATTAAATAATAAACAGCCCAATTGTTGGTATTTGAATCCACCAGCCACTTCTAGTCCCTCACCACTTTCAATATATGCACGAATGATGTCGTCGTTACCACTCAGAAAAGAAAGCCTGGTAGTTGCATGATCTTTGTATTCAGTAGCATTTCCAGCCTTGATCTTGATCACAGTTGCTGCTGATATGACCTCAATATCTTTATGAAGACCAAAATAGTCAAAAAATTTGGCCTGCTCGGCACGAGTCATGGGCTTTTCAAATATCCCACCATTACAGGTAACTATTGTATCGCAAGTGAGAATCAATGCGTCTTGTTGGAAAGTGCTTCTGTGAGCTTCATATATTGCTTCGGCTTTTTTGCGACTAGTTAGTTGTACATATTCCAATGGACGTAGCTGGCTCTTGTCTAGATCTTCAGGGAAATTAGATGCTACAGTAGTGAACTTGCTAATCCCAAGATTTTCAGATAGTATTTCCTGTCGTCTTGGTGAAGTTGATCCAAGAATCAAGTGGTAATTCTCAAGCTTTTGGTTCAATGTGGTGTTGAAGGTCATTTTCTTGTAGTGGATTGGATTCGATTACTAACAATGCGCTAAACAGACTGGCCCTAATTGATTGAGACAAGCGCCTTTTTCTTCTAGTCGACTGTGGAGGTGTAGTTTGTTTATCTTGCACTTACCCTGCCACCGATAGCAAATCAATCTCGCGAAAAATTTTGAGTAAAGTTTCAGTTTCAACAACCAAATATTCTAACTCGACAGTACAACCTCGATTACAACCTCGATTACAACTTTTATGTTACCTAGCCACATACCGACCTAGTACTTCCCACATACACATCCAGCATATATAACCACCCTTGCATTAAATGAAGCTCCTATACAAAGCAAACCCGAGAACTTTGGTGTTGTATTCCGACACATACAGTCTAACATTTAGAACCTCAGCCAAGCAAACAAATGCTCCAAAGCCAACAGTCAACTTGGAGCTAGTACCAAACAGCAACATTTCACCGGAATCCGGGTTTCGCACTTTACTCAGAAGAGAGGTGTATGGGTGTTTAGGTTTGATTTATGTCGACAATCAAATTTTCCTTTCGGTGATCACGGGAGCCTTAACCAACGTTGCCAACCCAATCAAGAATGAGACAGTGGATAAGATCTACTCAGTTGATTTTGTATCGTTGAATAACAGTGAGTGGGATTTTGTGGAATTGGATTCACAAGGGTATCCCGTAGTGACCAATGACGATGACGACGATGCGAGGTATAACCGTATACAACATCCATGCTTTGAGTTTAGAAAATTGTTATCCAATGGATCCTTCTATTACTCGAATGATTTTGATTTAACTTCAACCATACAAACCAGAGGCGTCAGTGAAAGTCTTGACGAATTGAATCATTATAGTCCACAGTACATGTGGAATTCATTCTTGATGGATGAAATGATACAATTTAGATCCAACTTGGATAGTAACAATCGACAGGTGCTAGACGATAATCGATTCTTAACCACCGTCATTCGGGGGTTTGCCAAGACGGTTTCAATGGGACGTCAAGATTCAATAACAATCATATCGAAACAATCGTGGCGAAGAGCAGGTACTCGATACAACACTAGAGGTATCGATGATGATGGGAATGTGGCAAATTTCGTCGAAACTGAGTTTATCTATTACAACCCGTCGAGGAAATCCATTTTCACCTATACCCAAATCAGGGGGTCAGTACCGACATTTTGGGAACAAGACTCAACTTTGATCAACCCGAAAATCACCCTCACTAGATCCTCAGAGGCGACTCAGCCAATGTTTAACAAACACTTTGCTGAAATTGGAGAGAACTATGGAGTATGCCACATTGTTGACTTGTTATCAAAGACGAAATCATCAGAGGTGCAGTTGTCTAATAGATATAAACAATTGTACAAAAACTGCGATCGTAAAGAGGAGATTGAATACACGGCATTTGATTTTCATGCAGAGACAAAGAATGCGGGTGGATTTTCTGGGGCTACAAGAATATTACCCAAGTTGTACGAATCTATGCGTGAATTTGGCTATTTTTCTTACGACATGGAGCAAGACCTGGTAATAACTCGACAAGATGGAGTATTTAGAGTCAATTGCTTGGACTGTCTTGACAGAACCAATTTGATAGAGCAAGTCATTTCTCGAACCGTGTTTGAAAACATCCTCAAGCAACAAAGTGCATCACATGGGAATCACGCCAGGGACCATGCAATGATTGAAAACTTTGTCATTAGACATAATGAATTATGGGCTGACCATGGTGATGCGATATCGCAAATCTACACGGGAACAAATGCATTGAAATCTTCATTCTCAAGATCAGGAAAGATGAATCTTGCCGGTGCATTATCCGATGTGACAAAGTCAGTTTCAAGAATGTATCAAAACACATTTGTCGATGGTAAGAAACAATCCACGATTGACTTGTTATTGGGCGTTGGTGGTCCTCAATCGAAAAAGGTTAAAATCTTTGATCCAGCTAGCGATTATGTCGCAGCCCAGTTGGATCAACAATCACATGTGTTTACCACTGATGCTAATATTAGAGTATTTGCCGGGACCTACAACGTTAATGCTTTGGAGCCGCTGGCCAATATTGATCTTACAAGTTGGCTATTCCCACCAGAAAACGAGGTCGTGCCTGACATTTATGCTGTTGGGTTCCAAGAATTGATTGAATTGAATGCGGGTGCATTCCTTGCTGGTGATGTTACGAAACCGCAAAAATGGGCGGCAATTTTAAATCAGCAACTAAATTCTCAGCGAGAACAGTATGTCCTTTTGCGAACTGAATCAATTGCATCAATGTCATTGTTTTTATTCGTGAGAAAGGCATCCATTCAGCATGTAACGCGTGTATCTGGATCCTCGAAAAAGACCGGGTTGGGAGGTATCGCAGCAAACAAAGGGGCTTGTGCTGTTCGATTCGAATATGGAGCTACGTCGTTTGCATTAGTCACATCGCATTTAGCAGCGGGGACCACGGCCATTGCCGAACGGTTCAATGACTATACCACCATCATGCAAGGAATGGTGTTTACAAGAAACTACTCGATCCATGATCATGATCATGTCATTTGGTTTGGTGATTTAAACTACCGTATTGATTTGCCTAACGGACAATGTCGTAATTTAATTGAAAATGGAGCATTTGATGAATTGGTGAAACAAGATCAATTGAAATTGGAAATGAGAGGTAAAGGTGCATTTCTGGAGTTTAACGAAGGGGCAGTTAAGTTTTATCCCACTTATAAGTTTGATAAAGGAACTTCCAACTACGACCTGTCAGAAAAGCAAAGAGTACCATCATGGACTGATCGGGTATTATATCTCAGTTTGAAAAAGAAACGGAATGACTTGAAACAGTTGAATTATAATTCAGTCATGGATGTCTATTTGAGTGATCATAAGCCGGTGTATTCTACATTTCAAGTAAAGGTTGAATTTGTCGATAAAGCCAAAAAATCAGCCATGGCAAAGGATTTATACGATAGATATAGGAAAGAGCATGGTAACTCATACGATTTGGTTTCGTTGAATACATTATCGCCAACACCATCCACAAAGTCAGTTTCATCATCGAACAAGAATGAGAGTTTTGTTACTGATGCATTAACCGATTTGAATTTATTGGATGATTTCGACCCTCACGCGCCCAACTTACCTGCTCGACCCCATCCAAATTCAACAGCGCCTAGACGTGTGCCTCCCCCACCAGCAAGTAGAAAGACAACATCAACATCATTAGCATCATCACTTCCAACAAATGAGACAAATCCTTCTTCACCGCCTGTGCGGTCTAATTCCAGCTTTCACCAACCACATGTACCTCGTAAATTACCACCATTACAAACACCTATACCGGCATCAAATGGAGGAACGAAACCTGCAACTGATGTGGAAGGTTCTCCAAAACCAATGAAGGTACCATTTGGATTCTCATCATCACCATTAATCCCCAGTCGCTCCAATCTGAATTCGCCAGTCGCTACACCCACACAAATTTCCAATACTAACAAACCTGTCACACATCATCATCATAACAACACTGAGTTGAAGCCAATGGTGCCCAATAAACCATCATCGTTGGCATCGTCAAAATTGAAAACGGCGGAAAACAACGACAGCGATGAGGATTCTGCTAATGGCGTCAATAATAGAGGAGAAACAAAGGAAAAAACAAATGGAGCAGCTGCTGCATCTTCCAAATCAGTATCGCAGTCACCACTGCCACCACCACCTCCTCCAGTGAGTCGTAACATGAGGACAATGTCTGATTGGCAACCTCTAGTGCCGAAGTAAGTAAGTTAGACAGGAAATAGCCACAAACGAATGAGAAAACAAAGGGGAAAACTATGACAATTTTGACAAATGGGAGCAGCTTCTATTCAAGAATTGACCCGACATGTGAATCAGAATCAATGGGAAGCACAACCCATGTATAGAGTACAGAATTCTACATACTCTTTTATGACTTTGTTATTATTCATTTCCATTAAACGAAACCCATATATATATATATATATATAAATAAACTATATACAACCAAAACACGTATATACACAAGGCAGCAACTAACTAAAGTTCTTTAATAATTCAAGTCGGAGTTCTCTTCGTTCCAATTCACGATCATTAACAAATGAATCTTCCTCATTATCTTGTTGTTCCTCATCATAATTGTAATCAAAATTATAATCAAAATTATAATCATGCATGTTACTTTCTTGATTGTGGTTATTGCCATCATACATGTAGTTATAATTCAATGGAGTAATATAAGTTACATCTTCATCCTCCAATTCAATTTCATTTGAACCCAACATGGAATCAAACGAAATTATGCTCTCCATGTCATCATCATCACCTGCATACACATCTTTACTGGAGATGTTATACGTATGATGGTGCTGCTGCTGTTGTTGTTGTTGTTGTTTACTTTGTGATTTAATGAATGCATCGTATGATGTTTGATCCAAATTAGATAGTATTGAGGATGGAGCTGAGGATACAGCCGAGGATGTGTCGTCAATATCAAAAGTTGATTCTGTAGCGGCTGTTGGTTCAGATGTAGTCTTGGTGGCTGGTTGTGCTGATGGTTGTGGTGGAATAGAAGACAAGGCAGATAGACTTTGTTCATTAGGTTTATCAACTCGTGATGCCTTGTTGTTATTGTAGTTTTTACACCATGAAGATGAAGATGTTGTTGTTGCACTGTCGTTTGATCTGATCCTCTTGGCGGTAGACTTCAATTTAGTCAAAAAAGATGAAGTACGAACTGGAAACTTGGGTTTATTCTGTTTAGCATCACTACCAGTATTACTCTTTTGTAGTTGGCCATTTTTGATATAACAATGTTGACTTAGCTGTGTTGATGAGCTGGGATTCCTCTTGTTGTTGTGACTATAGCTGGTAGATGAAGATGAAGATGCATGCGATTTGTTAGAATGGACAATAACTGATGTTGAGGAAGTAGATGAAATAGATGGATATAGCGATGTCAAATCAGTGGATGCAGTAGCAATAGCAGCAGTAGCAGCAGTAGCAGTTGTAGCAGTTGTAGCAGTTGTAGCGGCTGTTGAAGAATTAGACTTGGGTTTAAATAGAGACTTCATGTTCTGGGGCATTATTTATGACTGACAATATTTAAGATGGCGTTAGAGTGTTAATATGTATCAAAGTGTATAAGTTGTATGTATGTATGTTTGTATGTTTGTACAACTAGATTAACTGCTTTGTTGCAAGGAGGATTGTTCTTGTAGTAAAAGCCGTTTTGATTTTTGATTCTAGTTGGTTTCATGTGGGGATATATATATATATATATATATATATTTACTTGTTGTGTGTATATATGTATATATGTGTATGTGATGTGTTATTAGTAAAATACTAAAACTACGGAGTTAAATGGATTATTCGGATGTTAAAAAAAGTAATTGCAAAAACCGCCGCCGAAAATAAAAAAATAAAAAAATAAAACGTAAATAAAAAATAAGTTAAAAAAAGAAACTAAATGTTAGTAATAAGAATGCAAAAAGTAATGAGTACATCGTAAATTCCATTTGCTTTTTAGAAACAACCACCACTACTACTACTACTACTACTACTACTACTACTACTACTACTAATAATAATAATAATAATAATAACCACCACCACCACCACCACTAAACTAAAAAAGAATTACTAATAATACATATACATGTATATACATGTACTCATATACGTATATTGTAATAGTTTAGTAAAGAAAAGCGAAGGTAGAATAAAATAAAATAAAATAAAGTAAAGCAAAGTTGAAGAAGTCACACTCACAAACAAAGATTCATTTACAGTCGTATATACTCTATTTGTATTAGTATTAGTATTGTTGTTGTTGTTATTGTCTTGTGATAAGTATAGATACTTGTTATATTACTAGCAGTACAGAGTCATCATAATACTCTTCTCTTCTAATAAGACAATTGATATAGACTAAAGCGTATAGACTAAAGCGTATAGACTAAACACAACCAGATAATACTCTTCGGTTTTAAATAAAACAATAAATTGTTTCGGCCGGTTGATTTGGTTTTAGGGTCTTCTATATTACCTAATCGGTTAAAATACAAGCGAAAAAAAAAAAAACATTATTTTCGGGTGCCGTAAAATGATTTTTGTTTCTCCGAATTTTCTTCTTCTTCTTCCATTATTACACAAACTTTAAAATCTTTAAAAGCCTATTCGGAGTTAATAACAATCTCGGATTTTAACAACATACACTTTTACATTTACAGTGTTTAACTTTCAATTACAAATAACAAAGTATTTGCCAATTCCGAACTTTGCCGCAAACACTTTCCCGTATTTCACCATTCTGTGATATACTCTTCTTTTTGGTACAAAGTGCGGCCTCAATACATAAATACATATATAATAACCAACCAGCAATGCGAGGCTGATACTATCGTCCATCTCTTTCTCTCTTTCTCTCTTTATCACTTTATCACTTTATCTATCCATTCCTAATCACTAATCACTAATCACTAATCTTCAATCAAACAATGGCACCCTTCCTTTTCTCCTCTGTCTTGAGTCATTTACTAAACAAAAAATGGCAATGCTCATCTTTGCCAAATTAATGACACTCTAAAAAGGAAAAGAAAAGAAAAAGAAAAAAATATAAAACAACAAAACAAAACAACAACAACAACAACAACAAAAGAAACGAAATAAATTTAGACATACACAAACGTACGGCTTTAGGTGTTTTGAAGATACAGCCACATACGGATACTACTAAATCCTACTCCACATATCAAATAACCCAGCCACGCGCACATAGGCACAAACACATACATATATACATACATACACAGCCCTATATGACTATTAATGTTTTTATTAGCTCTTCTATCTAATGACTCATGGTTATGCCAACAAACCATCAATGTAAACAAGCTTCTCATCATCACAACCTTTTTGTCAATTAGCCCCTTTTCTTCCTCACGTATCACTATGTTTATCAGTAAAGAGTCACCTTTTCAGCATTTTTTTTTTCGCTGTTGTCATCTATACTACTCCTCTTTCCTAGCATCTGCCTTCTGTTTCTGTAACTCCGTTATTGTATCACTAATTTGCTCTTCCAGTTTAAAATAATTCTGCCTATACCACTTCAATTGCTCAATACTTTCCAAAATGTCTGCTTTAGCCGTATGAGCTCCCTTTTTAACTGGACAAAATTGCATCAATTGTGGTGCATGTCGTTGGCCAAACTCCATTATTGTCGACACATCAACGACACGATAATGTAAATAATCAATCACTTGCGGGAATTGCTTCATCATGAAAAACTTATCCATGTGTATTGAGTTTCCAGCAAGTACACCAATACGAGGTTTAGTCACATATCGTTTGATATAGTTTAATAAATCTTGTTCAACTTTGGTTGTTGTTGCTTGAGGGTTGCTCAATACTTTATCAATCAAACCGGATTTAGTATGGGTCGTGGTACACCATTCATCCATGACATCCAACTTCAGCTTGGGACAGTAAACAGTAGTTTCAAATTCATAATTTTCACCACCACCTCTTCCTCCTCCTCCGACTATATTCAAGTCTTCATCAGTTATAATACAACATATTTCAATAATTACATCGTCACCTAATACATCGAGCCCCGTCATTTCACAATCAATCCACACTAATGGTCGTTTGGGCAAAGGTGGATTAGCTGATAGAAATGATTGCATCGACGCAAGTTTAGATCCTGGCAGTGAATTCGCCGTTGTCGTTGTCATTGTATTTGGCAGTGGTGGGGTGGTGTATTTTGATTCAACTTGATCTTGATCTTGTTGTTGTTGTTGTTGTTGTTGTTGTTGTTGTTGTCGTTGTTGATTGGCCAACATGGTTGTCTTAGCTGCTGCAGTAGTGGTGGTAGTAATAGAGCGCAATGGTAAATTAAAATAATGTAACTTGGTTCTCGCTAGTCTTGCAACACGTATCATTCCACTCACCACTTAGAAACCGTACTACGTTCCTCCTACTATGGTTTCACGCTTTCAAAAGAAAAAAAAAAAAAAAAATTCAAACTTTCCAAAATCGCGTCGCAAAACAGTCAATACGCAAAGTCAGCCAACTTCACGCCAGGCATCCCCCACTACACTACACTACAACCCCACACACCAAGATCAATGCTAAACACATTCCTATTCTATTACTACCTCATCCACATCCCCACAACTATCCTAATCGATGCCTCAGTCATCATCCCCACCCAATATCACACCACACTAACAACGCATCTCCTCAACTTCCACATCTCCGCCAACAACGACATCCTCCTTCTCTACCCCCAAACCTGGTTCAAAGCATTCATTGCATTCGAATGTGCCGTCCAATTACCCCTTTTCATTTACTTTATCATCAAACACTATCGCCATGATCTCGACGTGCGTTATTACTTGTGGTCAGTAATTTACGGGTTCAATGCCAGTTTCACCACTGTGGTGTGTTTGGTTCATGTATGGATTGATGGACAGGCCCAGTTTGGTTTGAGTCGTGGTCAAGTTTGTCAATTGGGTGGTGTTTATTTACCGTACTTGGTTATTCCTGTGATTATATTAGTTAATGGATTTAGAAATATTGCTAAAAAGCAACAATTATCACCACCGCCACCACCATCACAGCTGGTGAATACGGAAAATTAACTGTCATCTATTTGACTTAGAAGAGTGTTCATTGTCATTTTCTTTTCTAATGAAGTTGACAAATGCAAATCTCCCAGTGAGTTGTATCCGTCTCACCTAAACATGCCTTTACAAACCAAACTATCAACTACACAACTACCCTTTTAATTTGAAAAAATAGCTAAATTGGAACTACATTAGCTTCAGACGCACAAACATAATCAAAATCTGTATTTACATCTCCATATGTATATTTATGAAACAAAATAAAATAGATACAAAAGTAATTAATAGAACATACCTACTCTTCATTAGCCCCAAGCATTTCATTCTCATTCTTAATAGCGGTTTCCTTCTCGTTCTTACCCTCGTTCATATTCTCATTTTGTTTTCTTTCAACACTTCTTCGTACTCTGATGATTCTATCCTCTTCTTCTTCTTCTTCTTCGTGCTCTTCCTTTTCTTTTTCAGCATCTTTACCGGCACCATCAGCAGCAGTAGTGTCAGTTTTAGGTGCAACTTCATCATTTACCTGCTCTATCTTATCGACCTTGTCAGCCTTATCGCCCTTATCAACACCATACTCTTCAACATCTTTACCCAAGCCCTTTTCCTCACTGCCACTACCACCACTCTCCTTCTCTTCCCCAACAACGTCATCACGCTTTGCTCGAGTCTCAAAAATAAACTCATAATTAACAACCAACTTCTCCAACACCAAATTAATAAATCCAAAATTATTAATCAACAATGCCAAATTCGAAGCTTCAGTCAATGCTGGTCCTATAACAGTGGCAATATTTGAACTGGTCATTTTATTGAATTCAGCAAATTGATTGATTTTATGTAAATGACAAATCAATGACTTTAATGTTGATAAATTCGTTGGTGGAAGTAATTGGAACAATGTGGTTTTGTACTTGATCAATTCTTGAACTTCTTCATCATCAATATTTTGTAGCTCATCATGTTTATCCTCTTTTCCACCTGGTAACGTCTCCTTCTTATCTCCATTCGTCTCTTTTGTCTTCATTCTATCATTTTGCTTATCCCTTCCACCACTTCTTTTCTCCTTATTAATTTGGAAAAACTGGTTAATAACCTCATCAGGCAACAATGCATCAGGCAACTCGCGCAAGTACGATTTAACCACTCCTGTCAATACATGCACATCATTAACTCCTGGAGTAATACTACCGCATCGATCAATATTTTGTTTCAAACTGGCCAAATCAGAAAGCGATGAGCTGATTCGATACACACCAACATCTTTAATTCCAAAAGTCTCAATTTCATTAAAAATTAATTGCAAAAAGCGAGGCACCATTGATTGCTCACGTTGAGTGACAAAGCTCAATGGGATTCCAAACACTAAATTATTATTATTATTAATTTTAAAATTTAGTATTCTTGAGTAGAACCAATGACGATTAGCATAATTCAATTTGATTAGCCAGTCATTCAAATCCACATCACAGTGGGCCTGAACAAAATACTCGCCTCCTCCTGTTCCTCCTGCATCACTTGAATCAGAATCAATTTTGAAACCAAAGGGAAGAAGATAGACGGGGAAAATTTTCTTATTCCTCAATGCAATAACCACCGAGGGTTTTTGTTTCCCCTCTGCTTGAGTATCAGGACTGGGCAACTCATTAACAAACACCGATTTCTCTGCCGACAAAGACGAACTAGTGGCACTGGCCGTACCACTATTGCCACCACTATTGTTTCCTCCCAGTAATGAAAATGATTTCGTTTTGGAGAAGATTCCACTCAATTTGAATCTCGAACCCGGGTTCGATTTATATGTCAATGATTGTCTTCTTAATGACGTATTTGAAGTCTTTCGTGTAATTGTATGCATGTTGCTCGTAGCAGCATTGCTGGCTAAGTTCAATTGATTTACTTCATTAGTTTTGGCGTCACGTTGATACTTTTTGTGGTTATCGCTAACCAAAATACGATGTTGTTCAGCAAGAACCGTCCTAAAAAGCGGGAACCGGTCTCTATCGTGAACCAACTCATGGGCCCGTTTCACAACCAATGATTCATCCAACTTTAACAAAAAGTCAAATTCACGAGATTCATTAGTGGAAAACTCCATTACATCACCACCACCACCACCACCATTAGCGCCTCCCGCTCCACCACTTTCAATATCCTCAACACCCAATTCTTTAATCAATTTAAAAATCAAATATCTCTTGTTGAAATTGATCAAGCTCTTGTGGAAAGAGGGGCACTTGTCAATGCTGATCAAGTTTTCAATAACCCAACCAAAACAAGGCAACAATGGTTCGGTGGACTGCAAGTCGTTCACGTCAATATTTGACGGAATTAATTCATCAAGGGTATTATACTCACTAGGTTTGTGATCCAAAATATTAGATGCTCTCATCCACAAGTTTGCATATGCTCTACTTTCAGGTGAATAAATGACATTGACAATGGCAGTCTCAATGCATGAAGGTACATTGCCCGACCCTTCAAATACAAATTGGTTATCACTCATTTTTAATTTTGATATTTTCGCCATAATCAACAACGTCTTCATCCTATCTAATCTCTCTTCACTAGAAATATTGACATCAATCAATTGAACCAATAAATAAGTCTTGAACCTAAAGTATAATTTAAACAATTTGCGAAACACAAGTGGGAATTTTTTCAAAATCAATTGACGTTCAGTGGGAGACACCAAAGTTTCAAAAAAGTTGAAAATATTGGACACAATCATTTGATCTTCGGGTACATTTGGTCGTTGTAAATTAAATTCAAACAATGTATTCAATTCAAATGAATTTTCCAAAATCTTAAACACCTTAATCCAATCTTCAGCTCTTATCCCTTTATAAAAAACCGTCAATAATTTATTAAACTTGTTGAGGAATTTTTCAATCTTGTGGATGTTTTTATGACTGGGCAAATTACGATTCACGGGCACTTCATGCAATGAATTATTGAATCGAAATTCATTAATCAAGTAATTATTAAACTTGGTGATTTCAATTGGTCGATATGTCTTTTTCACAAATATCTTCTTCAACTTCTTATAATAAGTCACCAAGCTTTCAAACGACCTCTCTAATGATGCATCAATTTTATTTGAATTGTACCATTGAAGAATCTCGTTGCTAAACAACTTCAACAACTTGATCAATATGCTCTTGTTGGCTAGGTTTAGCGAGAAATTTGAGTAGAAACTATTGATCAAAACAATCAAAACTTTCAAAATGTTGATTTGAATCTTCAACAACAATTCATAGTCTACTTCACCCAATTCATTAAGATCAATTTCCTGGTCCAAATCCCAATTAGGGAAATCAATCGGTAAATCTGAATGTAATGGATTAGATTCATTATCGGTATCCGTTCGTTTGTCGTTATTCTTTTTCATCAAATAGTTCTTCTTCATCACTGACAAGACGGCATTACCTGAATTGACAAAACGGTGCGCAAGTTTATCCAAGAGCTCCTTTGTCGTCATGAATGAATTGTAATTTAATAGGAACACAAAGCGGTATTCAGTTAGATCCAAGTGGACATCATGATGGAAATAACGGCCTTCCAACAACAACAAGTCAATTAGCTTGTCAACTGTGGCATACTTGGGTATAAATTTGTACATCTTTCGTATATTGGTTCCCTCAGTTAGCATTGAGCTTCGATTGTCTAATCCACTACCACTGGTGGATCGTCTATGCCTGTGACTACTCATCTTTGGTGACATGGTTAGGTTGTTAAACTTGTCAGAGTTGAGTATATCATCAACGTCGATACCTAAGCCGGGTATGTCGTCATCATCATCAACACCGGTTACATAATCTTCAACCACTGAATTGAATCCACTCGTTTGGTCTGCCACATCAGCAACAAAGTCATCAATTCTAAACGTCAACTCATCGTCAATAACAACATTATGTTTGTTGACACTGGGGTCAAGTGGTTGACGTTTATCCTCGGCTGATGCTAGCTCGTCATATTTCAATAAGTCTAACCGAAAATACTGGTTGTTAAAAGTGGGAATCCTTGCTGTCGGTGTGAAATCTGGCCCAGTCTCGCCTGTTGTCGTAGTAGATAAAGAGTCAACTGAGTTTAACGATAGTCCCGACATGTTGGCTGTTTGCAAGCGAGACAAATTGTGAGGGTTTGACGTAATGCTAACAGATGACGAATTGTGCGCATTCAAATAAGCCTCGGGTAAGTCTGGTTCCAATTGTACCGACAATGTCATGATATTTTCCAAGTTCATTGAATCGCAATTCAACTCAATCAATCTCAACAATTTGTTCTTCAAATCAGCACGTTTGGCGGTCTCAGCGGCGCTCAATTTTCTCTCTGACATCAGCAGCAGATCACCTTCACTAGCATTGTGGTTATTTGCACCAAGATACAACACCTGGTTCAAGCTCTCGTTAGAAAAAATGAATCCCATTGTATCGTATCTTCGTAAGACATCTTCATTGTATTTGATAATCTCATTGAAATTGGAAAGGTTTGACAAATAATCATTCCAGCGATCAAATGAGTAATTAATTCTCTTCCAAATTGACTCCATCTCATATACATCAACGTCAGTACAACAGCCATTATTGTTGATGACCAAGTCGCCAAAATATGGAATCACCTTCTCCTTGGGGTAAATCTTTCCCAAGCCTCTAGGGGCCATTATATGATACGAATTCTTTGAATTAAAGTCGCGATCTTCATTTGATGCCATGTTTGGTGACTTGACGTTATCTATATTGTGTGGTCGCGTCATTTTCGAATCATTGACAAGGTATCGTCTATCCAATTCAAATAGTACCGGCGACCAATCATGCTTCAATAATTTAATATAATCGGGTGACACTAGGGACCAGATTTTTGTCAACCGCAATACTGGCTGTGATAAAATCACTGAAGATATGCCCAACCATGAAGACATATTACCTGACTTGTCTAATAAACAACCCAAGTCAATCCATTTCTCAAGTATCCTCGCCTTAGCCTCCATCACGGCAAAGCTCTGAGATCCAGTTCCGTTTTCAACAAATATATGGTTGATCAACAATCGCGAAAGGTAGTGGATATGGTAGTTGTTGTTGAATATTAATGGGTTCTTTTTGTAAAATGAATCCTTGGACGAATCTTTGGCATTTATTGCTGAATACAATAGCAACGACTTGTCTAAATTTGAATTCCAATTTGAAAAATACTTTAAATCAATCTCGCTGATAACTTGGGCAAAGTCTGTCAATTTTATTTCTCTCATGAATGTTTGTGAGTCCAAATCCTTAAATGGTTGGATATTACCGGGTAAGTTATCGTTGCTAACCAATTGTATAAGCAATTGTTGCCGGCGTAACATATCCAGTTTGAATTTACCAATTTTTTCCAAATGAATGTTTTGCACTGACAAAATTTCCAAAATTTTCAAGATATGCGGTGCCGTGTCCGATTTGAGAAGAAACCCTTCGAAATGATATTCAATGCTGTACAAAAACTTAAGAAACCTTTCGATGATTACATCCTTTCTGATATCACCGTCGAATTTGTCATCAAATATTTCGCCTAGATAGAAGGAAATATACTTTAGCAAGTAGCCAAAGTCTGGTAGTATGGGTAAAGTATGGATAATCGTATTCACTGCCGAATCATCCCGAGGATCACTAACAAAACAAAGGAAATGAACCACAGACTCAACACTATTATCTTTCTCCGTAAACAAGCGTGCTTGAAAGTGGTGTAATTTAAAATCGTAGCAGAGCTCGGGGTGGGGCAAGATAGCTTTGTAGTATGATATTGGGGCAATTGCACTATTTGAGAACGTGTCAACATCCACCGACTTGGGATCCTGACTGGGTTCCGAGTTTGAGTTGCTCCGTAGTTGAGATCCAGTAGTGCTGCTTGTTGATTGGTGATTTAGCAGTGGCACTCCAGCGCGACCAGTGTCAACCAGTTTAGCATCGGCAATCAATGTCGATACATCACTGGCAGCGTCATTCAAATGGTTTGATTCTATCTTTTTGGCCTTTTCCTCGTCAACTTCATCCACTGGCACTTCATTCACTTTAAATCTCTTGACATTCAACGATGATTGTGGCTTGTACAAGTAAAGATGTGACCCTTTCAATTCTGCTCGGTAAAGTTTTAAATTGCTCTCTTTAACGTCATTGTTGCTTCCAATTACATTAACCCAACTATGCTTCACCATTGTACTATCATGGTTTTGTCTTATCAAATCCTGAAACTTGATTGGTTGTCTGTTGTCTAGAGCAGCCACTGAACCTCTAGATTTATTATAGGCACCAGTACCAATAAAGTTTGTGGCATTTTGAAGGGTGCCCTTGGTACCATCTCCAGCAGACCCCAGTTTTCTGCCACTGGAAGAATATCTGTCTGAAGTTGTTGTATTGTTAGTTGACGATTCCTCCATAATTGAGGAGATATCGTTATCATAGTAATAGCTGCTGTCGGGGTTAAATTCGGACAGGGATAAAGTGGTATTGCTACCGTTTAAGTCTGTTTGTGAAGTCTTCTGTACCAATGATGGATTATTCCCAGTAGTTGATGATGTACTTGGGGTGGAAATACTTCTGCGTTTCTCCTTATCTTTTCTACTCCAAATCTTTCTCATTCTTGGGGAATTGTTTATGTTATATATATATATGTATATATATATATGTATGCAAGTAACACAAGTAAATGCTTAGCAAGTCCAAATTGGCTTTAGTAGTATTAGAACAAGCAGGAGCTATATGATTATAAAGCTGATCTGGTGTGTGTGTATGTGTGTGAGTCAGTTGGATTAGTGTGTGGTTAAAGATTACTTTTAAAGTTTTTTTTATTTTTTTTTTTTAATTTGTGTTTGTTGGTGTTGTTTGGTGTTGTTTGATATTTGTTGAATCAATTTTTTTTTTTCGTCTCTCGTGTAAAAAAAAAAAATCTTTTACTACGTCAACACATATATGTATATGTATATGTATATATAGTCAAGAAAAGTAAAGTTATTTCAATTGCCAAAATATTAAACCATTTTTACCAAAGTATTAGTGTTGAATACCTACAGTAGATATGTATATATTGTCTTATGTCTTATGTCTTATGTCTTATGTCTTATGTCTTATGTCTTGTGTCTTATATCAGTATTGTCTTATCATCAATGAATAGTGTTGCAATTCAAGTCTCTTGTTCACTAATACCCTTGTAGTATAGTTAGACGAGGACAGAAAAGAAAAGGGTCCTTACGTATGATTCTTACTCGCATACAGCTGTAAAGTATGATGTCTTTCTCCACTCGTACATTGAACACAGAGTTTTATGGTTAGCAGTTTGCTTTGACTGTAACATACAATTCAGCCCTTTCATTTCACGTGGCTAGACAATAACGATCTAAATGTTTCCTAAAAACGGTATCAAATTGTTAAGACAGGGTTTAATACATATCTCTATTTTCGGTTAAATTATATTGTTTCAATGTCAAGAATGCTTATTGTGTTGAATGCATATTCTCACCTTACAGTTTCCAAGATCAGTTTCTATCTTCTCGTCAAACGACATTTAGACCAAAACAGGAAAAAATGGTCAGCTATGCAACCACTTTTGTAACAAAGGTTGAGTAAGCAAGCAAACAAACCCTGTGGAAGCTTCTACTGCATCATAGAGTAAGCCTACACACGTATCTCATTTAACCGATACGCCGGTGAATATCTGTATTTATTTTTTTTATCAAGCACAATGGTTATGAGCTGCAAAACTACGCTAGTATGAATACGTCATTGGAAAACAACGTCACGTTTGCTTCAACTATCCTTCTAATGTCTACTCTCCAACAGATATACAACAATCAACAACCTCAAAGCCCTGTATTTGATCATTCCACAAAACGTTAATGCATTTGTCGTCAACTTTTTTGTCTCTTCTTCTTTCTGCTTTTGCCCACTTTTGGAATTGTAACGCGTCGGTTAATTAAATGTAATTTTGTGTGTCTTTTCCCTGCACTTGCCTTAAAACGTGGCTTTACCACTCATAACCTAAAGAGCGAACACACACTCATAGAAACCGTTTCTTTTTGTTCAAAGCCACCACCACTGTTGATAAGTGAGTTTTTGCATGTCTAAAGCCGCCAGCATAAAAGCCTTAATTAAACAGAAAAGCTACCATTTACAAGTAATCTGCAAGACCGTGCAATTTTTCTACACAACTCATATGCCGCTAATTAATTGATCTACCTAATATGGGCTGGTGGTAGACCATCGGGTGCACTATACTCATCCATAGCTTCAGCATCTTTACCTTGTGCTTGTGCTTGTGCTTGTGCTTGTGCTTGTGCTTGTGCTTGTGCTTGTGCTTGTGCTTGTGGGCTGTATCCATTAGAAGCTGAGCCATAACCCGGTGCCAGCGATGGGAGATAGGGTGGAAGAACATAATTGTTGTCGTAATTTTGTCCCTGCTGTGGTGGTGGCCGTGCTCCTGGTGGTGCATATTGGTGCATGTAATAAGCTCCATTTGATGGTGGTCCAGGCACTGGGCCTGTAGGACGAAAGTTGGCATTATTATTGTATATAGGAACAACCTTTCTTTGTTTTCTTCTTCTTCTCCACAACCAAAAAGCCAACAACACTAAAAAAATTGGGATTAGAATTAGCCAGAATAGCCATCTGCGTCTATCTCTTTCAGTATAGTATACTACTCTCTTTTGGATTTGGATGAGCATCGGTTTTACTTTTGGTGATGTCAAAGATCAAAAGAAAAAAAAAAAGCCCATCAAGTCAACAGATCAGCAATTTCGACAATCTATATAAAGAGCTTGTAATGGGGTCATCCAATACGTTATTATATAAAGATACAGCCTGCTCTTGTATAATAATTGCATAGCCTCCAATAAGGAAAGGATTGTAAGAAATTTAACTTTTATTTTCTTGGAAATTTTCTCAGCTACGAGTGATGTTACCTAAATCTTGAATATATATATTGACCCAGAATTCTTGGAATGGTTTAATTTGTATGTCACTTACAAAGATTGTATATTTCTTATAGAAAGATCTTTTACCTTTAAAAATTGTTGATTAGAGCTGATATCATATTTTTAATGACATTGCTGAAATACTGTTATAATTTCTCTCTACTATTTTTTTTTGCAGCATTTTTGACTGAACATATTAGCTGAAGAAATGATCCTGCTTCACTCAATATCTAGATCCATATATGCAAAATTTTACACTTGATCTGAATGAGGTAGAATCTAGGTTACTGAATTTAGGTAGCTATACCCACTTAGGGATGGCAGCTAGTTTGTCGTAGACAATTACATCGACTAGACCAGCACATGTTCCACCAAGATACTCCACACTTTCCTCTAAAACATTCTACTGAGTTGTGAGACGGTTTAAAAGGGAAGAGGAGAAGGTTAATGTAAGATCAAAAATCAAGTAACACCTTGACTTCCTCGGCAATTATGAGTAAACTTTCGATCTCAAACTCAAACCCCTCGAGGTCATCTTTTGTTTTGTCCCTTACGCGGTGTAATGGATAAGCTCATAGCCAGGAGTCAATCTGTTTCCGGACTTCACAATAAATGGACTATGCCACCTGACTCATAACCCCCTGAATAAAGGTCAATAACCCCGAACAAGGTTTTCATTTAACCGAAACGCCGAGGAGTAACAAGCCATGGTCTTTCACAACTTCTAGCATACACGACTATAACGTAACTGTGTAATTATTTTGTAACTCAAAGTGTAATTCTGTAAAAACTCTTGATACGTAATTTTGTGTTCGTTTTATCGTGTTTTAAACTTCCTCGGGATTTTGCATATTTATAATTTCACTAACGCTAACTTGACAGCATGAGCATTGCTTATGGTAAACTATAATGGTGGAAGGCTTAACTAGGCTATGCTGCAATTATATAGAGGTGGACAAGGTAACAAATGGGAACGAAAAGAGACAAAATTCAATAGTGGCTCTTACATGACCAATAATGGTTATTCGTGACATTCACAGGACCATTCAGGAATGCCTTCTCTTGACTCTGCCTTAACCGTTGATTACTATTACAATACATTCTCATTGTTTTTCTTAATTGCGTTCTCCTGCTTACAACTAAAAGTATAATCATTGATTTTGTGTCACATAAACAACATGGAATTACGAATTCTTTTGAATAAAGCGCGTTTGAATTCCACATTTCAAATAAAACCACTTACAAAGCATTCTTAAGAATTTCAACCAAATTTGTGTAATACAGAAGAAGAATGGTTACCGTATAATAGGAGTTGATTATTGCCGGTTTGTTTATGTCTTTGACTTGTCTTTGCAATAGATTTGTTATTATAGTTTTTTCTTTCATTGTTTTCTTTTTTTTTTTTTGCAATTGTGGATTGATATGATGATGATGTGCAATTGCAATTGCAATCGCAGATGAATTGGGTTAGGATCGTTTTTGTTCTGACTTACCATTGGACAGATTATGAAAATACTACAAACGTGTGTTTACTGATGGAGAATACAAACACAAATGGCATGGTTTTGCATCTTGAACTGTGTATTGTTGAAAAGTTACACCGTGGTTTTTGTACATTGATTGGTTTAAAGTAATGGACAAATTAGTATTTTGTACTTCGGGAAGGAAAACACGAGGGGAGTGCCCCCTCAGAAGATTATAAATACCCAAATGGATTCCCAAGTTATGCAATGGATTTGGAATCAATACAACAACAACAACAACAAAAACAAACACTTCCATGCGTTACTTAGCTATTGCATTCTTGCTTATCAACACAATTTCTGCTTTTGTATTGGCTCCCAAAGAGCCATCCCAAGATGACTTCTACACCCCACCACAAGGTTATGAAACCCAACCAGTTGGTTCTATTTTGAGGACAAGAAATGTCCCAAATCCATTAACAAGTGTTGTCACTCCAATCAAGGTTCAAAACGCTTGGCAATTATTGGTTAGATCTGAAGATTCATTTGGTAACCCAAACGCTATTGTGACTACAATTATTCAACCATTCAATGCCAAATCAGATAAGCTTGTTTCGTATCAAACTTTTGAAGATTCAGGTAAGTTAGATTGTGCTCCATCATATGCCATTCAATATGGATCTGATATTACCACATTGGCTACACAAGCTGAAATGTACTATATTTCTGCTTTATTAGATCAAGGTTATTATGTTGTCACCCCTGATTACGAAGGCCCAAAGAGTACATTCACTGTTGGGTTACAATCAGGAAGAGCTACTTTGAACTCACTTAGAGCTACTTTGAAGTCGGGAAACTTGACAGGAATTGATGCAAATGCTGAAACTTTATTGTGGGGTTACTCGGGAGGAAGTCTTGCTTCGGGATGGGCTGCTGCTATACAAAATGAATATGCACCAGAATTGAGTAAGAATTTGCTAGGTGCTGCTCTCGGAGGATTTGTGACAAACATTACTGCTACTGCTGAAGCTGTTGATAGTGGTCCTTTTGCAGGTATCATCTCCAACGCATTAGCTGGTATTGGAAATGAATATCCTGATTTCAAAAACTATCTTTTGAAAAAAGTTTCACCATTGCTTTCAATAACTTATCAATTGGGAAACACTCATTGCTTACTTGATGGTGTAATTGCTTACTTTGGCAAATCATTCTTTTCCAGAGCTATTAGATACTTCCCTGATGGATGGAGTCTCGTTAATCAAGAACCCATTAAAACTATTTTGGAAGATAATGGATTAGTTTATCAATCAAAAGACTTGACTCCTCAAATCCCTTTATTTATCTACCATGGATCATTAGATGGAATTGTCCCCATTGTCAACTCAAGAAAAACATTCCAACAATGGTGTGATTGGGGTCTTAAATCAGGTGAATACAATGAAGATTCAACCAATGGTCACATTACCGAATCAATTGTTGGCGCACCTGCTGCCTTGACTTGGATCATCAATAGATTCAATGGTCAAGCTCCAGTTGATGGATGCCAACACAATGTTAGAACATCAAATTTGGAATACCCAAATACACCAGAATCGATTAAAACCTACTTTGAAGCTGCATTACACTCAATCTTTGGTTTTGATTTGGGTCCTGATGTTACTCAAGATAAGATTAGTTTGGGTGGATTACTTAATTTGGAACATTTTGCTTGAACAGCGTGGATGTTGATTTAGAATTGTATTAATATATGCGAAGTGTATTATACTAATTTCTTTAAAAATTCTCTAAGCGATGGCTTAAGCTTATCGATGAATGCAGTAAATAAAAGAGACAATAATGGAGCCATCACTTGCCCAACCTGTAAATTCATATTCTTTGGGGAGCTTGTATGGAAGATTTCGTTGTTGGAGACTCGGTTGCAAAACTGAAATCTGTGATAATCAGGTCAAGTATCACACATTATGTATTTTTGGTTGCAGGAAGCCCAGTTAAAGACGCTAGTCTCTCTAAGTAATGGTCTCAGTTTAGTTGGATTGGACTCTGCGAACATCATTTATTTGTGGTGGAACTTTTGATGCTTCCTTATATATTGTTCTGCTAAACTACAGTATTAAAACCACGATTATATAAATAAATAATCCCACAATCATATACTTCTTCTTTTACTATAATCATCCTAACTTTATTGCAAGTCTGTTATCAAAGGGTTTCATTTCAATTACAGTCATTTTATCAGCGTTTTATATCCACGTTATTCACGCAACTGACCGCTTGCTTGTGTCTTATCACGATGATCAAATTAAATCCATATTTGCAAACGTCTTTTTGTCACCACTTGCAAAAACAACAGATACAACAGCAGTATACAGATTGACGAAAGGGAGATTTACATCAATTATGGAAACAAGCAACGACTCATACAGGAGTCTTTTATTAGTTTTAGGTGTAATTGATGGTGTTGCTTCCGCTGATAGTAGGTGTTGGTTTTCAATGTTTAATAGTATGTAGTTGAGTCATGCATTAAAAAGTCCTAAGACAAGGACGCAACAGACTTGTCCAAAATGGGGGGCATTTGTTGGTCAAGGAATTTGAAATCACCCCTTGGCGGGTGGATTACGGGAATAGTTAGAAAGACTTGTACTCTATCGGTATTGAATTTTTAGAGTCTGATGGATACAAGAGGATGTCGAGAAAGCAGTCAAGTTTGGTGCACAGCAGTAGAGACGCTAGTGATGACGCGGAAACAGGTTACTTAATTACACGAATTTTGAACAAATTAGGTATACTCGATAGAGATCCATTGTGAATGGACGGTTGGCCCGACTACGATTTTGACTTTTGTGATAACATTAAATTTATACTTTTACATACTCTAGCGCATTCAAATCCTCTATACTGTTAACTTCTCTCTTCAGCAAAGGACCCAAATCAAGTCCAAGTACAAGGTCCAACGCAGCGGTAAAATAATCAATATATGATTGAGATATACCAGGATAGTCGAAATTTGATGCTCTTGAAGTATGATTACATCCATTAATGGGCTCAACACCATTAAATCTATTAATGATCCAAGTTAAAGCAGCCGGTGCTCCAACAAATACTTCAGTAATGTGCCCCGTCGCTTCATCCTCGGCAAACTCACCTGACTCTAAGCCCCATTCACACCATTGTTGAAATGTAAGTTTCGCGCTTTTGATGGGGACGATATTATCTTGAGTGCCTTGATAAATGAACATGGGAATTTGAGGAAGGTATTTCTCGGGCTGGTAGACCAATCCATTGTTTTTGACAATTGAATCGACTGGTTCCTCGCTAAATATTTCCCAACCATCTGGAAACCACCTATCTTCACCAGAAAAGAACTGGCTGCCAATATTTCCAAGAACACTGTCGACTAAACAATGATCATCTCTTCTGTCAAAGCTCAGCTGTTCGGTACTACTGATTTTCTCTTGCATGAAATTGGTCAAGTTGGAGTATTCATTTCCCAATCCACCCAATGCATTTGCTATAAGACCGGCAAAAAGCCCACCATCAGTTGCTTCTGCCGTAGCTGTGATGTTGGTGACGAATCCCCCAAGTGTAGCGCCAATCAAATTGTCACTCAACTCAGGGGCGTACTCACTTTGGATAGCAGCTGCCCAACCGGAGGCAATAGTGCCTCCTGAATAACCCCACATCATAACTTCAGCATCGGAATCAATACCAGTCAAATTTCCTGAATTAAGTGCAGCTCTGATCGAGTTCAATGTCGCTCTGCCCGATTGCAATCCAACAGTGAATGTACTCTTTGGACCTTCGTAATCCGGAGTGACAACATAATAACCTTGGTCCAACAATGGTGCCATGAAATACATCTCAAACAGGGAAATCAAAGTAGTTAAATCTGCCCCATACTGAATTCCATACGATGGAGAGCAATCCAAGTTTGCTGCATCTTCCCATGTTTGGTAAGACACCACTTTATTAGGGATGGCATTCTTTGGCTGGATAACAGTTGTTACGAAAGCGTTTGGATTACCAAATGTATCTTCAGATCTCACGAGTAGTTGCCATGCATTTTGAACGTGGACACTATTGATTATACTAGATAATGGTGCTGGTGTTTTTCTAAATTTGAGAATTGTTCCAACTTCCAGATTCTCGTAACCATCGGGCGGGGTGTAAAAGCTGTCTTGAGATGGCTTAACTGGTTTAATGACTGCTGCAAAGACTCCATGAATGAGAAAAACAGCCACAAGCCAGAACTGCATATTTTTTGAACGGTGGGGGTGGAATTGGCTGGTTACTTCAATTTTTCAGTTCGAATTCGAGACTAAAGTCTCTAGTACTTATACCCCAATGCATTGTAAAATATCACGCAATCACCAACACATTGAGTGCCCCTTACCCCAATCAAAGTCATAATGCAGTGGAATTCTCGAGGACTATTCAACAATAGGGTAGATTTTGCGTAACATAACTGGACCCATATTTTAACTGTGTTCGACAAGGGAATATTCTGAACTGCAACTACTTATGTAAACGTATTAGGAAATACTTCTTGAATCCTCGTATAGAATTCCAATCAAAGTTAAATAATGCGAAGTACTTTACCTAAAAGGGTAAATAATTTTTTAACCGACACGCATTTCATGCAAAAAAGACGCAATATTTCACCTCTCAATTGGAAACGCTTTCCCCAAAGAGGAGTTCTAGTATGAGGAATTGCATACAGAAAGGATACGGAGGTAAGCATGGGCTCGGATAATTGTGGTAAATCAATTCCTTTCTGATATGCTAGTCAATTTTGTGACAGGTTTTGCGATTTGTCAAAATTATGTGTGCACACGATGAGAGTTCCTTTCTTATTTTTATTTTTTTTTCACATGCCTTAGACGCTTTATTTCCAGCCGAGGAATATTTGTCTGTAATGTCGGACTTGTGACCGAACCATCACTGGGTTATGTGTCACTCTTTGTTACCTTGCAAGTGTGTCAACATCAGTAATTCGATATATTGGACTCCTCAAGTAAATGGTCGATATATATTATAGTTAGCGAGCAGCTACGGTCATGGATGTGGATTCTTTCAACTGGTCGATCCAAAAAGCAAGTGACTTAAAATGGTCCCCAGTATCTTATAACAAGTGGCAACTGCGCTTTCTTTGACGTAACCTCTTGAACCTCTTGTAAAGTAACTTGCGTGTGTTGCAGACATTTAGTAGTGCACTTGACTTCAAATGAGGTTTGTATGACCAACTTATTCCTCTCCAAGTACACCTCCAAGTGAGAGTAGTCACGCAAGTTCAAAAATACCAATCCCACACTAAGCACTGCCCATTTGAAGTGGTCAGTGGTTTATAATTTGTGTAAAATTAATGATCATTCTCTCTATATATGTATTTCTCAAAATTTATTTTTTCCAGCATGACCGAAAAAGTGACTAGATACGAGTCTACACAAAGGACTTTACGAAAATTCTTTCTGTTCCATTCCCGGGATTGATCGGCGAAAATATGAAATAGAAAATCCCGCTTACACGTGCCAGTCATGTGCCAAGTTAACCTTGATACTTTTAAAGCAACTAAATCTGTAAAAGTTACACACCCGAAGGAGCCATTTAACACATACTGAGACAGGTAAGAAGTCTTGGAGATTCTGTCCTTGTTACTGCTCTTCCCACTCCCTCCTATAACCCAAAGTAGGCTATGAATAAAAATAAAGTGGAATAAAAAATAAAAAGGAGGAGACAAGTTCCTAATTATAGCCGCTAATGAAACATTCCATATACCATATCGGTATACGCTGCAAGCTGACGTTAGATTTATATGTATACTTCGGTGAAATCACTTTTTGTACTTTTGATTAGAAAAATATATACACAAATGAACACGCGCACTTTATAAAGAACAGTATAATTGTAAAGTTATTAATAAACAATTTTTTAAAGTTTGTTCTTTTTTATTTTTTTTTTTTTATTTTTTTCAACACTAAATATACAAATTTAAATATATGTCAATTAGTTTGGGTTTCTAGTCTCCTTTCATCAGTTGGCATTAACGGACATACACACTCACTACACACTCGCCACTGGCTCAACGACACTGGCTCAACGACACTCAACGGTGAGATTAGATGTTAGAAATAGAATAGAACTACAGTGAACCTTTTAGAGATAGCTGATTAACTGCCATATATCTATATATACAAATTACCGCTCAATCGTTAATCTATACACCCCCATCCACCATAGACCACCAACTACAGCAATTTTATCCTACAAATGAGTTTCTTTGTGGTACCCCTGGTGTCTTACCAAACGCAACAAAAACTAAAGGCTCACAAGGAAAAGAAAAAGGCTAAAGAGAAGAAAAAGGACGTGGAGAAGGAAGTGAAAAAGGAGGAGCGAAGACAGGAAAGTGACGCGAGCAGCATAATGTCGAAAAGGAAAAAGAAACCTGGTTGGGGGCTACTCCATAGGACATCCACCAGTTCTAAAGTCTCAGCAGATATGAGAGATGATGGCGAATACGAAGAGGATGCAAAGTCAATGATGTCGGGGTATCCAACAAATCCACCAATGTTACCTCTGGATCCCGAGATTAACTCTGATGCAGAGGACTGGGAATCTTTGTACCTGGACCAAATACTGAAGTCAAAGCTGTTCACCAATTTACCAAAGGCAAGATCTGAGGAACCTGAAACAAAGCATTTCAATTTAGATGAAGTATTGAGTGAAGACGAAAGTAATCCCAAAAACAAAGATTCAGCACTGCAATCTAAACTGCTGGAACAAACACCTGATTTTGGCAGTATATCGAGTAGTTCACAGAAGAACGTTGCTCATTCCCTGTTCTTATCTGGAGCATCACAAAGACCCACCGCAAGATCAGAACAAGCAGAAAGAGACGAGGAGATGCCATCATTAATAGCGAACAATTACGGAAAAACTATGCGTGCCGAAACATTTAAACCCCTTAATCAACAAAGACAACAATCTATTCATACTGGCTTAGCTGTGAGCCCAAAGACACCATCGACTCCAACAATCTCGCCCTTGACACCAGCCATTCCTGTAGCACCATTTCATGCATCGAGCCCCCATTCAACTTCAAGCTCACGTCCACGAGTCAATTCTGCCTTCACAACCACCTCAGCACCCTCAGGACCTGCACAGCAACGCTATCCACTGAATGCAGCGTTCCACAGAAATTCTTCTTTGTCGTCCAACAACACAACTCAATCACAACCCGTGTTAGGCTCTAAAGAGCCTACCAGCAAGTTTAAGAAATTGCATTTTCTTACTGGCAGCACGAAAAAGAAGGGGTCTTCAAAATCACTTCCTTCCCTGCCGGGTGCAAACTCACCTCAACAATCACCTGGGTCCTCCAAACAAACAGATTCCTACTTCCCAGATGTTTCAAATCAACCTACAAATGCCGTGATTCCTTCTTTTCATGCAGTGCTTGATCTATCTGTACTCAATTCGTACGATGGAATCAAACAAAATTTACTCAATCCACCATATCAAGTTTTTCGATACAACAACTTTCTCTCGTTGATGAGTGAATATCATTCCAGTGATGCAATACACTTTGCCAAGATTAGAAATCAATCATTGCTAAAATTTATCGTTAGACACAAGCGGGCTAAGGAAGTGGTTGATAAACGAGGATACTTTGATCAAGAAAATTATCGTGACTTACATAATACAGAATGCATCTTGGCTTATTTTTTGTACCACGAAATAAGAACCGATTTACGGAGGATGATTAAATTTGCTTCAAAAAACCATCAGTGGGCCAACCATGAGGAGTTGATACATACAAACTTTGTCAATTACATCCGTTATTTGGTCCTATTGCCAGAGATTGACAACTTGGATGATTTAAGTGATGAGTTCAGAAGACATTACAAAAACAAACAGGTTTTTTCCGTCATTGCCAATTCGCTCTATGCTTTAAAACACGACATTTCCAGTGATGTATCGAACGAGAACAACAAAGCCACGAAGGCTAAACTTCTAATCGAGTGTGTCACCAAGGTGTCTTATGAGTACATCCTTCTTGAAAAATACAGGTTTGACATGACATCGAAATTTTATGCCAACCACTTGATTGCAAGACGCCCCTTGATGGAATTGTTTGGTCTCTATAAGAATAATATTGCACAAAACAACAAGGAAAATGTCAAGGTATTGCTCTTCAACTCGTCAAACTCAATACAGTATGGATGGTACCTTGCCATATCTGTCCCCTTTGTCAGATTTGTGGAAACAAGTATTTATGCCGAAGACATGGGTGCTCTTCAGGATTACAATGTCTATCAGAAGCAGGAAGATGCAACAATCAAGACTAACTTTACAATTTCCGACCACGAATTGTATGACAATTCGATACTGAAATTAAAATTGACGACATTTCAAGAGTATAATTCAATGAGTATGGAAAGTCTCGTTGCGTTGAGTAAGAAAACTGATAATGATCTGCTGAATTATGCCCATTTGAAGCGGGAAGAAGTTCCTGACCCATCAAGCGCATTCAGTTACCGGCCCATGAATTTTGAATATTACAGCCAGAGCATAGCTACCATCCCCTCCAATTCGTTCAACTTGGTGCAAACTACTGACTTACCTTACGAAATTAAGCGCGAGAATTACAAGACCATTTTGCACGAATTTCACAGAATCCTCAAACCAGGTGGTTCATTGGTTACTGACTCGATCCATTTTGGATCCAAATCGACGCATGAATTCTTGCATGAGCATGTCAAGGGCAATTTCCCACGAGCCTGGAATTACTTTGATTTCTCAGTATCGCAACATTTTGAAGTTATCCCAAATTTCGTCGAAACTATCTTGTTGGAATTGAATACCATTTTCGGTAGAGGTAATGTTAAATTTGGAATAAATTTGTTGTCGTCACTGTCTGAAGTTAATTACTTTTTGGCCAAGTTTGGTGGGTTGAAATTGTTTGAGATGATTGGGAAGTTGGGAGAGTATTGTAATTACTTTGAAGATGGAGATACTGTAAAGTCACAACATGAGTCAAGTGTACACTTCTGTGTGCATATAGAAGCGATCAAAAGAGCATGATGGATGAAAAAAGTATAAGCGTAGAAAGAGAGAGAGAGAGAGAGAGAGAGAAAGAGAAAGAGTTACATTAGAAATTATATAGTGCTGGACATTAGAACTAACAAGAGCTCTAGTTAACACTTTTTTGTTATTTTTTTGCAAAGACTGCCAAGTGGAAGGCCCCGTTGATGGATAAACTTTCTTGAATAGAATAATCAGGGTTTTCATATAGAGTATAAATCAATATAAAAGCTTAATCTACTTGAGTGTTCTTTATTCCAGCCGAACCGAAACGATACAAAGAAAACAAAAATATAAGAATTGAAAATCATTTTGGTCCTTAATGCAACCTGAAACGATTGAAAATTCTCAGAATTGTATAATTCGATGGTTAGATCACTTCAAACAGTCAAAATTTCTATTTATGATATTGATCTATGGCTATTTTGTCCAATTCTTTAAATAAAATATTCATGTAATTACACAACGAATCTTCTCATCATCATCGTCAGCGTCTGGGGTATTGGGCAACACGCCAGACTTACCCTCTTGAAGGTCGGTATCTTCTTGGTCTTCTTCGATTTGCCTTTGCTATCTTCACTGCCTTCTCAATATCCTTTTGAGTATAGTTGCCAGACTCTAGAAACTCGATAGCTGTATCATACAAGGTTCGAGATTGAAGGTAAGATTTCACCGTCCAAGGTAAAAATTCAAACTCTTTATTCAACAAAGGGTCAAAGCAAACAACGATTAGATTGTCAAAATAGCACAAATGCTCCACCATCAGATCAAAATCTTTTTCTTGTGCTTTGTCATCGAAGTGGTATGGACCACGGTTTCTTTCCTGTTCTGCAAATACGCAAGCAAAAAGCAAGAATAATAATGTAATGGCAAGCTTCATTTGGAGCGTGGGTTTGGGACTTTAAGTTGAAAAGCCTACAGAACTTCTTGCATCCTATATAAAACAATCGAAGTATTTATAACCCAGCCGCGATTCATTGATATTAGTCCTCCTCTTTCAGTAATACCAAAGATTATACAACTTTCAATTTTTAGATATGCCTTTGACCTCCGGATATTCTGTTTACAATACTATTTTTGTTTATTTTTTTTTTTTTTTTTGATATGCTTAAATGTCTACTAAAGTGATAGAATAGAGATTGATCTCTTGCTTTTGATTCTTAACACTTGCAGCTTTGGCAAATAATTCCTCACCCAAGACCCTTTATTTAGGGATTGCGAGATTGATATTACCTTTGTGAAGATTAATATCATCTAATTGCTGCAGTTGTTGAGTTGGCGTTTGTTTTATTAACTTTTTTTGACTGCAAAAAAAAATAGAGTATGCGTGAAAAAATTGACTCATTCACCTCTCACTCACATTTTGACAAAATTGTACTTGTACTCCATTTTCATTTTTTTTCTGTTTTTTCTATTTGTTCCTTTACATCAATACCCACACTCTCTGTTAAACTCACACTCCCCTATCCCCTGGGAAAACCATGACACAACTAGTTCACATTATAGATGTAGAGAGCGGGAACTTACAATCCCTTTCTAATGCCATCAAACGCATCAATCCCGACTACACCATCAAATTTATCCACAACGAATCGGAATTTCTTGCCCTTGATCATGAAATCACCAAATTGATATTCCCAGGAGTAGGCAACTATGGCCATTTTGTTCGCCAAATTTATGAAAGAAACCTTGATAAACATATTGAGAAGTATATTAACGATGATCGAGAATTAATGGGGATTTGTGTTGGATTACAAGCATTTGCGGATGGATCTGAAGAAAGTCCAGGTGAACAAGGGTTGCGAGTTTTAGGTTTACAGTTGAAGAAATTTAATGTTGATGATCCAGCTTATGTCGAACGTGGAACTAAGAAAGCTGTACCCCATATTGGATGGAATAGTATTGAAGAGATTACTGTTGCCGGTGATGATATAAGCTCCGATAAGTCCTTGTTTAATTTGAACTTGAACAACAAGTATTATTTTGTTCATTCATACGCTGCTATTATCGATCAAGAGTCGAGTGAAAAGTTGGACAAGTTGCGTGGTCAAGGTTGGAATTTTGCCATTGCAAGATATGGAACTGAGAGGTTTTTAGCTGCTATTAATAAAGGAAATTTATTTGCTACACAGTTTCATCCTGAAAAATCAGGAATTGCTGGATTAAAGATTATAAAAGCATTCCTTGAAGGGGAAAAGTTTCCCGTGGTTCATAAATCTGATATCCAACAACAGCCAAAAGATATTGAAGACACTATTAGTGGATTGACGAGAAGAATCATTGCTTGCTTGGATGTAAGGACAAATGATGATGGGGATTTGGTTGTGACTAAAGGTGATCAGTACAATGTGCGTGAGACAAATAGTGACTCAGAGTCAAGTGCTGTGAGAAATTTGGGTAAACCAGTTGAATTAGCCACAAGGTACTATAACCAGGGAGCTGATGAAGTGACATTTTTGAACATCACCTCATTCAGGAACTCTCCATTGAAAGATTTACCCATGTTGGAAGTTTTGAGACGTGCAGCTGAAACCATATTTGTACCATTGACAGTTGGTGGTGGTATCAAAGATATGCAAGATCCGGAAACTGGTAAAACTGTGCCAGCTGTACAAGTTGCTGATTTGTACTTCAGGTCGGGTGCTGATAAGGTCAGTATTGGATCAGATGCAGTAGCCATTGCTGAGCAATACTATGCCAATAATAAACAAAAGACTGGTTCAACATCTATTGAAACTATATCCAAAACATTTGGAAATCAAGCTGTTGTTATATCGGTTGATCCCAAAAGACGATATGTTGCTTCACCAAAGGATACTAAGATGCAAACCATTCACATTACTGATCCAACAAAATACGGGCCCAATGGTGAACAGTATTGCTATTACCAAGTCACATCACAAGGTGGAAGAAAAACACACGAGTTGGGTGCTTTGGAATTATGTCTTGCTTGTGAAGATTTGGGAGCTGGAGAAATTTTGTTAAATTCGATTGATCACGATGGTTCAAACAAGGGTTTCAATTTGGAATTGTTGAATCAAATCAAGTCGCAAGTGTCGATACCTGTTATTGCTAGTTCTGGTGCTGGAAATCCACAACATTTCCAACAAGTGTTTGAAATGGAGTGTGGCATTGATGCTGCTTTGGGAGCAGGATTGTTTCATCGTGGCGAGTACACTGTTAATGATGTCAAGCATTATTTGCAAGAAAAGGGAAAGATGGATGTAAGATTGGATGATGATGTAGCATTGTAAATAGATGATGATAATAGATTTGATTTAATGAGCGCAATCCTGTATATAAACCGTTTATCAGAAAAATCGCCTTTGCAACTTTTCTGAGAAGAGGAGATATAACACACGTTAAAACTACAGTTCCTCATGAGTGCTTCAGCTGAACAAAAACGCAAGATAGTATGTATAGGTTGGATATCATGTTAATCTACTTGAAAGGCACTAACTTGTCAATCTAGGAGGAAAATAGAGCTCGAGTGTTGGAAAGGTTACAGAAGAAGCGATTAGGCAATGACTCAGCTAAGGTAAAGGAGACCCCGTTATCAGCGGCAAAGACTGAGTCCCAAAGAGAATCACCAAAGCGATCACTAAATCAAATTGTTGAACCACCATCTAATGCATTCAAGTCAAAGTTTATTGACTTTGAATCTGATGGGTCTGTCAAGAGATCAAAAACTCAGGAGCAAATCCAAAAAGTAGAGCAAAATAGACTTCGAGCAATAGAGATACAGAATAAACTACGAGAACAGCAGCAGAAAGAGAATCACAAACATGCTCCTAGCAGAGAAGAAGCAACTTACGGGCCAACAACTGATTTGGAAAAGATTCGATTAAACAAGAATAATCCTGATTCTGTATTTGATTCCAGAAAGGGAAAGTTCCAACCTCCCCCAATTAAAAAGAAGGATTATATTGAATACGATTTTGCCACCATGCAAGATACTAAAGGTGGGTTTATACACGATGAGGATCGGCCTCGTGTTGATGAAGAGACTTTACAAGAATGGAAAGACAAGCAAAAGGAACTAGAGCAATTGAAAAAGGCAGCACCACCAATCGATATAGACACTGCTCCCAAATGCTATGAATGCGGCTCACTTGATATTGATTTGAACTTGTATACAAATTTCGGCAAAGTACGTGCTTGTCGACTGTGTATCAAGAAGATGCCGGAGAAATATTCCCTTTTAGTCAAGACAGAGTGTAAGGAAGATTATTTATTGACAGAACCTGAATTGCAAGACTTATCATTACTACCGAGAATTGAAAAGCCTAATCCACATGGATATAGTCGCATGCAGTTGTTTTTACGATTCCAAGTTGAAGAATTTGCATTCAAGAAATGGGGGTCTTCGGAAGGTCTAGATTTAGAATGGGAACGACGTGAACAAAACAAATTAAAGAGAAAGGAAAAGAAGTATCAGGACGCATTACGTGAAATGAGGAAAAAGACGAGAGCTGAAGAATTTACTAGAAAATTAAGACACGGTAAGTCGTTGAACGAGAGACATGTGCATGATTGGTCGGCACCATTGAAAATGCTGGAAAACACTATAAAGAGACGATGTATTGAATGTGGTATAGAGGTTGAAGAAGTTGTTATATGAGGTAGTTGTAAAGAGGTAGATCTATAGTCTCTAGTATTTTCTTGCACGTGACTAATACTACCAAATTATTAAAGAGATTTTCTTCAACATTCTTTTTGTTTCTAGTGTTTTATTTTTTGGACTGTAGCTACCAAATGTAGTCGAAAAGAAGTGGAAGTAGTGTACCTTGTTACAAATAGAATGGTATAGAATATTCCTTTAACAAAATAAACACAACACGACACAACACACTTTTAGCAACACATACAAAACCCATTTGCAATAGTTTTAATTTATTTTTCTTTTTTTAAAAAACAATGCGCAGACTAAAAAGTTTTGGCAAGTATAAAATCAATTGAAATTTCCCATTTGATTTTCAATTTAAATTTTACCACCACTTCATCTATCTGTACAACTTAACACACACATATACAGACACACGTACATATTAATCAATCATCATCATGTCTGACGGTAAAGTTGAAACTCATGAATTCACTGCTGAGATTTCTCAGTTGATGTCTTTAATCATCAATACTGTTTACTCAAACAAGGAAATCTTTTTAAGAGAATTGATCTCCAATGCTTCAGATGCTTTGGACAAGGTTAGATACCAAGCATTGAGCGATCCATCTCAATTGGAAACTGAGCCTGAATTATTTATCAGAATTATCCCTCAGCCAACTCAAAAAGTGTTGGAAATTAGAGATTCCGGTATTGGTATGACCAAGGCCGATTTGGTTAACAATTTGGGTACCATTGCCAAGTCTGGTACTAAATCATTCATGGAAGCTTTGAGCGCTGGTGCTGATGTTTCTATGATTGGTCAATTTGGTGTTGGTTTCTACTCCTTGTTTTTGGTTGCTGACCATGTCCAAGTTATTTCCAAGCATAATGATGACGAACAATATGTTTGGGAATCCAACGCTGGTGGTAAATTCACTGTTACCTTGGATGAAAAGAATGAAAGATTGGGACGTGGTACCATGTTGCGCTTGTTCTTGAAGGAAGATCAATTGGAATACTTGGAAGAAAAGAGAATCAAGGAAGTTGTTAAGAAGCACTCTGAGTTTGTTGCTTACCCAATCCAATTGGTTGTCACTAAGGAAGTTGAAAAGGAAATTCCAGATGAAGAGACTTTGGGTGAAGATGAAGAAAAGCAAACTGAAGATGACAAGAAACCAAAATTGGAAGAAGTTGACGAAGAAGGTGAGGAAAAGAAGGAAAAGACCAAGAAGGTTAAAGAAGAAGTTACTGAAACTGAAGAGTTGAACAAGACCAAACCTTTGTGGACCAGAAACCCATCTGATATCACTCAAGAAGAATACAATGCTTTCTACAAATCGATTTCAAACGATTGGGAAGACCCATTGGCTGTCAAGCACTTTTCCGTTGAAGGTCAGTTGGAATTCAGAGCCATTTTGTTTGTTCCAAAGAGGGCTCCATTTGATGCTTTTGAATCAAAGAAGAAGAAGAGCAATATCAAATTGTACGTTCGTCGTGTTTTTATCACCGATGATGCTGAAGAGTTGATTCCAGAATGGTTAAGTTTTATCAAGGGTGTTGTCGACTCTGAAGATTTGCCATTGAACTTGTCAAGAGAAATGTTGCAACAAAACAAGATTTTGAAGGTTATCAGAAAGAACATTGTTAAAAAGATGATTGAAACTTTCCAAGAAATCTCAGAAGACCAAGAACAATTTGACAAGTTCTACACTGCATTCTCCAAGAACATCAAATTGGGTATTCATGAAGACACTCAAAACAGACAAGCCTTGGCTAAATTGTTGAGATACTACTCCACCAAGTCGACTGAAGAAATGACTTCATTAAGCGATTATGTCACCAGAATGCCAGAACACCAAAAGAATATTTACTACATTACCGGTGAATCTATCAAGGCTCTTGAAAAGTCACCATTCTTGGATGCCTTGAAGGCCAAGAACTTTGAAGTTTTGTTTATGGTTGACCCAATTGATGAATATGCCATGACTCAGTTGAAGGAGTTTGAAGACAAGAAATTGGTTGATATCACCAAAGATTTCGAATTGGAGGAAAGTGACGAAGAGAAGGCTCAAAGAGAAAAGGAAGTTAAGGAATTTGAGCCATTGACTAAAGCTTTGAAGGATATCTTGGGTGACCAAGTTGAAAAAGTTATTGTTTCATACAAATTGGTTGATGCACCAGCTGCTATCAGAACTGGTCAATTTGGTTGGTCAGCTAATATGGAAAGAATTATGAAGGCACAAGCTTTGAGAGATACTACCATGTCCTCATACATGTCATCGAAGAAAACTTTTGAAATTTCACCAAAATCTCCAATCATTAAGGAATTGAAGAAGAAGGTTGAAGAAGATGGAGCTGAAGACAAGACTGTCAAGGACTTGACTACCTTGTTGTTTGACACTGCCTTGTTGACCTCTGGTTTCAGTTTGGATGAGCCATCTAACTTTGCTCATAGAATTAATAGATTGATTGCTTTGGGGTTGAACATTGATGATGATGCTGAAGAAACCGAAGTTCAATCTGAACCAACTACTACTGCTAGTACCGATGAACCAGTTGGTGAATCTGCTATGGAAGAAGTTGATTAGATGAAAATAGATAAAGAAAAGGTATTTGATGATTTTTATGAGATTGTGTACTTAATGCCTTGTTGCTGTACAAGTTTTTTTAATGTTATACATCTTTGTTTAGCTTAGGTCATAGTCACACACCTTGTATTTAGAAATTTTTTAATAAAGATTTGTTAGGAAAGAGAATATATGGAGTAGATTTTTTAAATCGTCTTGATGCCAAAAAAATGGGGTAAAATTTTAGTACCGGTTAAGTTGCCATTTTTTATATTTAGTATAATTAGAAACATTGCAAGGAAAGAGAGAAGTAATATACTCGGTATCAATTGCACTGGCCATGTAGATGTGAAAAATAGTTGCAACAATTGGCAGATAAATCGATGTAGTTTAGAAATAAATCACATGAGTTAACTTCTGTAAAAACCGGTAGCTGCTCATGGCAAAAACACCCAACATACCACAAAAAAAGACAAAGTATGGAACTACCGCTACCACGCGCAATGGAAATAAAATCTCACAACAAAGTTTTTACAAAGTAAAATAGCACGTTTTAACAAAACCTAGCAAGAATTCCTCTGGGTCACACCTAGATTTCACTAGCACATATAACAAAACACCACCACTTTCCCATCACCTACCCATTCCACATTCATTTTATTCTTCAATCGAAGCTACCTACCACTTGAAAGCTCTTTTGTGTGTGTGTGTGTCAATTAAATATGGGGCTATTTATTCCAACCAACAAATTGCATAACTTAAAGTTATACAAGTACCAGTCAGAAGACCATTCTTTGATTTCCAGGCATATATTGAAAAAATGGTGGAATTACTTTGTGCAAATATTTCCCTTATCAATGGCACCCAACTTGATCACATTACTAGGACTATTTTTTGTTGTTGCCAATTTATTCGTTGTATTTTATTATGATCCATATCTCAATTCAACGCAACCCAGTTGGTGTTATTTCTTTTACGCATTTGGACTATTCATGTACCAGACATTTGATGGCTGTGATGGATGTCACGCTAGACGTACGGGCCAAAGTGGACCATTGGGTGAATTATTTGATCATTCAATCGATGCCATAAATACGACATTGGGTTCAATTGTGTTTGGCAGTGTAATGAAGATGGGGTATGGTGGGTTATTGATGTTGTCGCAATTTGCATCAGTGTGTAATTTTTACACGTCGACTTGGGAAGAATACCATACACATAAATTGTTTTTATCGAAATTCTCGGGTCCTGTTGAAGGTATTTTGATGATTTGTACCGTGTATATAATTACCGGTATATTTGGACCTGATATCTGGGATGTTGAATTGTTTACTTTGAATTTGACATCGTTGGGATATGGCACTTATGAAGTTAACAGTTCGTTAATATATGTTGTACTTGGGTTAGGGTCTTTATATTTCAACATCATTTCAGCTATGCGGAATGTTGCTAAACATTACGAAGCTAAAGATGGCGAAGAGTCAAAAAGATCCAAGCACGAAATTGGTGAAGCTTATAAAGGATTGTATCCATTCTTTATCTACTATGGTGTTGTTATAACATTCTGTTGGTTTTATCCACCAGTAATATCGGAGTACGGTTTGCCTTTGATTTTGTCAATCGGATGCACCATTGCATTCTCCGTAGGTAGAATCATCTTGGCCCATTTGACTTTGCAAGAGTTTCCCTTTGTTCAAGCTCCAATGTTTATCCCTATTGCCCAATTGATATTGAGTAAAATTTTGATTGATATTTATAAATATAGTCCAGCAAAAGTGTTGAATGCTATAAGTTGGGTGGGATTTGGTGTCACCTTGGGTATACATGGAATCTTTGTTGCTGAAATCATTACTGAAATTACACAATATTTGGACATTTATGCATTATCAATTAAGCATAAAAGAGCATAATTAGAGGACCCAAATGTAGATTATTGTCTGGAAAAGTATGATGGGTGATTTTCTAGTTTTTTTTATAAATTGCTGATAGATTAGATACTAGAGTAACTTATAACTATATATATACAAAAGAGTCTCTAAAAATGAGCTGAGGCCGTTTGGTCTAAAACTCATCATCCGCTCATCATTAAGCAGTTTCCTTCTTACCACCAAAAGCTTCTTCACTACCTGGAGCTAAAACATCTTGAGCTGATTGTTGCAAACTAATGTTACTCTCCATTTCCTGTAACTGAGTTTCAGATAAAATAGCCAAAGCCAAAGGAACACCCAACAACAATGAACTTGAAGTCAAAGTCCATAACAATTTGCCTCCATTGTTCAACCCCAGTTGAACATAACTGGTAACTGTTGACGATAAATTATAAATTTGGTCTCTATGTTGAGGTGAAACTATATCTTTTAAAGCAGCGACCCTGTCGTAAAATGTTTCATTTTCGAGATCGAAATCATCATCGTCATCTTCAAATTCACTATCCGAATCATCAAAAGTGTCTACTTCGACTTTCTCAACAGTGGTAGTGCCATCTGGGTAAGTGGTTTGAGATTCGTCTTCGACTTGCGTTAACTTGACCATGTTTGATATGTTTATATATATGTATGTTTGTAAATGAAGCAGTAAGCTGTGTCAGTCTTTTTCTCTTTCAAAGGCCTATCCCACAGCTTTCTGAGAGAGAGAGAGCAAAAAATTGGAAGAAGAAAAAAAAATTTCATTGAAAGGAAATTGGTAATCGCACACACCCGACTCTCTCTCTATAAACCTATTCCAATACAGATTCATTCAATGTCAATGGGGGTATGTTCATGATATCTCCTCTTTCTAGTTTGTAACCTAGATGCCCGCCATCGTACCTTTTGATATTGTAAAACTGTAGCAAAGCCCTCATTGCGATTTCTTGATCACAACTATTATTAAACTCACTGCCCAAATCTTTACCACTTAGCCAATTATCCTTCATTGATAACTTGCAATTTAGATAAATGGTACTGATCAAATCCATATTCATACTCTTCCATTTCCTGCCTTGATAAGGCACCAATTTCTTTAAAATTTTCAATATAGGCTTAGAAAATGCTTCATTATCATAATTTATAAGAATCATCTTGAACAATTCTGATGGTTTGAGATCATTCAATGAAAAAATTCGTTGACTTTGGTTTTTGATTAGTATTTTATTGTTAATTTCCAACATATCTGCCAAAATGGATGCAAAGTTTTGATTGAAATTTTGAATATATACATGGCTAATCTTTTTGGAATCAAGTTCCTTGGGAAGTTCCAGAATAAAAGTCTTGTTGACAAATGCATAGTCAAAATTTTCCGAGTTGATATGGAGGCAGTTGTGGAAAAAGCCTAACCTAGGAAGCTTGATTTGTGGATTCATTAGTTTATTCTGGTTGATCAACATCTCATACTCCAATAACTCGTCCTTCTTCCCGCCCAGTTGATGCGATAGACTCTGGTTGTTTTGGTTATTGAAGCTGTTGCTTATGAAATCCAAACTAATTGCCGCAAATTGTTGATCAAAAAGAATTGACGAAAGATAATAGTACTTGAGGACATGACTTGCTTTGAACCATCGGAGCAACCTCATTATTATTCTCATCACAGTTTTTGTCATTACTTCTTTAACATTCATAACTTCCAATTGCAGCATCAAAAGGCCCTCTATCTTAGCTTTTGCGTCGTCATTACCATGTGCTGTTCTCGATTTAGCCATGAATGAAGTACTTGGGTTGAGCTCATATTCATACAAACTTAAATTCTTTTCAACCCGGTTGCTTTTAACTATATCCAAAAATACTTCAATGACTGAATGTAGCCGGAAATACGTCTTGGCGTAAAACTCTTCTACCCTTTCAAGACTATTAATTTCACTGGTGTTGCCGCAGTACTCACCGCGCATCTTATCAAAAGAATAGTCAAACTCGTCCTTATCATTATACGCATCAGCATAACCTCGTTCCTGCTTCATGAATTGTTCACGCTCACTCCATAATCTTTTAATTGAATAGCTTTCATACACTGCCTTTTTCAATATCTCATCTGCCTCCAACATTGCTAGGGGTACACTTGAGCCACACAGATTCTCGTTCGGATATATAAATGGCATTGATTGGTTTACCTGATATGATTTCCTAATCTTTTCACCACCAGACATGAAATCAGAAGACATTAATTTCGGGGAAGGTAAGGGAGTTGCAATGTGAACAGGTTGTGCTGGTAGCTGGCTTAGTACTGTATGCGATTTATTTGTCTTGGGTATTTCAATACTGTTTGATAACGAATTTGAATAGGTGTTGACTGCCATGAACGTTTTATACTTATCCTCTATCGATGATGCATTTGGCTTCTTTGACAACGCTTCTTCCAAGTTCTTTACACCACTAAGCTCATATAATGGGTACTTATCTAGGAGATCTTGCCTAAATGCAAAATAATCTAATGGCGAACAAGTCAATGTTGATTTTTGTTCATCTGAATCATCAAATGTTTTGATATGATGCAACTTTTTGAGAAACCCATCACACAAAGCAAGCTGATTCTTGTCTCCAAATTCTAGAAGCAGCAACTTGTCCAAGAATAATATCAAGTATCTTATTCGATAGCTAGTGCTGTTGTGATTCCACTTCCAATGCTCAATGAATTGCACAACTGACTCCAAAAGATTCGTTGCCAGTAAATACTTTCGAAACTTTTCCAGTTGTTGCTTGTTATATACCGCGGTTATTGTTAGGAAATAAATTATGGTTAAAATTCGGAAATAAGTTGCTTCAGTCTTCTTGGACATAGCAGCATTCTTACCACCCGCTAATGTGTCTATCTCCATTCTTCGGGCGAAAAACTCCAACACCATGTTAATCAACGGCTGGTAAATTTCTAGCTCCAACAATTCCAAGTTATTAATAGATATTTGTCTAACTTGCTCCTCAATCGTTGACTTTGTAGCATATTCCCCAAATGAATAATACAATATACTCTTTAAATATGACAAATTGTCGTTCATGCTTGAACCCAACAACTTTGTTGATAATTCTTCCATGTCATTATTTTGTTCAAAGCTATCCAATAGAGACTCCAAACCACCAATCAGTTTAAGGTCATGGAAAGTAAACCACTCCGAAATCTCTTGCCCTAGATCGCCATATTCTTCATGCTGATAAGCTAAATGCAGCTTGGTAATTAAAAATTGATAATTCATTGACACGTCATAGTTGCTGCCACCATCTGCATCTCCTCCTGAATCTTCCGACAGTGATGATGATTCAAATTCTTTGGCTTTGGCACTCAATTTCTTTTGAAATGTTTCATCCAACGACGTATCGTGCAATTCGCGTCTAGTTCTCTCATCTGGATGATCTATTATCTGATCTTCTAGTTGGTCAATTTGAATCGACCCATCATTCATTATAAGGTTACTAACTGATATTTCATTGAATTCAGTGGAAAGTCTGACGTGTTTGGGGGAGGGGAGGGCTATACTCTGTAGATTGGTTCTATTTTTGTCTTCCTCTGTTTGATCTTTGTCGTATATATGTAATGGCACAACATATATTATTGCGACACTACCCGTTAAAAAAAGTTTGTGAAAAATTTCTTTTGCATTTAAATTTTTGAATCAAAAGTTTCATGCACCTTTGGTATACAGTCCAAACTGCCCTCACCTCCTCCCCACCAACTACATCATCAAACTAATTGTTATTACATAATAGCTGAACGATCACTGCATTATTAGCTATAATTGTCATCAACTGCATTTGCATTTTAGTCCTTTAATATATTTATACACAATTTGTTTTTATTTATTTATTTATTCCTTCCACATTGTTCCCAGCACCAAAAAATAATGTCATTTCAAACACTTGATCAAGCAATTTCACTCAAACTCAAAGTCACCACTTTGTTGGATCAAGAAATCACTGGCTCTATTTATACATTTTCATCTTCAAATGAGGTGCTAGTTTTGATAACTAGCAATCATGAACGAGTCAACATCAAGAATGATAAAGATCAAGACTCACCATCATCAATAAATCAAACAGCCACATACCGGATTATCAACACATCATTTATAAAAAGCATACAAGTTTTGAACCCGCCTCTCAAGAAGGTCACGTCCAAGTCTAACAAGGGAGATAGGCTAGTGATTGAACCAATCAATGTGGACGACTTGGAACAGTTTCTACAAGAGCAAATTGGAAAGTATCAAGCTCCTCCAGTCGACCATGACAAAAGCTCTACACGAGAATCAGCATCACAGCATGGATCACTGAAGACGCAGAAGTCCACTACACAACCGAATCAAGCGCACCCACAACAAACCTCACCACCAACTCAGCATCAGAATCAGCATCAACATCAACATCAACACCAGCATCGTCATCAGCATAACCAAAAACCAATTTCATCCCAACTACATGACAAGTTACTGGCCTGGTTTGGCACCGAGAACGTCTCCTTTGGGAACCAGAAACATTCAGAGATTATCGTCCATAACGACATCAAATTAATTAAGCCATTTACCAATACACAAAAGAATGTGCAAGTCTTGAACAAACAAACCAAACATTTACCTGCATTGAATCGAGCTTTGAAGCAATTTTGGGAAAGTATAGATAATGAAAAGAAAGGAGGGTAAAAATCACACCCTTATATATACCTAGTTACTTTTAATATACTGAAAAATAAAACTCTACTCTATCAAAAAATCTAAAACCTTGCTGTTTAGTACCTTTGAATCCATCAATTCCCTCCCACGGGAAAGAACATGATGTTTTTATGGTGCTAATATGTTCAAAGAATGTGTTGAACCACAAGTAGCTAAAGCCCCCAATACCAATCATGATATCTTCATCGACATAAACGGGATCTCGAAACTGGCAAACTAAATCTTTTCCTTCTCGCTTAAAATTAGCAACGTCGCTGGAGACGTGGGGAATAAGAGTTTCAACAACGGTATTCTCTCTATTACTTTCTTGTACTGCCTTGTACTGAGATATACTGAGAGGAAGCTCCTTTTTTATGCAATTGCGAAATATGATTTTGTCAATCAAAAGCTTTTCGTGGTTGTTACTCCATTGCGAATATTGTTGTTTCAACTCATCAGATTGCAAATACTGACCCCAATATCGTAAATACCTCTTTTGGCTCACTATGCTGACTCCATCACCGCCAAACCTTCGCATCCTTCTTTCAGTATATGCACCAATGACACTATCAACATCCATACTGTGTCCGTGCTTTACTCCCGATAGCATTAAATAAGCACAGCCCAAGGTGCCCAGTCTTCCCTTGCCTGCTTTGCAATGCAATACAGCCACATTTTCATCAGTTTGACTTAGAAATCGATCAATTTCATCTGTTGCATCAATCATATAGCGAATAGGTGGTGGGTAATGATCAGGAAAAGGGTAATGACTGACTTTGAATTGTACTTCCTCATCCTTGTAACCAGGATCCTCGCCTCGGAAATTGAACAAGTGCCAATGCAGGTTGTGATTTGTTTCTAAGTAATTAAGTAAATCATCAAGGGGATATCTGTACCACGACTCAAGGTAAGTTGTTGTTGGTGCTGATGAAACTATCAATTGTGGTGTAATGTATGCCAAGTCCAAGTACAAGTTTAAATTTGAATCATAATGAAGCTGTTTTGGTGATGCAATGATCGATCGGATCAAGGACTTGACTAACTTCATGTACTGGTAGGCGACTTACTTTTCGGTCACCCCGACGACCTTTGATAGAAGTGGAAGTTAAGGAAGAAGTGGCGGTGATGGTGTTCGTCCTTTCAATCTGAGAGGCTTTAGTTCACAACTTTCTTTTTTTCTTTTTAATAATCCAAGTCAATTATTGCAGAAGTATATAAATAGTATGTGATAGGCCTATAAACACCTATAGTAGCAAATATGTAGCAACTTGAACCTCTAATGGAAGTCGGCTTTGATACTCATTAGCTTATCCAAAAATTTGGTAGTTAAATATAGTTATGAAGCATACTGAGCCAATAACGCAAGCAATCATGAATCCCCAAGGTGCCACTCTTCTCAAAACATAAAGACAGAAAAAGAAATTGCCAGCTAGCCAACCATACTTAGTTGCCTTTTCTTTGGTAATAGCATATTCAGTAGTTTCAACATGTTCTGTGGTAGTTATAGTATCATCGGTTAGTGGAAAAGCATTAAATCTTGGTGCAGCAACACCAGTTTCTGGTTCATGTAAGTCAGCATCATGGTGTACTTGAGAATTTTCACTTTGCTCGACATTATCTTGCGGGTGAGCAGGATCATTAGGTAACATTCTGAGTTGATCTACATCATTTTCATTTGGCACGTTCAATCCCTGTGGAACTTCTGCATTATTATTACCAGCTCTATTACTAATAGCAGTAGACGTTGCGTTGGCAACATTTTTGGTTGTGATAACTCTTGGTATGTACTGATATCTTTTAACACTAAGACGATCCCCGGTGTAGTGGGGCTCGTATGCAATGTAGACAAATATTATGGTAAAAATGATTGTAAGTGCATTGACATTACAACATGTGGTAATTGGGTTGTGGCCTACGCAGTAGTTCTTTAAGCTGTTCCCATGATGATATTGAAACAGCTACCATGCATTGTTGTATTCTTGTATTTGAGTACAGTTGGATGGTTTGGTTGGCTAAAATGTGTTGCAAAAATAGGAGATTTCTTGAAAAGCTTAGTAATTTATTCTTTCTATCTCCTTAGTATAAAATATTGTGTGAAATCCTACAAGTTAAGATTCACAGTCATATTAATAATAGCAATGAGATAATGGTGGTAGTTGAAGATGAGTATTCTTTTTCTAGCCTTTTGTTGAATAGCCTACTTCGAAAAGCTTTACTACACAGTCGATTTCGAATGAGCTTTTATACTAGTACTCTTTTTAAAGTGAGAGAGTATGTTATCAATTTTATTTGGCAAAGGTTAAAGAATGCCCGTCACCACGGAATATCAATGTTGCTATGTGCTATCAGCCAATCTATCACACATACACTTTTTCAACTTTGGATGGATAAATTTGAGTTGATTGCGTTGTTTTGAAACAGAAAATATCTGAGTTGTTTTACTCTTCAAATTATACCTTGTCGTCATTTATGCAAATATTGAAAGAAGCGACTATTTTGACAATTACAGCTGAACTACAAAGCCGTGTATATATAGTTGCTTTAGAGTCAAAAATTGAATTGTCGTGGTAGAGTAGTTAAAACTAGGCTTTTTCTCATCAAGGACTACGTGTGACATCTGTCATGAAAATCGCACGGGGTGAGCCAATAAATTCATTGGCACACAAGTGGAGGAGACTAAAAACGAAGGATTCTTCAGTTTTAAAGCAAAAACAAAAGCGTTAGACTAGGTGTTTATTCATATTAAACGATATTTAATTGAAATTTAAGCAAATGAATGTGTATTTTGTCACCGATTATTTTAAGGACAGCTTCGAGTATGCATCCCATAGACCCACCTATAGAAAAGGCACATGCAATAGTACGGCTACAAAACAAACACCGAGAACTAAGCTTGAAAAAACCCTCTGGGCTAAATTCAGCACAATTGAAGCAACTGAGAACAATCACCGGAACTATGGCAATTTTCTCTCATTTATAGCCTCTTCAACTTTGTGTAACATACTCCTTTAATGCTTATGTGTTCCACTTTCCTAACAAAGTGCCTTTAAACCAAGTTAAAATAACGATTTGAAATTGACCATACAACAAGACGGCAGTTTTATATTCAATGCCGCTTTCCAGCTTACCAATTGATATACTCGCACGGGTGCTTCCCATCGAGAAACATCTACTTGACTTACCCAACAGTATACTTTTCCCCTGGCTTAACTTGCTCCCACAAAGACAATGCCTTAAGATTTTGGCTGAGAGTGGAGTTGGCGCTTTTAAGCGGTATGGAAAAAACAGAAACAGATTAAGAATTGTAAGCATTCCAGAAGCTTCAAAAGACATTGACATAGGTAATTTTACCGATATACTTACCTACTGGGACCGTTTGAATAGCAAGTTCTTTTGTAAAATTTTTATCAATTTTGGAGATGAACACAATTTAAACATGAAGTATCATAGAGAATATATCATATTCAACTACACAATGGTCAAAGATCTTGTAATCAAATACGTGGGACTTCTTGCTCAAGTATTTATATGGACAAGCAGAAATGATACCCAAATATACCTATATATGACCTTTTGGGATTTAAAGTCACGCAATAGACATCAAAGCATTGCTAGTGTTCAATATCCCCTGAAAATGGATGCAAGTAGTTCAAAGGCTCTTTCCAATTTTTTGAAAAACCTGCTCCAAAAGGAAAATCATTCTTTTTCTTTGCAACAATTTCGTCACAAATTTTTTTCATGGATCACAGTTTTTGAATTGACCATGACCGTTCATCAGTATTTGGAAACAAAGCAGCATTTGATTAAGTCCGATTCACGCCACCATCTCAAACCGGAATTTTTGCTGATGTATTTGACACACAATACCGAGCTGAGACAACCTTACAGTTCACACGAGGGGCCAAACAATGATTTGTTTTTGGATTTTCAAAAGGAATGGATCACCGATATATTCACAACAACAAGAGTAAAAGAATTAACACTTGGCTACTTTTCACGGCAATCAACATTTTACAAACTTAGAAATTTGCTCCTTTTTATGCCTAATGTAAGGGTGTTAAATTTAAGCTTTGGAATTTTGGAGTTCTTCAATATCCCTAGAATAGTTAGATCAAAACCATTTGACTTGCATATACAAGCTAGAATTGATAAACAGTACTATGAATCAGTGCAATATATTTACTGCAGGACAATTTGGAAGACGGAAATTTTTGATGATTGTGTCGTTTTGAATTGCATTAAAACTAAGGAGTGAGAGTATTGCAGACAGCCCTAATTGGTGGTTGATTTGGTAATTTCTGTATGCTACGTAACAGTGGTGTATCGCCTTTGATTTAACAAATATTGGGGTTGCAGTTTCCACCAAACTGTTTGAGTGTCGTCTCAAATGACTTCAATTTCCCAAACATTGAGTTGACCACAGCATTTTAGAGACCCCTACATACAGATTATCACGAAAATGTTTAAAAGTGTCCAGAGTATCAGTACCATATGAGGATTTGACAAGATACTTCAATGACAACTTATCCCAGAGACTAAACATAGCTGCAAGCTCAAACCAAATGTATCGTGTTTATTGTAACATGGAATTCAAACTTAAGCTCTCTTCTATAAATAGTAACTATGGGTCCTAAGATATTTATAGATCAGCATTTACTTTAATTTAATGCAAAGAAGCCAGAGTAACGAAGTTTCAACCAGGTAACTTTTGATATGGATTTAATGGTGTCAATATAAATCCACTAAAGTGGCAACGTTATTACCCAAATTATCTTACTGAAATTGGAGTGCCTATTTCACAATTTTGTGTAATAACAACCCCGCCTCCTCAAAAGTAAATGAGATTTGAATAAATTTCTTGAATTAATATTTACAAATAGATAAACTCTACACACAACTTCCACCAGATTAAAAGCAGCTAAGTATTTCGTTTCACTTCTCTTTGGTTTCTCTCGACATTAGTCTCTTTATTTTTCTCTTTACATAACACCACCTTGTCTCATCAACTCAGCAATCTTTGCTGTCAAAAGAGGATCATTCTTAATTCTCTTTTGCATCTTGGTTGCTTCAGCAAATGAGATTGCTTGGATTTTTTCTTCAATAGATCTAGCCAAGTCACAACTTTCCTCAAAAAGAACAATAGCATCATCAACTTCATCCTTTTGCAATTTAATTTGTGCTAATGAAATCCTGGCCAATTCGGATTTAGGGTCCAATTCACAAGCTCTAGTTAACAATGACTCGGCTTCATCAATTCTTTCCAAACTCTCTCTCGAAATAACAGTGGCTTGATTGATTAATGGCAATGCACCAACACTAAATCTATCCAATCTTTCTTGTAATCTGGCAGAAATATCAAATTGTTTCAAAGCACCAGAAATGTCACCTTTATCAGCCAAGATTTCTCCATAGTAATTGGGGATTTCTGGACTAGTGGGGAATTTCAATTTAGCTTCAGTAAACTTCTCATTGGCTTCATCAGGGTGACCATTCTTGTATGTAATACAAGCCAATTGGATGTACGCGTAAACATTTTCTGGATTCAAAGATTTGGCCTTGTTGAAGTTGATTTCAGCATTGGCTAAATCTCCAGTAAGGTAATGCAATTGACCCAAATGATAAAAGATATCGGGTGAGTTTGGATCCAAGTTTTCAGCAAGTTTGAAATCCTTCAAGGCTTCATCATATGAAGATTTGTCAGCGTTAATCAATGCTCTAAATACATAAGCTCTAGGTCTTGGTTGGATTGACAATGACTTGTTGATTAAATCAGCAGCAGTAGATGGGTCATTTTTCAAAAATTGGAAAGCGGAAGCATACTCCAATGCAATGGCATAAGTATCCTTTTTCAATTCATCTCCCTCCAACGCCGAGACTGCTTGGTTAATCAAGCCATCTGCTTCCTCATAACCATCTCTAGTGTTTCCCTTGATTTTAGCTAAAGCATCATACAAAAATTTGGCTCCACCTTCGCTATTTTCATCAACACCCGTCAATTGAGATTCATCAGCAAAAGCACCAAAGAATGAACCAATTGTAGCAGCTGAAGGTAACGCCAAAATTTTCTCCTTTTGATCGACAATCTTGATTGAATGTTTTCTCAATACTCTTTCTAAAATCTGCTCAACTGATTTGTTGGAAAAGCCACCATAAATGGTTAATGCAGTCAAATCAAACATGGCATCTTCGTATCTTTCCAAAGTTTCATAAGAGGTAGCTCTTCTCAAGATACATTTAGTATAATCTGGCTTCAATTTAATTGCGGCAGTAGTATCCTTGATGACGTTTTCGTGATCATTTAGAGCAGCATAACAAGCAGATCTATTTGAATAGTAGATTGGATCTTCTTTCAATTGTAAAGCAGCTGAGTAGTATGCAATTGCCTTCTCATACTGCTTGTTCTTGAATTCGGTGTTTCCATCCTCTTTTAATTGAATCGCCCATTCTTCCTTTTCTTGTTCAGACAAGTTGTTAACAACTTCAGATGTGATTTCAGGTAATCCTTGAGAATTTACTGGATACTTTGCTGCTTTCTTGTGATTGTTACTTGAAGCGTCAGGTTCCGGAGTAGAGGAACTCTTGCTCTTCTTCTTCTTTTTGTTTTTCTTGCTTGATGAACCAGTGGCTGTATCATCGCCAAGATCTTTTGATGTTGTGGTCGTTGACTGCAGTTGGTTATAGTACCAATAAGCACCCACAGCTGAACTTACAGCCAACGCAGTGACAACGATTGCCGTTCTATTCTTGATGAAGAAACTGTCGGACATGTTCTCTTATTTCCCTTGTCTGATTGGTTTGGTGTGTGAAAGATTGATCAAGTCTTTTGAAAAGTGACTTCTGGGTGTTTTAAAATTTTTGTAATGGCAAACAAAACACTTTAAACCAAATCTCAGTGGATGGTGAGTAGTTGATTAAATTTTTCAATATGGGTGAGAGAGAGCGAGAAGAAAAAGAAGAAGAAAAAGTAGTGTGCATGTGGCGTGAAGATTTTTTGATCTCAGTTTGACCATTGGTACACGACGTATACGGAGATAATAAGAGGATGAGACCTATAGTCAGTTGATTTGTATTTAAACGTTGCAGATCTAAAAAAAACTAAATACTAGAATACTATGTAAACCAAATTATATACCTATATATATCTCTCTCTCTCTATGTGCTGCACCTTCTATATGCCGCTACTATTGTTCAGGATTTGAGTAATACTGTTCATGTTGATGATACCTTCTCCTTGCCCGTTGATGTTCGCTATCATCCTGATACGAACTTTCTAAAACCACATCTTCATATGTTGGAAGCATAGCTGCAGTTGCTGCTGCTAATGCACCACCATTACTATCATTGCTAACACCACCACCTGCAGCACCACTACTACTACTACTACTTCCTTGCACCGGTCCATCTCCGACTGAATTATAATTTGTATGTCCATTGCTCGATGGAGTAACTGATGAATGGGAATACAGTCGCTCTGAATTCTTCAGAGGGAATGTTGGTGGTGGTGTAGGTGTAGATGTATGAGTAGTTGGCAACTTCAGGGTGGAGGAACTATGGGGTACACCACCACTACCACCACCGTTGTGCAATGGGATCGACGAACGCGAAGCATTCGATTGTAAAGTACTGGTCATGTTCAATCCACTAAGGACTTTGATATTATCGCATTGTAAATCAACATACTTGATCTTTTTGCCACACTCTTGTTTATTTCTAAAATCATGAATTTGTTCACATGAAAACCCTCCAACCACACTAAGAATATACTTCCTAGTGATATTACATGTTTTAAAACTAGGCGATAAGTGGTCAGGTAAGATGCAATTATCAAAATACTTGCGAGGGATTTCAATCTCATAAACTGATCCACCCGGCGAATGTAAACTGGCTGATGATTGTGGGGAAGTTGTGGAATTTGAAGCATTGGGGTTGACTCTACTATGCATCAAATCGAATTTTAAATTCTGATAAGTATTGTTGCAAACAGTCATGACTTCTTCGTGTTGGCCTAGGTGATATTCATTTGATGCACCATCATTTTCAACAACTGAAACAAGAGTGATTGATGTTAACTTGACGGTGAGTTTCTGCAAGTAGATGATACCTAATCCATTGGATTCGTCGGGTCTCCCGTATTCTGCTAGTGTGTACCTTGAAGGGTTCAAGTTTGAGATTAGGTATAGCTTAAACGACGGGGGTTTGGTAGGTATAAGAAACGCCGGGTACCTAAATCTAATCTCAAATGAGAATGGAACATCTTTCGACTTGATTTCGGGGACATTGCTTCGTTTCTTTTGCTCCACTCGTTTGGGGTATGTTGGTGTTACATTTGATGAAGATATTGGTGTATTATCAGAAGCACCGCTAAATAATCTCAGCATGAATCCTTGCTTCTTTGACAGAGGTGGTGGTCGCTGTGCTTGTGGAACAGCTGGTAATGCCTTCTTTTCAGATGACTTAGTAGGACTCGACATTACTTTAACTCCGACAATTTCTGGTATTCTATTTCTAAATATCAACTCCTTTCTCACAAATGCTTCTTTATATTCAAGTTCAAACTGTTGGTTATCAAGCAATGGACGATTTTGCACGTCTAAATCCAAGGGTAAGAAAATAAATGGATCATAGGCTCTCAAGTTGGTCTTCAAAAACGATGATCGTTTACAAGTGACTTTAATAAAGTACTTGACATTTGCAAATTCTCCAATTCCAGACAAGGATGGTGGTAGTTGTGATGTCGTGTGATAACTTTGTTTTGGAGGTGGTGGTGTAAATGATGCTTTTCTTTTCCCATTGCCTCCACCAGCATAGCCATGCTCGCTAGCTAACTGATGTGCCTTATTCTTGACAAATGTAGTATTGAAATTGCCATTGTTTATCATAACGTCAAACGATTTCAAATTCAAGGACACTTTATTAGTGATTCCTCCCATCTTGGCACAAGAGTTATTCAACGGAATCTTGAATTCAAAAGAATACGAGTAGTTTCCAGGAGCTAGGGTGAAGTCTTTAGCCTGTGACACTTGTCGTACATTATCGGGAGGAAACACAATTTGGGTATCGTAAAGTACCTTGTGCTGATCTCGTATAATCTTATCTTTGCGATCTTTATCTCGTTTTCCATTACTTTGCTGTCTTGGGATATTCAATTGTGATGATGATATACCTTCTAGTTTAACTTGAATCCAGTTCAATGTGATTGCTTTAGTGACAACTAGGGTTACTTTGCCCCGAATGATGTCATGGTTGGTGAATGTCCCATCAGTGTAAGAACGGTCGATTTCGACTTTGACATCAGACATGGTTGGCAATTCTGTTCTCTGTTTGTTAGGGGAAAGAGGAAGGGAAGACAAAGGAGGCGTTGTTTATGGAAATTAAAAGAAAGGACCGTGTTTTGAAGTTAACTCCTTGTTAATTCCGTCTAAGGGTTTTTGTCGCTCGGTGTGTAGTGTGTAGTTTGTAGTTTGTATTGTAATGAAATCTCAGGGCAAAAATAAAGAAAAAATGTGTCTGAAGTGGGGGAGAGTATGGGGGAGGTAAGAATCTTTTCGTGAGATCTTGGAGGTTTGGTGGTAGTTGAACATCCAATGAGAAGGAAAGAAGTGTAGAGTAATGTGGTGTGATATAAATACCACTTTCGGTTCAACTTATTAGTCTATTAGTTGCAATAAAGTCTGGTGTATAATAAAACCACACTACTTTTACAAAGGATTGTACGATAGTAAGTACAGAAATAATAAGAACCCTTTCTTTATTTGACTACAACGAAAATAGCAAGAGGAAAGTATATTTACCAAGAAAAACATACGCTATTGTATTAATATTAAAGTTAAAGATTTGTTGCTTATTTGTTAAAGAAGGGATATCTGTCTCCTCGAGCTATACTAACTAACGCAGTGTTGTGTAATGTAGTGTATTGTAGTGTAATGCTGTGCTGTGGCTGTATGAAAAAAGAAAGGAAAATCAATTGGTAGCTCTATAAAGAAAGGTCGTGTACTTATTCTTGACGTGGCAATTGACACAAAAACCCTCACCACACCTTTTTCATCATCCTTCCCAACTTTCAAACTTTCAACAAAAATTGAAACCCAAACTCCTTTCTTCTTTCCTTTGGTCAGATACAATTTTTTACAGCATAACATTAAAACTGTTACCAGACACGTATAACTAGTTTACCGTATTGCAATTGACTACATAATAACAAATATAATCACTCAAAAGAAACTATGTCAGACGTGTTACCCCAAGTTGAAATCTTGCAAGAAGGAGACAACAAAACATTTGCTCAAAAGGGCGATGTTGTAACTATCCATTACGACGGTAAATTAACCAACGGAAAGGAATTTGACTCATCTAGAAAAAGAGGTAAACCTTTTAGCTGCACCGTTGGTGTCGGCCAAGTCATTAAAGGTTGGGATATTGCATTGACTAATAATTTCGGTCAAGGTGGCATTCCCAAGATTTCCAAGGGAACTAAAGCCTTGTTGACTATCCCACCGGAGATTGGATACGGATCTAGAGGGTTTCCTGGGTTGATTCCTGCTAATTCAACTTTGGTTTTCGAAGTTGAGTTGTTGAATGTTAATGATAAATAGAGGATGAACCAAAAAGGAGCATGCTAAGTTCTGTTGTCTTCTTTTTTTGATGCTTTTAGTAAAGCGATTTCCGGCGTAATAAGAGATAGGATTGTATAATTCTGATAATAATAAAGGAGTCTTTAGTATACGGTTATATCCAATTACTATAGAAGATATAAATTTCCATCTTTTAACTTGACATTGGGCTGAGTTGGAACCACATACAAGTACACTTTATAATTTACATCGAATAGCTTGAATGTAGGCAATTGTACAGCTGCATTACCATCTTTAGCCAGTTGCCTCAGGTTCTGCTTTTCCTTCTTTAATTGAAATTGAATAATTTTACGAGTATTGGGTTCCATTGTAAATGGCTTGGAATTGGCATAACTCTGTGCATCATCGCCACCACCTTCTTCTTTTTCTGCTTCTTTTTCTGCTTCTTTTCCTGTAGAAGATGTGTCAAGTTCCCATACTTGACCAAGATTAGTCAATTCTGAAACAAAAGTCAAGACATGAACACTTGCATTTTCAATTACATAATAGAACTTGAACAAATCATCGTCACTATCATCACCATCACCATCACCATCATCCGCTGAGTATTTTTCAATATAAACAAAGACTCGTGGGTCGAATAGAGGGATAGACACTTTCCACTCCGATATAGGAAACTCATTCACCACATCATCATCATTGGCAACATCGGCCCCCGAACGTTTCCACTTCACAGTCATTGACGTTATAATTTGTGCATTTCGATACAACTTTCCCAGCGAAGAGAGTTGTGTAGTAAATAATTGGTCATATTTGCCCTCTTTCTCCATTACAGTCAATGACAAATCTGCAAGTCCTGAAACAATATCAAAGTCTACATCAACAACCTGTAATGACTTTGTTTGTTTATTTCCCTCTTCTTCTTCATCACCATCTCGACTGGCACCACCAATAGCACTACCTCCACTACTACCAATTTTGGTATATGATTCAAATTTTAATCCATATTGATCAACAAGTCGCAACTTTCCTCTCCACTGTCTCAACAGTAAAGGAGGAAACGGTTCCTTTGTTTGTTCATCTTTACTTTCCAAAAGACACCTTTCATCTAAACAAGGACTAATGTAATAATGATACTTGAAGGGCTCTGGAATGACTGGCAATTTAAGCTCAAACACTTTATACACAAGTGAAGCGTCACCCACATCTGTATCTGCAACATCTGCATCCACTTTTTCTTTTTCTCGTTCTTCGTCTGCAACTTTCTCTTTCGTTTCTCCATTATGAACCACAGCTAATGATACTTCAATACTCATAGCTTCACCAGACCAATTTCTCGCATATACATGCAACATATGCTCTCCTCCATTGACATTCGCTTCCGCCTTTAAATCAAGCGGCTCTTCGTCCTTCAACTTGTCCCAGGTAACAACAACATCACCGCGTTTAACATCAGCAATTAAATCTGCCTTTTGAAAAATGGTTATGTTACTAAATTCACATTTCAAGGGAATTGATAATCGTTCACCAACAATATAACAATCAACTTCGTTGAGCAAGTGGAGTTTGAAATCAGGTTTGGGCGGTGATACAACCAATTGATGAGCCAAAGCTGATGCTGATGCTGATGTTTCATCACTGCCAAGTCGAATTGGTTTGGTTGTTCCATTGGCCAATTTTATCTTACACTGTCGACTAAGGGCATGGGGAAACGATTGATGTAATTCAATTTTATTCAATCGAATGACTTCATCGCCATGCTTTAATTCAATAGTGATTTGCAATTTGACTACGTCAATTTGGAAATTTCCTGAACTAGTCACTTTTTGCACTTGTTGTATAGTGATTGGTGAAAGCGATGGCGAATCGATGGTCAAGTTTGCCGAATCAACAAATGCAGTATTTAATTCTTGGCCATTTAATATTATCAAATTGGAACTAGGCCTTTCCTTTGTGGCGTCATTAGTCACTGATATATTTTTCAACCCTGGCAATACTGTTCCCCTTACATCACCATCACCTCTCGTGAATGAAACATCAATTTGATTAACTAATATTCTAATTTCAGTCAGTTGAGGAAGTAGCAGTTTCAACATATCCAAATTCAATTTGGTACGCAAATCAACCTGAATCAACACATCATCATCAACGGTAGTTTCATGAGATAGTGTTTTGTTGATCAACAATGCATCAATTACAAACAACTCGTGTAATTTAGAGTCCAAAATATCCAATTCTATTATCTTGGATTCCAGATCAGGATTCAATTCAAGCACATCGGTACTGCAATGGATCAATGTGTCATGCATAAGCAGTTTTGGTATCGTACTCAATTTCAAAATCGTGTTCAACTCCTGCTTCTTCATGTCTAATTTGCTATAACACTGCAACAATTTTCCCAATAAGAAATAACTTATATTGCCCCACTTGGCCAGTCCTAATGAGCTATAAGCCATTTCAAAATAATCAGAAGCACGCTTCACATCACCATTCTGGAAATATTCTTCACCAATTAGCCAAGTAAGATATGACAACAAAGAATCCAAATTGTCTTGTCCTGAAACCAGAGATTTATGCAACGCATTCAGTTGATTAGTTTCCAACGTCTCAATGGCACTTTGCAACAACTTGACCCTTTTTTCCGAATGACTACTCATTTCATAAGCCTTGACTAGCACGAGACCTGGATTGGAAACCAAGTCAAATTCAGGAGTATGTATGCCGCCAAAATGATACATCATAGCCAATGTATTGGCATTCTTCAGCTTCGCCTTCATTTGCAAAACCGCCGTCGTGTTCAAATTTGTAATAATTGAATACGGGATCAATTGCATCAATTGGGCCAACCATTCATACTGAACCGAAATCCAATCATGGTCTCGTTTCAATACTTCAACAACATTGATTATATGCGTCTTGTGTTTACGTAGTGATTTGATTGGCTCTTCAATGGCGAAATATCCCCGCACAATATGAAAGGCAATAATATCCAATAATGTCATGGATTGGCCAATGATGATATTATCATGATCCAGTAGATTAACCGCGTATATTCCATCAAGTAGGGTGATCAAGTCCTGGTAGGCAATTTCTAACAACTTAACCCCTGGTTCTAAATTCGAAGGCTGCATAAATTGTAAAATCATGGCCTGCTTAATCAAATTGCGGATCTCGAGAAACTTGGGAGTGAGTTCAATTGAAGTGTCGATACCATCAGCTGGTGGCACATCATACGACTTTTTATATCGTTGTTTCAACTTGTATTCCAAATTGGCATAGTAATCATGCGATGTCTTGGTTAAACTCGACAAGATTTTACTGACAAGGACCTCGCAATCCAGTTGCAATGTTGTATTCAGCGGATGATGCTGCTTGGATAAATTGAATAAAAAATGCGGTTTAGGGAAATTCAATTCGGCTCTAAACATATTCATCCGTTCTTCGTCTATTGGTTGCGGCGTAATCAACAACAAAACCAATTTACAATCAATCTCTTCCAATTTCAATTTCAATTTCTTCATACTAATCACTAACTCAACATCTTTTGCAGCTCCATCCAACTCACAAACGTATATCATTGCAAAGGGGAACTTGGTTATGTATTTTTCAAACCATTGATGATTTAGAATCCCATTGGGAAACAAAAGTGAATTTTGATTAAAGGGCGATATCAACGAATGCTGCTTGGATAATTGTTCTCGCTTGGGTATCTCAATATCAGCTTCATCATGGTCTATACTTAAAATGTACTTGGGTGTAGTTAATCGATTTCGTATGGCACTGTTATCCCATACTTTATTCTTGACATTGTATAATTCAAATTGGGTCAATAGAGTTGCAACCTCATTGGTGTTTACTATCGTGGGGTCAATGTGTATCCTCAACAATGGGTTCAATTGTTGAAGTAATAACTGGTTGTAGTTTTCCATTTGTTGTCGATGAATATGAACGGGGTGATGTTTGGCTTTGTAGAATGTCAATCAGTGTCAATGGAAATATAATCAATGTCGGAGATAGAACTTCACGACATTGGACTATTGCGACATTGTCTTTTCTTTTTTTTTTGTTTGGTTTCATTTTCTTTCTTTTATCATCATCACTCATCAATCGTTTACTAATCAAACCTACAGCTATACTTTGCACAAGCTTATATACCCATTTACGGAACCTTCATTTTATACACATATCCCCTCACTAAATACAAAATGAGTGATCCAATAAATGCCAACCCAACTATCATCGACGTAAACAACCTCCCCACAAGACTAAACCCTAATCTAGATGAATCATCATTCTCTAATGATTTCAAGAATGCAAAACTCATTTCCGAAATCACGTCGCTTTCACTTCTCAACTTGCCCGATGATACAGCCGATGCATCCTCACTTGAAGAACCACTTTCATCGTCTGATGAAGAAATGATGGACAATGAAGCTATAATTGAGCCTGGTGCAACCACCATCAATGACGAAGATCCCATAGACGAACAAGAGATATTCGATCTCATCTCAACCATATCAGATCCAGAACACCCATTAACACTAGCACAACTCGCGGTCGTCAATCTTCAAGACATATCCATTGCACAAGCCCCAAAGAATCAAATCTCAACAATTACAATTAAAATCACACCCACCATAACCCACTGCTCACTAGCTACGTTGATTGGCTTGGGTATTCGCGTTCGTTTGGAACGTAGTTTACCCGCCAGATTCAGAATCAAGATTGTCATTAAAGAAGGTACGCATCAGCTGGAACTGCAAGTGAATAAACAATTGAATGATAAGGAACGAGTGGCTGCTGCTTGTGAGAATGACCAGTTGTTGGGTGTTATTCTGCAAATGTTGAGTAGTTGTAAATAGAGGGTGTTTTGCATTTCGTTTTACAAATGGTTCATAAAAGCATATATAGTAGTAGTAGTAGTAGTCTATTTCTGGTTTAAATATTCCTAAAATTACAACATTTCAAATCACAATATGTTAAAACCATGGTAAACACATCAATCAAAATGAATTTAAACACTTTGGTGGTGATAAAATCAATCAACTTAGCTAGTTTGGAAGTATCTTTATTATTATTATTATTGTTATTAGAATTGAATAAAATTTGCAAAATCCGTCTGCTTTCTCTCATCAACTGAGTAACCGCATTGTAATACTCGTGTTTATCCTTGTTATTTTCAAGTTTTTCCTCCTTGGTCAAGGCAAGATTATCAAAAGGCAGTGGTGGATACAGCTCCGTTGGCATTAATGTCCTTGATGAATCGAATGATGATACGTCACCATTAACACTGTTGCTGCCACTGCCACCGCCGCCATTGTTATTGCCATTGGTTCCAAAAAGGTGCTTGACATTAGTGGTGACCAGGCTTCTTCGACGTGACCCTCCAGAAGATGAACCAGCTCCTCCTGAAGCCGCCGTTGTTATACTGCTTCTGTTACTGGGGTAACTTTGATGCGAAGAATTGGTATTGACTGAAGATGCCAGCTCCCGATGTTTCTTCATTCGGTTGTATAACCTCAGTTTGGATAATAAATTGTTGACTGACATTGAATTGTGGGAAGATGTTGGCGTGCCATTGGGATCTTCAAACAAGTGACTCTTTGGAGTGGGGCTTCCGTCGTGGCGGAACTGCTGCAGCTGCTGTTGCTGTTGTTGTTGGAAGTAGTGCGATGGCGGTGATGACGAAGTCGGCGTTGAATATGATGCAGGCGTAGACGTTGATGATGACGATGATGTTGAAAATTGTCTAAAATGTGGTTGTGGTGGTGTAGTTGGGGTCAGCAAATGAGATCGACGATGGTTGCCATCACGCAAATCAGGTGACGACGACGACACATTCAGGCCGTCTTTGTTATTATTATGGCCACCACTACCACTACCAGTTAAAAATGATGAAAATCGTTTCTTTGACAGCATACTGCTGGCGCTGATACGCTTATTCTGGTGTGATTGCGAATCATTCGATTGGTTGGAATGACTTCGATAAAATGGTTTTTCCAAAGATCCAAAATCAAAATCAGGATTAGAAGTAAAACTACCCATTCTATCTCGCCTGATTTCCAACTCTTCATCAAAATGTTCTTGTAATGTCCCATTTCCATTCCCATTGCCATTTCTGTTTCCATCCTCACTGACTAGATGGGATGAATTTCTGACAGGTATTTCGTAAAAATTATAAGCTTTAAGCAATTTACCATAATAGTTCAAAGTCACTTCCAGTGAAGACTGGTTTTCCACATCTTTCAACTCTGCTTCAATCATGCCATTAATTTCTCTCAACATTGTGTTTTTCACCTTGACATCATTAATACATATTTCATCTCTTAGCCAAATATCAAATGGAATAGTCAAATGGGGTCCAATTGAAGTAAACAATGCATCTTTAACCCCCTCGCCACCGGCTTGGGGAAAGGGCAATTGTGGTTTCAAATTGAAATCTTGTTGTAATGTTTTGTAAAATTGTCCATCTTTGGACTTTTGTAGTATAGTTTCTGAGTCTTTTAAATTGAAAACCTGATCAAAAAACTGGCATATCGAGGTCATTTTGCCTGAATGTGGTACAGATCTTGATCCTAGTGATAGGCTTTGAAATTGACCCGTTACATAATCAGACGATGATGTTCTGGAGTATCTTGTTGGCGGAGGTGTTGAGGTGGACTTGTCCGTTATGTTGTTGTTGTTCACACGATTAAGATGAGGTGATCTCATAGAAAACAGTCCCGTCTTGATACTTGGTGAATATTGGTGTTGTTGTTGATCCACTGTAGACATTGTGGGGATATAAACTTCTCTTGTTCAGCTTTCAAAGTTGAAATATTTCAAGCGTGAGGGTGTGTTTGTCTCTTGCGTTGCAGTATGGTAATTCTGAAGAAGTATATATCTATGCTTAGATTACTCTAATGTTGATGTTAGACTTTTGGTAGTTTGAAATGTAAATTAATACCTGTGTGGATGTGTTGATATTGTTTCTCTTTGTTTTAAATTTGTGGTTTCATTTTATAAAATTTTATATTTTTATTTTTTTTCGTGTCTTCTTCTGTGTCGTCAAACTAAAACTAATGACACGACACATTTTTACTACTCGAAACCACCCTTGCAATTAAGACGTTTTATATTAGTATTAACAGAAGAAAGGAGTGGGGTGCTATATATTATTAAAGTACTAAGCATCAATTTTTGTGGATTTAACTGCATCTCCAGCAGAAAGAGAAAAGAGGATATCAAACCTCCATCTTCTCTTTCCTGCATTCGTGATATCCTTCCAATTTCAATTTTTTTTGCAAACTGTTTGCACCCAAATTGAGGAAAGTTCAAGGGCAATTTACACCAAAATTACTGAGTACTCAATTGGCTTAACTTTTGGTTAGAATGGAGTTTTTTAAAGCTATTTGGAGGAGAAGTTTCCTCTAGGTTGAATACGGCTGTACCCTAACCAAGCCGTGCCCATTCCACCACCTTAAAATCGACAGTTTACACTATCTTGTCTTATCTCGCACCACCACTAATAAACAAACAAACAGATTCAGGCTACATCATGTCGTGTGTCATTAATCGACAAATCATTTAATGATATCGTAGATATCAGCCAAGATAAAGGAAGAATTTTGTCAACATGTTTGTTTTGTTTACCACTCACTACTTTATTCACTGCTTTGCTTATCCTAGTCAATCGATTCAGAATTACGAAACAATATGTAGATGAAAGGTACCAGTACTATACCTTGAGGCTTATCGGCGTGAACCGAAACTGATAAAGAGAAGAAGAAGAGCTAATTTTGGTAATGGTGATGATGACGAAGCTGGGAAACAAGACCATTTGAAATTCTGGAGGACTAGACAACAAGTGACAACATCCCATAGGATCGAAAAGGCTAGTGAAGGAATCGAAGCTCTTGTTGAAAACAACACTTCTGTGGCCAGTATCAGTCCGTCTGCCCATGCCCCGGTTGTACCATTTTAAGCAGGCAGCTGAGTAGAGCTTTGGATTATCCCTCTTGGTCCTTATTGCCATGTTTGGCATTCAATTCGAATGTTTGCTCTTATACAAGGTCTGGCCATAACTGAGAGGTGAATGTATCTGCAACTAGTAAGGACGTGCTTTTATTTTCCTTTTTTTTAGAAATCGTATTTAAAAATATACTATACAAACAAGGCAAACCCCCTTCTCTCTATCTCTTTCATACATTGCTTTCACTCCTCATCTTTGTGGTATCTCGTTCTACCAACTAAATCATCCGCAATCTCCCTCGTCCTCGTCCAAAACACCTTCTTGGGCATTCTTCTCCCCAACTCAGTTTCAAAATCATATAATCTTCGAATCGAAGTGAATTTCAAATGCGACGATTTAATTCCCAACACAACAGCAGTAGACTGAATAGCAGCGTCATCCAGAGAGAAATCCAACTCATACCTCGTCGTTTGCATCAATTCAGCATGTTCTTCAATAAATTGCACTGCTTTAATGGCGAATCTATCGGCTCTTGATCGGTCTATGGGTGATGGTATTCCACCTTGTTGTACATGTCCAGGAATGGCAGTTTTCGTGTCAAATTCTCCATAACTTTCAGCTCTTATTATATCAGCCAATACTTGGGGAGTCAAGGTCTTAGATGCATTGGATGACTTGATGATTAATTTACCGGCTTTTGTCAAGTTCCGTTCAACGGCAAATGCTTCTCGAAGTGAATTGATATCCATTTCTAATTGTTCCAATTGGATACCTTCTTCAGGCACATACGAGACTTGAGCACCACTAACTAATGACGCATAGGTGGCAATATATCCTGAATTACCTCCTTGCACTTCAATAACAAAGGCCCTTCCTCTTGTTGCTGATGCAGATTGTTTGATAATATCACAGTAATCCATAATTGCATTCAAGCAAGTATCGGATCCCAAGGAATATTCAGTTCCTGGTACATTATTGGATATAGTTGCTGGAATTAAAACCATGGGGATCCTAAATGCAGGATACATTGATCTTGCTTGTTCCAATTGGTTTAAAGAAATAAACGCTTCAAATCCACCAACTATAATCAATCCATCAAATTGGTACTTTTCAAAATAATGCGCAATCATTCCAATATCAGTCTCACTAGGTAATTGCCTATTGGTTCCAATTAATGATCCACCGACACTATTCCATCCTTCAATGTCCAACCATTCAATTGACTTTACCGACTCATGTCTCGATAACCCAGCGAATCCATTATGTATAGCATATGGGGTATGGCCCTTTGACATACAATAGGTTGCCATTGCATAAACTGCCGAATTCATACCACCAGCTGGAGCACCAATATTTATAATGGCAATTTTCTTGCGTTTTTCAACCGGCAATGAAGGTCCCATGTGATTAGCAGTATTCATGGCAATGAAATTGTATAAATGTTCCTTAAATTCAGAATCTCTAAATGACATTGCTTTCTCAAAGTTCTTGTCTTCAATGGCTGCTGCTACCGATTTAGTAATCTTGACGGCTTCAACTAGCGGTTTACGAACAACTTGATTCTCATCAATAGCAATCAATGGTGACGGAGTTTGTGGCTCCAATTCCAATACTGCTTTAACTGCCTCAACCCCCTGTAATGTGGCCAAAATACGATCAAATGCCACGGCGAGTCCACCTCGTTGCACATGTCCCAAAGTGGTGATTCTCGTATCTAGACCTAATCGTTCAACAAGTACATCTTTGACTTCTTTTGAACTAATGGGTTTCAAATCAGAAGTGATAGCACCTTCGGCAACGATAACAATAGTTTTTCTTTTACCGGCTTTTCTATGCTGAGATACAATTTGTGTCATTTGATCAGTCCAATCACGACTAGAGGATGGCTTTTCTGGAATCAAAATATAATCAGCACTAGTGGCAATACCCGCCATCAATGCTAACCAACCACAATGTCTACCCATGACTTCAACGACAAACGCACGACTATGCGAATTGGCAGTAGCATCGATATAATCAATAGCACGGCAGATTCTATCCAAGGCTGAATACCCACCAATTGTTGAGTCAGTAGTGGCCATATCATTATCAATTGACCCCACTAATCCACAAATATAGAGATGTTTATGTCTCTCATATTGCTCCTCTGTGATATCACCATTCTCCTTCAATTCCAAAATCAACGAGGGCCATTCACTTCTAAATAAATCTGCTCCAGTTAAAGATCCATCTCCACCACAAACAATTAATCCATCGATACCCGCTTCAATTATATGTTTACAAGCAGTCAACCTACCCCAACGCTCTTTAAACTCCATGCATCTAGCAGTACCAATATTAGTACCACCTTCACTTAAGAACCCCCTAACATCTTGCCACTTCATTTGCTTGATATAACGCGGTCCACCTCTGACCAAACCTTCATAACCCTCCATAATGGCAAATGCCTTGCACCCACGATATATAGCTGCTCTCACAACTGCACGAACACAAGCATTCATCCCTGGAGCATCACCACCCGAAGTCATTACGGCAATATTTCTTCTGCGTTTGAAATTACCCAAAAGTTCATCATCATTTTTGATCGAGGTTGAGGTTGATGGGTTGTTTGTTTGCATAGCAGTGCTAGCAACAACTGGCCTGGTCTTTTGAACTGGCGGTACAACAGTTAACGGATCATTACAAGCCGTGAATCCAATTATATAGCCCAAGGGGTCAACAATGTAAACTTCATTAGGATACAATTCATTAGGAGTGATTTGCAATACCAAATTTGAACTAGACAAGACTTCAATCAAGTCGACTAAGTTGTCCACTTTCAACACCGAGGTGTTATCCAAAGTCCGCCAATCAACAACATTCAATTTCGATTCAATGTCTGATCTTCTTGATTTAACTTCAGATTCAGATAATCCTTGACTTGGATCCAATTTGATTTCAATAATGGCTTTATTTCCGTCATTGGAAAGGAATGTGGTGTCTTGAATTTGTGAATGTTCAGTTAATCCTAGTGTGTTGGTATAGAAGGTGATGGCATTATCCAACAATTGTTGTGATCCTGCCACCAAATAAATGGTTGATGTTCCATTAACAATTGACGTCATCCCTTTTAATAGTGCTATAGTAGAGGGATACGTATATTATCAAGTGATTCTGTTCCAATTGAGTAAAGTGTGTTAGTTTGTAGTAGATAATAACAACTGTTATAGTTGATGTTGTTATGTGTAAGTAATTGGGAAGTATCCAATGGGTGGTAGTACTTTATAAAGATATATATATATATATACTTGCAGTACTATTGCTAATTAAAATGATTGTGTCGGAGCTTAGGATGATGTTTTTTTTTTATTTTTCGGTTGAATGAATTGCGAAAAGGACATTATTATTTTGTAACACTTAATATTGTACTGAGATGATAGAGAGGAAAAGAAGAAGAATAAGACGAAGAAGAGGAAGTGTATTCCGAAGTTACGTATACAAAATCTTTAAATCATTCCACTCTTCCCAGTTTGGTATCGCTGTCTTGCTTTACTTTAATTTTCTTTCTACTTATTAATTATTACCACCACCACCACCATCTATCACCAAAGAAATTAGTGAAATACCCCTCGCACCAACCCACTACTGTCTCTCTTTCACATGTGACGTCAATGAAATAAATACTGCATATAACAAAGGTTGTATCTTTGTTTCTTCGGTGATTAGAAGAGGAACCCTCAAGTTATTGACACTTGGACTCGTTGGCTCTGTTTTCACAAGTTAACAGAAACACAGAAACCATTCTTTGCTGGCCATACTCTGCTTCTTCACCTTCGAAGTTGAAGATCTTTCGCTCAAAGAACTATCAAATTTTCCGACGTAGTGCACTTCAACTATACAAACAAGCTTCTTAGCACTACAAGAGAATCAATCAAAACAAGTTCATTAAGCTTGAACCCGCCCTACCTTGAAAAAATAACCTCAGAACAGTAACATAGATACTCTCTTTGTCTCCAATACCCCAAACTATACAAAATAACTAATCAACTGGTAGCACTATTGATATACAAGTCGTGTACAGTGCACCAAAAAAGAGTTTTCCCGCAAATTAAAAATTTTCAACGCATTCATTAAAAGATCAAAATCTCAAATAAAGTTCTACATACTGAAGCAAAGGGAAAAGAAAGTAAAAAAAAAAGCCTTCTGAGCAGAACACACAACAAGCAACACAAGACAACACAACAAGCCATGTCTGCTCAACAACAACAACAGCCTACACCTGCTCCAATCACTGACATTTCCAAATTGGCCATTCCTACATTACCAAATGTTACACCACCACCACCAAAACAAAATTCATTTTGGTCATCAAACCCAGTATTTTCATATTTAAACGATGTACACAACGCTATAAGCGAACACCGTGCCAACTTGGGCTTAACCAACCCAGGAACCATTGAAAATTTAAATAAAGAAGTGTCAAGAGATGTATTTTTGAACCAATATTTTTTCACTGGATTAAGAGCTGATTTAAACAAGGCCTTTTCCATAGCTCCTGCTTTCCAAACTTCTCATACTTTGAGTTTAGGTTCGCAAGTGTTGCCTGCATACGCCTTCAGTGCCTTGTTTGCTGCCGATGATTATTTCTTGCAAGGTAACATTGATAATGAATACAATTTCAGTGGAAGAATCAATTATGGATGGGACAAAGCCAACATTTCCAAAATCACATTACAGTTGGCCCAATCGCAACCTTCAATGGTGCAATTGGAACAAGATTACCAAGCTAATGATTTCTCCATCAATTTGAAAGCATTAAATCCAAACTTTTTATACGGTGGGTTTTCTGGTGTTGCCGTGGGTTCCTTGTTGCAAAGTATAACTCCTAAATTTGCCCTTGGTTTAGAAGCAATGTATTCAAAACAGCCATTGGCTCCACCAGACACCGCAGTTTCATACGTTGCTCGTTACAACAATGCTGGTAAATGGATCGCCTCGGCCCAATTCCAAGGCCAAGGTGCTTTTGTCGCTTCATTTTGGAGAAAAGTTAGTGATAAAGTTGAAGCTGGTTTGGAAACTCAAGTTGCCGCCACTATGAAGCAAGTTGCTGATCCATTAATGGGAATTGGATTCGAACCAGTCATTGAGGGAACTACCACCATTGGTGCTAAGTATGAATACAGAACTGCCATGTTTAGAGGACAATTGGATTCCAAGGGAAAAGTTAGTGCATTTTTGGAAAAGAGAATCTTGCCTACTGTCAGTGTATTGTTTAGCGGTGAAATTGATCAATTAAAAAACACATCAAGATTAGGATTGGGTTTGCAATTTGAAGCTGCGGGTAATGAACAATTGTTGTTGATGCAACAAGGGTTAGTCGATGCTAATGGAAACCCAATTCCTGGTGCTCCAGCTCCTGCATTGTAACTGGGTGGTTCATAGAAGGATAATGGAGAATCAGAAGACAATAAAGGACTAAATGAGATGATATTTCAAAGATCGAGGAGGGGAGAGATGCTACTAACAAGGGGTAGTTTAATGTGATGATGGTGATTGTGATGGTGTCTTTGTTCTATACATATAGAGAGAGAACAAAGGCCTGTCATTTAAACAGTCACACACGAAAACGCTTTCTTTCTTTCTTTCTCCTAGAGCTGTTTTGTATATATAAATAATAATATATTCTCACTATTTCACGATGAATGTAGAGTGAGAGGGAGAGATAAAGATTAACATATATCGTTCAACCCGTATAGATAGTTTTTTTCGTTTTCTTTTTCTGGATGGAAGCGAATCAGTCAAATCATCACCACCCAAATAACCGTGAAGTGAAACTGGTACTCTTGGGCAACGTACTCGCATTAGCGTTTGCATTTGCATTTAAATTTGCATTACTCCTCTTTGGTTCATCTTTAGAACTAAGCAACTGATAAATCTCATTTGAATTGAGCTTGACATTGACATTTGCATTGGCATTTGCATTGGCATTTCTATTCGAATTAGAATTATTGTTGCGTATACTGCCACTAACCGACCCATTTATAGATTGATTGGCATTTGAGCCAAAATAAGTACTTTGTCTTCGTCTACTTATATCTGATTGTCGATTGGTTGTCGGTAATCGTGACATTGATTTTGTGGTTGACCTTGCATCTAGATTGTTATTATCAAAATGACCATTTCTAACCAGTTGCAGGTACAGCTGTAAATGAAGTTGCGGTTGCAGTTGCTGGTGCAGTGCCAGTGACATGTTATGTGAGGGTGGTAGTGGTTGGTTCTGGTTCTGGTACTGGTACTGACTGTAGTATGAAGCACGACGCAGCTGTCCAATCACTGACCGATATATGTTTCCCAAATTATACCCATTTGAGGCTGAACTGCTTATGCTATAGTTAGACCGTGACTTGGGTAATCTCGATGATGATACATTCGACGACCCACGTATGGGTGTTTTCTGATAGGTACTTGCATCTAAATTGGGTTCCATCCAGCCACTTTCATTCGTGTACAAATCACTGCGTGATGATCTCCTGCTTCTTGCTGAATGAAGACCACGGTCATGCAAACTACTAGTGTACGCTGTTGCTCTTCCTTCTCCTCCATTTCGCGTTGCATCGCCATGGATGCTGCTTCCGTTAGGTAGTACCCCTCTACGATCAGTGAACGCACGTGCATCTTCATAAACTTCGGCAGCAGCATCAGCATCATCTTCATCTTCTTCTTCTTCATCACGATCAATATTGCCGTGGAAGTATTTCCCTCTTGAATAAGTGGGCACGGGATTATGATGCGATGTGACTGATTGAAGCCTCGAGACTGGTCGCGAATACACTGAGGGATTTCTTACTGTCCGGGCTATATTCTGCTCGAATTCATCCAATAATGAATCCATTGACCCTTCCGATTGCTCATCAACAGTTTTAATATGTGATGGTGTATGAGCAGCAGTGTTATTTTGATGATATGCTGTATTACCACCAGGTTTTTCATGATTGTGCAGCAAGTGTGTGTCGTCATAACTGCTATTTGTTCGATATGGGTTTGAATGAAACGAACGTCTTGGTTTAAGTTGTTGATTTGGTTGTGAATTGGTGTTGTTGTTCCAATCAAGACACGCAACATTGGTTGACAACGACTGTTGTGAGGATTTTTTTAAAAGAGATGTGGCGTGGTGTCTTGTCGCTTTAGGTGAGAGCTCAAACTGTTGTATTGGCGAATGCGTTGGTGAAATTGGTGCTGATGGTGGTGATTCCGGTATTTCCGTATCGATAATCGTGGGGAAAATCTTGTTTTGGGGACTTGGACTTTTCATTAACTCACGTGGTTTTGCATCTATGCTGTTGGCCAAACCTGATTCATCGTTAGTGTTGCCCCCATTTTCTTGCTCTGTTACTTCGGCGTTGGGAGAATGATCAGATACAGTCAGATCACTAACATGAATGTAGTTTACATTTCTTTCTAAAGTACCTTCAAGTATAGCCAATACATTGTTTTCCTCCGTATCAATAGTGATTCTCCAATACCGTTCTGGATTCAACATTGGCATAAGAAATTGATTGAAACTTATTCTGAAAATTTTAATCTTGGGAAGTAATGGATAAATAAACAGTTTGCCACCACATGACAAACAAGTGACACTGCCATTAAGTAATTGGAAAATTTCAAATTCTCCATGGGCCAATAAGGACCCCGATTTGTCATTCTTGTGTGGTAATTCAACTATATTCAGCAATTTGTACTTGAACAATGTTACTTTATCTTCCATCATTATACTCACTGGTTGTTGTAAATCTTCATGGTGTGGCTCAGCAGAAGGACAGACATTTGTTTCATCTTTTGGTTTCAAGTGGTCTCGAAGGTCAACTCTTTTGTTGTTTTGTATCTGTTCATTTTGTTTTTGGCGAGTTAATACTTCTTTTCTTGGCGACTTGTACACTTGTGGGCTCTTGGGTATCCCTTGAAACAGTATCTGAGAGGGCAATACTGGTGTCTCAACTGCAACTGCTTGTTTTGATGATTGCACTTTACTGGCTTGCTTATCTGGTGATGTTTTGTATGAGCTGTTCTTGACATTACGGGTCTCCTCGTTATTGGCTCCATGATCAAGTAACTCCTTCCCTTTCAGTAGCCTTTGGTCCTGCTTGGCGGTTTCATTTAGTGAAGGATTATGCAAAGCTGCTTCAGCTTTTGTTGTCGTTGTTGTGGCTTTACTATCTGATGGTTTTGATTGTGGGGTGTGAATAGTGGTTCTGGAAAATAAATGAGTCCTATTTTTAAATTTACCCTTCTTCTTCCTCTTCTTTCCTTGATCAGGATTGGATTGATTAGGCAGTAGTTTCAGCTGTTGCTGCAGGCTATTCTTATCCTTATCTACAGCCTTCCCCTTCGTATCGTGTTTATGGCCATCATTGTTTATTTCTCCATTTGTAAAACTAGATAGCATAATTGGTGGGGTTGTTTTTTTTTGTCCTTTACCAAAAGGTGGTGGGGTAAGGTGTAGATCTACCTGATATATATATATATATGTGTGTGTGTGGTGGGTTAATAATGAATTGTAATAACTAGTAATGGCCTATGGATGTTATAACTGACCATATATATATATATGTATACATAAATAAACAACAAAGTATGAAAAACTTGAAAGAGGGTTTTTTGTTGTTTTGGGTATTTTATTTTTTTTTATTGTTTTATTGTTTTATTGTTCTCTCTCTTGTCTCTCTTGTCTCTCTTGTCTCTGTCGGCTATTGCGCATGTTTTATTTTATTTTCACACTCCTCTCTCTGACTCCGTTTCTACATATATATATATATTGTAACCAATTTATACAGACTCTATATTACCTTTGTAGCATCCAAGATAGATCTATAGCTTGCTCAATTTACTTACCCGCCTTTGATAAATGTAGAGGGAGAGAGAAAATCCTACTGCACCTGGCCCAGCAAAATGCTTTTGGTGAGAGTAAAGCGTTCGATAATTAAATGAAGTAAGCTTTGAGTTGATGGAGATTCCACTTATACAGGGGTACTTCCTCTACATGCCATTGTGATTACCTAGATTAAGCTTCACCTAGTACACGTGACTCCCTTGTATATGATTCAGTACGTGTAGGTTGTGGCTGAACAACAGATGTTGTAGCAGATGGAGCTGCTTCTGCATCTTCCTCAACGAATAATGGCGCATATTGCACACCTCGGACATTCACAGCATCTTCTTCTTTGTGGTAGGAAACTAGTTGTCCTATCAAGGAAATTCCTGGTGCCACTACGTTTTCAATCTTTAGAATGACACTCGAAGGAGGGTACAATTTGTTGATGTACCCCTTAGCTAAAAGAAACCCCGTGGAAATACCGGCCAAATGACCAGGCAACGAACTAGCAGGAAACACGATCAAGCATACCACTGCTGCTATAAACGGAGCTGCTAGTGTATAAATCTTGATCTCACGCGATCCAATATTAAAAGTCTCCAACACTGGCTTATGTTGATGCTCCTTATATGCCATGTAGGCAATAAATGAAAATGCCACTCCTGACAACCCGACGACACCAGTATCGGGGTAGAAAATTAACCCAACAAGACAGTATTGCAAAGCAGCTATAACAGTTAAAAGATTCAAAGTTATTCCTGTATAAACAGTACCATGACGTTTTTCAAACATGGCTAATGGAGTGAAAATGGTGCAAATATTCAAGAACCAATGCAAGTATCCCACATGAACAAGGGAGTATAGTGATATTGCATTCAAATTGAACTCCAATGGAGATCGTGGGTAAAGTATCAAACTGGAAAATTCAAATCCCAATGCACTTTTGAAAAAACATAGGATTAGGGTGAATATGGGCAACCCGGCAGTTAATGCGGGTGTTTGTTTAAGTGTTTCCAATGATAATGGAAAGTTTTGTATTGGAGACAGTTCCATTGAGTGAAGTTTTGCCTCTCTGTTATATGTCGTGCTGTTGGTTGAGGAGGATAACTAAAATGGGTCTTTTCTTTCTTTCTTTCTTTCTTTCTTTCTTTCTTTCTTTCTTTCTTTCTTTCTTTCTTTCATTTTTTTTTGAATTGTATTTTTGACAATTCAATTCAATTTGGTGACAACAAATTTCAAGAAAACGCGTCGTAGATTTGCACAAGACATTTAAAAGAGAAGAGAAGAGAATTAGAATTAGAATTGGCAATAATAGACCTTAATCATTAAACCTCAAGTATACATATTCTCATACAAAATCATTCCTTACTTTATCTCTAAACAGACTCAATAAGTTTTGTTTCTTTAGATTATTCTCTTTTAGCCAGTTTATTTCACGCATCATAGTCTCTGGAGCAACATCAATGCCTTCAACTTCCAGAATGTACAGTCTCAAGTTATTTAACTTCGACCGTAGTGTCCCTATATGTTTATCAAAATCACGTGGTTGTATTTTACCATTTGACACGTCAAATAAAAGACTGTATATTTCTGGAAGTAGTTGAACTTGTTTGATTTTCTCAAGTGGGTCATCTTCACCGCGATCCTCATTTGCGTTTGTTTCATCGGCGTCAGTTTTGTCTAGTGATGAATTAGGTGCTGCTTTAAAGGCAGGTTCAAGGTCGGTGTTTAACTGCGATGTATTAGTCCCCTCAGCCGGTGTATCAATATCCATTTTGTCGGATTGGGCTGCTTGGTTTGTATCAATTGGTTTATCTGATTCATTTAACAGACCTGTTTTATCTTGATTACTTTGTTCCTCCTTTTGATTCGATGGAGTCAGTTGCTTCACCTGGGGCAGTACCAGTAGCAGCACCAGCAGCAGAATTGGATCGGGTAATTGCACTGTTGTTGACCCTTGCTCTGAGTCCCCTAGTGAGTCCAACTGACTAAACTGAGCCAATTCATCTTGATTTTCAAGAGAGAAATCGGATCCTATCGTTGCATCAATTCCAATAGGTGTGTCCATTATTGCTAGGAATCTGCGTTGCCAACTCCGTAAAAGTCCAGTTCTTCTTGCTCAGGTGACTCTCTGTCTAAAGGCAAACTAGGAAAAAAATAAAAGAGGAGTCGTGCATCTGAGAAGCAGAAAACTGCCACGGACTTAAAGATGTGTCTAAATACAACAAAATTTAAAGTCCGCAACTCTACTTAAACTCCAAGAATATCATTTATCCGTCACGTCTTTGCCCCAACTCCACGCGGTTCATCTACCACCCTGCTCCACTGTAAAATACACTTGAATTTGTTCATTTCAATAACCGTTACAATCACCTGACATTTTGGTACATTCTAACCTCTGTTTATATCAACTCTCTGGTGAACCCACCTTTTGCTCATAACCCTGGAATGTAAAGACGATTTGAAAAATTCACAGGATAGGGCGGTATATATGTATATATATATATACATATATATACATATAATTATACTTTGTTTATATGCAGTACTAAAATATATAAAGCGGATTAAAAATAAAAATTTAGCATATGCAGATTTGCCCCATTTTTTCCCCACCAACCAACCCAATCCCTTTTAAAATTGAGATAAAAAATCTTCAACCATTATATACTCCATTTAGAAACACCTTTCACCACAAGTACTTTCTTATCGTCACAACGGAGAAAGAGAAAGTGAAAGCGTAGCCTGAATCTCACAACTATTTCAACTGTTCCGAATTGAAGAAAGCTATTAAGAAATATACCCCACGGATAATGAGTAAATCAACAAAATCCAATCCAAAGACTAGCAATGCAAAACCTGCTTCTCAACCAGCTCCAAAGCCAGCTGTTGCTCAAGCAAACGGTGGTCAGCAACAAAATGGTACCAATGGTAAAGCAAAGTCAAATGGTATTCCAGCTCCACAATTGGAGCACGTTGAAGGCTTGAGCTCACCAGAATCACCAGCATCATCGCCCAAATCTAATGGTGGTGAACTGCCATCATTGGAACATAGAATCTCAATCAAGAGATCTAGTCAAGCTTCCACTTTGTCTGATATGGCATCTGGCAGAACCAACGAGTCGAGCCAAGCATCTACTCAAGCTACAAAGACCGGAGGAGCAGCCGAAGTAAAAGCTGCCTCCGATGGATTTGAATATAAATACACCGAGTTGTCGGAAATCCCTGCTGGTATTCAAAAGGTTACTGATGGATTCTTTACCGGTAAGACCCATTCACTTCAATTTCGTTTAAACCAATTGAGAAACCTTTATTTCGCAATTAAGGATAATCAACAAGAAATTTGTGACGCTTTGGAATTGGACTTTTCTAGAAACGCTTCCGAGACAAGAAACTATGAAATTGCCACCGGATTGAATGAATTGTTGTTTACCATGACCCAATTGCACAAGTGGGCCAAACCAGAGGCAGTTACTGATTTGCCAGTCAATTTATTAACCAACCCAGTCTATATTGAAAGAATCCCCTTGGGTGTTGTGTTGGTTATTTCTGCCTTCAACTACCCATTATTTGTCTCTATTTCACCCATTGTTGGTGCTATAGCTGCTGGTAACACTGTTGTTTTCAAACCATCGGAATTAACTCCTCGTTTTTCCAAATTGTTTGTCGATTTGTTGACCAAAGCTTTGGACCCCGACATCTTTTTCGCTGTCAATGGTGCTATCCCAGAAACCACCAAAGTCTTGGACCAGAAATTTGACAAGATTATCTACACCGGTAATGGTATGGTTGGAAGAATCATTGCAAAGAAGGCAGCAGAGAATTTAACCCCAGTTGTTCTTGAGTTGGGAGGTAAGTCGCCTGCTATTATCTTGGACGACACTAAGGACAAAGAGTTGGCTACAGTTGCACGCAGAATTGCTTGGGGTCGTTTCGCCAATGCGGGCCAAACGTGTATTGGTGTTGATTATGTCTTGGTTCCTCGATCCAAGCGTGCTCGCTTTATTGCTGAGCTCAAGAAGGTTATTGAAAATGAGCTTTACCCGGGTGTTAATAAATTCGACAAGAGTTTTACTCACATGATTCACGAGCGTGCTTTTGATAGAATGAACAATATCTTGAAAGAGACCAAGGGAACAATTGTTACAGGTGGAGATGCTGATGCAGAGACAAAGTATGTTGCACCAACAGTGATTGATAATGCTTCTTGGACGGATGCTTCAATGGAGGGAGAAATTTTTGGACCAATTTTACCAGTTCTCACATACACTGATATTGGTGACGCTTGTAAAGATATTATCAGAAACCACGACACTCCATTGGCTGCTTACATTTTCACCAGTGGATACACATCAGCCGAAAAGAACCCCCAGATTGCCACCATCAAGAAGTCGATTCGCTCTGGTGGTTTGATAGTCAATGATGTCTTGATGCACATTGCCTTGCACAATGCACCATTTGGAGGTGTTGGTGAGTCAGGATACGGTTCATACCATGGAAAGTATTCCTATAGAACGTTTACCCATGAAAGAACAACCATTGAACAACCATTAAACAACGATTGGATGTTGCAATCGAGATACCCACCATTCAATGCCCTGAAGGACAAATTAATGAAGTTGGCATTGTCTCCATATGGTGGTAGAGTTTGGTTTGGAGAACAAGGTAATGTTAGAGTAGATGGACCATCCACTTTCTTCAAGACATGGACTACTGCTGTTGGTTTGGTGAGCATGGTTGGTGAACTTGTCAGGGCAAAGATGTAGGTTTTGTCTAGTAACAGTGATTAATAATTGATATTGTTTATTGTATTGTGTGCTCATGTGTATTGAGATTAAAAGCCTGTAGATCAGGAAGCGGTGATCTTCAAGATCGTAAATTAGTGGATTACGAGCTGAGTGAGAAGCGATTTATCCACTTTGTGGAACAATTTGTGATTAAATTTGCGACCTCTTATCTCAAAACCACAGTCGTTGAGTATTGATTGCCTGCACCAATTCATTAATTTCAAAAACGTAGTAGCAATAACAGTAACCCACGCCCATTGCACAAGAATGATACTAAATTGACAATTTTGCCAAAATTCGCAGCCACAATTATTCTCAATTTACATCGAATTACACAAAAAAGCTCATATAAAAAATGCCACCACAATTTTTTTTTCTCAGAAATTATAGAATCCAAAAGTGAGTAGGAAAAACATAGCTTATCTTCAACACACAACCATATTCAACTATGAGGATGCCAGAATTGTATGCCTTGGCGCCAAGACCACGATGCAATGTTCTCAAGTCATAACTGTACGCTTTTGCAACGTGGAAAATGGTAATTGCAAAGCGCTTCGAGAGCCAGAAGACTGTCTCTGGATCATATATAAATAGGAGAACGTCTATTACAATGATGTGTTGCCTGATTCGATTGATAATCACTGAACCTAGAATACAGTGAATATGGCTAGGCACAATTCGATTGAACCGGCTTCATCTTTTGATAGCAGAATCACTACCAACTTGAAAAAGGAAGAAAAAGATGTCATTACTACAATTGAATCGGGCTCGTCTTTTGAATCTAAACAATTGGCAAAGAATCCCTTCTTGGATCCCAAAGTGGAAGAATATTATCGTGACCTTTATACCAAATCCCGATACGAGAGTTATTCGGCATTTGATCCCAATTTCGAATGGACTGAAGACGAAGAAAGAACCGTCATTTGGAAATTAAACTGGCGAGTAGCATTTACTGCGTGTCTCTTGTTTGTCAGCTTGCAAGTTGATCGTGGGAACTTGGCTCAAGCCGTGTCGGATAATTTTTTGGATGATTTGGGGTTAAACACTAACGAGTACAATACTGGTAACACCATCTTTCTTGTTAGTTTCTTGGCTGCTGAAGTTCCGTCACAGTTGATCTCGAAAGCTTTGGGACCTGATATTTTCATCCCCTTCCAAATTTGTGCTTGGAGTATTGTAGCCATGACCCAAGCTGCGCTTACAAGCAAGGCAGGGTTTTATATCACGAGATGCTTGATTGGAGCGTTGGAAGGTGGGTTTATTGCAGATTTGGTGTTGTGGTTGAGTTATTTTTTTACTAGTAAAGAATTGCCCATTAGGTTGTCTTGGTTCTGGACTACATTATCCTTGGTGCAAATATCGACATCATTGATGGCTTTTGGTTTATTGCGAATCAATACATGGGGCTGGCATGGTTGGCAGTTCCTATTCTTAATCGAAGGAGGATTCACTTTAGCCATTGGTATCGCATCATGGTTCTTGATGGTTCCTAGTGCTGTGCAAACGAAAACAAAGTGGAATCCAAAGGGTTGGTTCACCGACAGAGAGGAGAAGATTGTGGTGAATAGAATTCTTCGAGATGATCCGACTAAAGGATCAATGAATAACCGTCAAGCTATTGGTCCCAAAAATTTGTTTAAGTGTCTTATCGATTACGACCTATGGCCAATTTATGCCATTGGTCTCGTGGCTTACATCGGACAAGGCACATTCACTTCATATTTCACCCTTATGAATAGACAATTGGGATTCTCAGTATTTGATACCAATTTAATGACGATTCCCTACTCTGTGCTTCACATTGTGTTTTTGTTGATCATATCATGGTTTTCTGAACGTGTTGGTGAGAGGAGTTTGGTATGCCTCTTGGCACCATTATATGCAACACCCCTCATTGCTGTCATCAGGTGGTGGCTGGGCTCAGGTAAACAGATTTGGGTGACATGGGTATTGAATACATTGTATTTAGGTCAGCCGTACATTCATGCTATTTGTGTAGCTTGGGTATCAAGGAACTCGAACTCGGTCAGAAATAGATCAATTTGTTCGGCGTTGTACAATATGTTTGTTCAGTTGGGTAATATCATTGGTAATAACATTTACCGAGAAGACGATAAGCCCACATACAAGAGAGGTAATATGCAATTGTTTGTGATTACATTGATACTTATCCCGATATTGTTGTTGACTAAGTCTTACTACATGTGGAGAAACAAAAGCAGAGACAAGATTTGGAATGCAATGACTGAAGAGGACAAGCACGTTTATAGAGAAACTACAAAAGATGAAGCTAACAAACGGTTAGATTTTAGATTCGATCATTAGTTAAATGATAGAGTTGTGAATTTCTATGTTTAGCAAATAGAACACCTTCCAATCTCGCATTTCGTTGAGTATTTCTAAAGATTACGGATGACTGTCGGATGCGCCAACGGTTTAGTGATAAGAATTGTGGGTCTGAAAAAAAGAAATTTTTGTACTTTCTGAGATTTCCATACCTCGCCACAATTCTTACCTGCATTATCAATCAGAGACTATCCTTATCAGTCTGTGGGCAACTCCCTTGTATTTTAAACACTTAGGGGGAGTACTTATCGTGTCCCTAATTTAGAAGATGTTGATTAAGTTGGGTAAAGTATTCCTTTAACATTCAATGTTCTAGAACATTTAGCAGTTCCATCTATTGTTTAATTAGCCTTGGGTTGTGAAATGGAAAGTCGGCAGTGCTGTGGCATAATTAAAATCAAAGGGTGTCAACGTAGAAAAGGGGTAAAAGCTCGCGCACGTGATGTATGCTAATTTTGTGCGAATTTAAACGCCACGTTTGACACATTTTTTTTTTTCTTGTTTGCAACCACTAAATAATCAACTATGTTCGGATCAGAAGGACCTTGGCGGGAGTTCAAGGGAAAAGCATCGGTGTTGTTGACCATTCGGTTGAGTGTGTGCTTCGGAATAGGACCGTTAGGTTTTGGCGTTTGGAAATGGCTAATTTTACAAGGAATGCCGTAGTCAGAACTATGTGCTTATTTTGCAGCCACACCGTTACATATTCGGAAAAAACAATGGGGTAAAAAAAGTGAAACAAAAAATTAATTTCTGATGCAATTGCAACCACAGTTTTTTACTTCTTAAAACAATGAAAACCCAAATTTTAAAATTAGTAAAGTAGCAATTAGGAAACCAGAACAGAGGCAAATTGTTTCCCAATATAGTTAAGCGCTCACCACTCACCATTGTTTTTCTTACAGAAAATAGAGATTATATTAGCTAACCACAAACCATTTAAGGTAAAAGCACGTCAGATTTTTAATTAATGCCAGCAATTAATCAATGAAAAAAAGAAACAATATTTTCCACAGGGACGTTTAAAGATTGAAATATTTAAAATGCCTGTGGCTTCCTCTTTCAAACCCTTTATTCTTGGTAAACTTGATCGACATATTCTTGGCAGATATACTTTAGTCCCATCATCAACTATGACTCGTCACGGATCAACAACCAACGCCTCAATTTCTTCAGAAAATTCAGTGGCATCCAGTAGCGAAAATGACGCTGGGTTTATTAAGGGGTACAATAAGGAAGATGTTACACGTGTTGTGTCAGATAGTTCCTTGGAGTCGGATCAACTAGCTAAGAACCCTTTCTTAGATCCAAAGGTAGAAGAACATTATCGTGAGATATATACGAGGTCGGGGTATGAGAGTTATTCTGCGTTTGATCCTAACTTTGAATGGACGGCGGAAGAAGAAAAGAAAGTCATTTGGAAGTTGAACTGGAGAGTTGCTTTTACTGCATGTCTTTTGTTTGTCAGTTTACAAGTTGACAGAGGAAATTTGCAACAAGCTGTATCAGACAACTTTTTAGATAACTTGGGGTTGAACACCAATGACTACAACACGGGTAACACAATTTTTCTTTGTAGTTTCTTGGCGGCTGAAGTGCCTTCGCAAATGATTTCCAAGGCTTTAGGGCCAGATATATTTATTCCATTTCAAATTTGTGCTTGGAGTATAGTTGCAATGTCACAGGCGGCATTGAAGGGGAAAGCAGGGTTTTATATTACTAGATGCTTGATTGGAGTATTAGAAGGTGGGTTTATTGCAGATTTGGTGTTGTGGTTGAGTTATTTTTTTACTAGTAAAGAATTGCCCATTAGATTATCTTGGTTCTGGACTACTTTATCTTTGGTCCAGATTGCTACTTCATTGATGGCATTTGGTATTTTGAGGTTAAATACTTGGGGATGGCACGGTTGGCAATTCTTGTTTTTGATAGAAGGTGCATTCACGTTGGTTATTGGTATCGCATCATGGTTCTTGATGGTTCCTAGTGCTGTGCAAACGAAAACAAAGTGGAATCCAAAGGGTTGGTTCACCGACAGAGAGGAGAAGATTGTGGTGAATAGAATTCTTCGAGATGACCCTGGTAAAGGGTCCATGAATAACCGTCAAGCTATTGGACCTAAGAATATGCTCAAATGTCTCATTGATTACGACATGTGGCCTCTTTACGCCATTGGTATTGTCGCATACATTGGACAACAAACATTTACCTCATATTTCACCTTGATGAATAGGCAATTGGGATTCTCTGTCTTTAATACGAACTTGTTGACCATTCCATCAACAGTGATTCATATTATTTTCTTGTTATCGATATCCTGGTTCTCAGAGAGAGTCAACGAAAGGTCATGGGTCTGTTGTCTTGCACCACTTTATGCAACCCCAATAATGGGGGTGATCAGATGGTGGTCTGGTGCAGGAAAGGACATTTGGTCTACTTGGGTACTCAACACATTGTATTTAGGTCAGCCTTATATCCATGCCATTGTTGTTGCATGGGTGTCAAGGAACTCGAACTCGGTCAGAAATAGATCAATTTGTTCGGCGTTGTACAATATGTTTGTTCAGTTGGGAAATATTATTGCCAACAATATCTACAGACAGGATGATAAACCTTTGTATAAAAGAGGCAACATGCAACTATTTGCCATTACGTTGATACTAATACCCATGTTGGCATTAACCAAGTGGTACTACATTTGGAGAAACAACAGCAAGGAAAAGATTTGGAGTGCAATGAGTGAAGAAGAGAGACACGAGTATAGATTAACAACAAAGGATGAAGCAAACAAGAGGCTAGATTTTAGATTTGATCATTAGTTAATAGAAGTACATAATGTTATTATATTGATTTTTTACGGAGCATTTACAAACCCTGTTTCTTCGGGTTTGCAGTAGTTTGAACATATCATGGTTTATTTGAAATTACCACAACTTAATAATCTTTAACCTAAGAATTACTCTCCAAAATAATAAATTTATACGAAAACACTTTAATGACTTAAGAAAGTATAGCAATCGACTCCATGCCAAAGAAATGAAAATTTTCTAATTTAAAATTGACCAAGAAAGTTACAGATACATCGATGAATTAGTAATTAATCCCCCCCCCAGATAACTTAAATACGAAAGCTGCTGAAATCCTCTAAGTTTAGTATACAATGAGATATCCTAAGGCGTGTTCGTGAGTATGAATAATTTGGACAATTATTAATTCTAGAAATGTTGCAAAAAGAAAACAAAATGGGTTTAAGTTCAGCCACAATTATTTATCTCATTTGGTACCAGCTTAATTAAGCGTACCTTTACTGACTTTAATAGGAGAGAATAACGGCTTAATACGTTTTAAGAAACAAGCCAATTACGTTTTTGAAAATTAAAATTTGGTCAATGTGAAATGCTTCTACTGTGGCAAGTTTACAGACTACGAGATAAGAAAAATCCTGGCGATACCAATTGTTGTTACAAATTTGATGCTTTTTTCTGACAGATGTGCAATCATAAACGAAGCGTGTTTTCTTGATTGTGCCTTACCTCTGGATAAGCTAACTTTCAAAAAGTAGATAAGTTGGACAAATTTCCATTTATTGAAAGTACACCTCTGCTAAACCAAACGACTCCTTTTGTCCTAAATCCTTAGACTCACGTGTGCACATTTTATTTCGCAGCCACACCATTGAACGACAAAAACAGTGGGTAAAAAAATAAAAACTATCGTCAATGCAATTAAAACCACACTTTTCTCAAAACAATAGATTTAACTAAAATTAATACCGTATATAGAGTAACGATGTACAGTTTCGGATATAACCGCCTGCTTAATGTGTATCCACAATGATTTGCAACACATGTTTTTGAAAAATCATTGCAATTGTGGCCACTATAAGCTCATCTTATACAGGGAACCATGTACGACTATTTAAGTACAGACGAAGCTGTTCCAGAATACAGGACATCGAATCAATTATCCACTGAAAGAATTTATCAAAACTCCCTGTGTCACTACCCATTACTATTACCAACCATGGGTCTTCGTCGCTCTACCAATGATTCAATCTCATCAGATATATCAGTACGTTCCATCGATGATGTAGATCATTTGAAAAACAATGATAAACAGACGGTTACGAGGATTGATTCAGATCTTTCTATTGAGGCTGACCAGTTGAAAAAGAACCCCTTTTTGGATCCCCAAGTGGAGGAATATTATCGAGACATTTACACAAGCTCAAAATATGAGAGTTATTCTGCGTTTGATCCTAACTTTGAATGGACGGCGGAAGAAGAAAAGAAAGTCATTTGGAAGTTGAACTGGAGAGTTGCCTTCACAGCCTGTCTCTTATTTGTTGGTTTGCAAGTTGACAGAGGAAATTTACAACAAGCTGTATCAGACAACTTTTTAGATAACTTGGGGTTGAACACCAATGACTACAACACGGGAAATACTATTTTTGTTGTTAGTTTCTTGCTTGCTGAGGTTCCTTCGCAAATGATTTCCAAGGCTTTAGGGCCAGATATATTTATTCCATTTCAAATTTGTGCTTGGAGTATAGTTGCAATGTCGCAGGCGGCATTGAAGGGGAAAGCAGGGTTTTATATTACTAGATGCTTGATTGGAGTATTAGAAGGTGGGTTTATTGCAGATTTGGTGTTGTGGTTGAGTTATTTTTTTACTAGTAAAGAATTGCCCATTAGGTTATCTTGGTTCTGGACTACTTTATCTTTGGTCCAGATTGCTACTTCATTGATGGCATTTGGTATTTTGAGGTTAAATACTTGGGGATGGCACGGTTGGCAGTTTTTATTCTTGATCGAGGGAGGTTTTACTCTAACTATTGGAATTTTATCGTGGTTTTTGATGGTACCAAGTGCTGTGCAAACGAAAACAAAGTGGAATCCAAAGGGATGGTTCACTGACAGGGAGGAGAAAATTGTCGTCAACCGTATCCTTCGTGATGATCCAACTAAAGGATCAATGAATAATCGTCAAGCTATCAGTCCAAAGAATTTATGGAAATGCCTCATTGATTACGACATGTGGCCTCTTTACGCCATTGGTATTGTTGCGTATATTGGACAACAAACATTGAGTACATACTTCACCTTGACAAACAGACAATTGGGATTCTCCGTTTTCAATACAAATTTGTTGACTATACCCGCAACAGTAATCCACATCATTCTTTTGTTGTTTATATCCTGGTTCTCGGAGAGGGTCAACGAGAGGTCTTTCGTTTGTTTGATTGCGCCACTTTTTGCTACTCCATTTATTGGGGCTATTAGGTTTTGGCCCGGGTCAGGTAAAGAAATTTGGTCTACTTGGGTACTCAACACATTGTATTTAGGTCAGCCTTATATCCATGCCATTGTTGTTGCATGGGTGTCAAGGAACTCGAACTCGGTCAGAAATAGATCAATTTGTTCGGCGTTGTACAATATGTTTGTTCAGTTGGGCGGTATTATCGGCAACAACATTTACCGAGAAGATGATAAACCTTTGTATAAAAGAGGTAATATGCAGTTGTTTGCCATTACATTGACACTTATCCCGGTCTTATTGTTGGTTAAGGCTTACTATGTCTGGAGGAACAAAAGCCGAGACAAGATTTGGAGTACTATGACTGAGGAGGAGCAACAAACCTATAGAGAAACTACAAAAGATGAAGCTAACAAACGGTTAGATTTCAGATTCGAACATTAAATTTTCGGGACTGTGCTTTTCTCCAATCAGAAAATCGTTGATTATTTATTGAGGCATTTGCAGTGGCTGAAATGATATTTCCGAATGTTTGGTTTTGCTCAGGGTATGGGATTGTACTATATATCGCTTAACCTATATGACGTACTTTTCCATGTGGTCTAGAAGCTACTTCTGATGCTGGAGTGCGATTGTGAAAATTTAACTTTGTGTAACCAAACGATTAAACTGTAGTCGGACCGCTCTCTGCGCTTGTGTTTTGTTGCTTTACTTCAAGCATATGTTATTTAATTTTTAGATTGATTCGTCTAGATTACATTAGCCGTTAGTATGTTCACCCTAGTAGTTATATGGTGCACTCTCAAGGTGTTGCAGTGGAGAACTTTGTTTCTCTTAATAATCAGGCCGTATGGTAATTTTCAACTATTTAAATCTTCTTTGAACCATGCCTCCAGGGCTAGTAAAGTGTTCATTGCTGTTATTATTCCTGAATATAGAAGGTATTTCCAGTCCTTTTAGAGACTGAACCTCGCTATAGAGGCTTCTCATCTGAGTCATTGTGCAGATCGTACGGTGTCATTTTAACCCATAAGGAGGTGCAAAAAAAAAAGACACCCCTTCAACGCAGTACTCCACTTGTGCCAAACAACTAATCATTTCTAGGTGTTTCCAATTGTTTAATCTCATTGCTCACTTGTAAATCGCTTCATAATTATCAGATGAGATCGGTACAGTTTTAACAATTCATGGTAGCTCTTCCGCTATCAGTTCGGATCGGTGCAACCTTTTCCTTCACTGAAATCTTTTTTTAGCTCGGCTTATTTTCTTTTTGGCAGCCATCAAGTTAGAACAATTACGTTCAAATACTCATTCGATCCGAGCTTACTACTATTCCACGTTTAGAATCCAGGATGTTATTGTCTTTTATAACAGCCGCTTCTCAGTAAACTGTGAGTTGGTATGTGAATAAGTACCTCATCATAAGGGATTGTTTGTGTGAATATTGGTGGCTTTGACTCATAGTATATAAATACTGTCAAAGAAGACCCCAGAAAGTAATGGTAACGGTTATCTACTCTTATTCTTGGTGGCAGTAATCAACATTTGCTTGGCAAACACAATCTGCTTTCACTTAACATGACTCATCACAATCAAGTTGATGTTTCTTTTTCCTCTGCCCATGCTACTCCATCCAGTGACAAGGAAGATCGATTAAAAAAGCTTGACAAGGAACCCATCACAAGAATTAGGTCACACCTCTCATTTGAGTCCGACCAACTAGCTGCAAATCCTTTCTTGGACCCTAAAGTCGAGGAATATTATCGTGAGCTCTACACAAAGTCCAACTATGAGAGTTATTCGGCATTTGATCCTACATTTGATTGGACAGCAAAAGAAGAGAAAAAGGTGGTCCAAATATTAAACTGGCGTGTTGTTTTCATTGCGTGCCTTTTATTTATCACCTTGCATATCGATAGAGGTAATTTATCGCAAGCTGTATCTGATAATATGTTGGAAGACATAGGAATGACTACAAATGAATACAACACGGGGAATACCATCTTTCTCGTCAGTTTTATTGCTACTGAAGTACCTTCACAAATGATTTCCAAAGCGTTGGGTCCAGACGTTTTCATCCCGTTCCAAATCTGTTCATGGAGCATTGTCGCTATGTCACAGGCAGCATTGAAGGGAAAGGTTGGTTTTTATATCACCAGATTCTTGTTGGGCGCATTGGAAGGTGGGTTTGTTGCTGATTTAGTTGTGTGGATAAGTTACTTTTTCACCAGCAAGGATTTGCCCATAAGATTGTCCTGGTTTTGGAGTATGTCGTCCATATGCCAAATTTTTACTTCGTTATTGGCTTTTGGTGTGTTGAGAATCAACACCTGGGGCTGGCATGGGTGGCAGTTTCTATTCTTAATCGAAGGTGCTTTTACGTTGTCAATTGGAATTGCGTCGTGGTTCTTGATGGTTCCTAGTGCTGTGCAAACGAAAACAAAGTGGAATTCAAAGGGTTGGTTTACAGAGAGACAAGAAAAGATTGTGGTAAATAGAGTGTTGAGAGACGACCCCGGTAAAGGATCCATGAACAACCGTCAAGCAATTAGTCCAAAAAACTTGGTGGAATGTCTCATTGACTATGATATGTGGCCCTTTTATGTTATAGGGATTGTTGCATTCATTGGACACGGAACGTTCAAGTCTTACTTTACATTGATGAATAGACACTTGGGTTTTTCTGTATTCGACACAAACTTGTTGACAATACCCGCAACCGTCATCCACATCGTCTTTTTACTTCTGCTTTCGTGGTTTTCTGAGAGAATCAATGAGAGGTCTTTGGTGTGTTGTCTTGCACCACTTTATGCAACCCCAATAATGGGGGTGATCAGATGGTGGTCTGGTGCAGGAAAGGACATTTGGGCGACGTGGGTCATTAATACCTTGTACTATGGCCAGCCTTATATCCACGCAATTGTTTTTGCATGGGTTTCAAGAAACTCCAACTCGGTTAGAAACAGATCCATATGCTCATCATTGTACAGTATGTTTGTTCAAGTTGGGGATGTCATTGGTAACAATATCTACAGACAGGATGATAAACCTTTGTATAAAAGAGGCAACATGCAACTATTTGTCATCACATTGATACTTATTCCAGTTTTGTTGTTGACTAAGATGTACTTTATGTGGAGGAACCAGAGCAGAGATAGGATCTGGAATGCAATGACAGAGGAGGAGAAACACACATATAGGCTAACAACAAAAGATGAGGCAAACAAGAGGCTAGATTTTAGATTTGACCATTGATTGATTTTTAGAAGGTACATAGAGATACAAGAGATGTTAATCTTCAAAGCCATTGAAATAAATGATAATGTTACCATTTGGCTGAGTTGGTCATTGTATATACTAGCAATACTCTTTTGGTTTTCTTTAAAGTTTTATTGGGGAACAACTTCAATGACCACTAAAATCCAGCAGCATTTTACATATGTCTCATTTCATCTTAACTACGCCACTGTGGGGAAGAAAAACCACATCAGGGGCGACAACTACTGCTCCTCTTCTTTTACATTGCAAAATTATAGTATCAACATCCGGAAATATGAGACAAATAAAATATTCATTTCCAAAAAAAGCTTAATTTTTTCAACCAGTGATCATTCCATCCTTACCCCAGTATATACCTCCCTCACCCTCTTTTCACCCTACAACTGTGGGGCAACTATACTACCAAGAGCTGCTGAATTATGCTTTTCACGTTTTGATTGTTGGCGGCGCTAACTCCACAACGTTAGATATATATATGGTCTAATAAGACATCAATTGGACCTCGGATATAATTTGTTGTATGAGGTGTCTGAAAAAACAGCAGACTAAGGATTAGGTGCAATGGGGATTTAAGTGCACTTATCCCATGTGACTTAAAAATAATATGGTTTATCTATGTTTGGTAACAGGCCACTCACTTACCATCTTCTTCAATTGACAAGAAAAAATTAAGACAAAGAAAAATACTATCTCAAAATGACTCTCTGGTATTTTTAAAATTGTGGTATATCGAATTATGAGGTGTTAATTGGGCTCTTGTTGCCTGGTACGGACTATGGTGGGGGGGTGGGGGGGGGCGGGGAGAGCCACATAAATACCGGTTGAAATCTAGCTGAATTTTTTGGAATCAATTATGTCAACAAATTTAGCAGCAAATGTCTCCCAAAGAGAGCCATACTTACCCAGATTTGCAGGAAGTACCATCACCAACATTGTCACACGATGAAGCAATAGCTGAAAAGTCTAAGACCAGTATCTCGGAAATATCAGTCATCTCCGAGCACGAGAATCTGACTAAATCCCATAATCCCTTTCTCGACCGTGAAACAGCCGAATACTACAAAGAATTGTACGAAAAAACAAAGTATGAGTGCCGTTCTCACTTTGATCCTCATTTTGAATGGGCAGAAAAGGAAGAAAAGAAAGTTGTATTCAAATTGAACATTAGAGTTGCTCTTGCCGCATGTCTCATGTTTGTTGCTTTACAAATTGACAGAGTTAACTTACATCAAGCTGTTACTGACAATATGTTGGGTGATTTGGGACTAACCACTGATGATTATAATATGGGAAACACGATTTTCTATTTGTCATTTATGCTTGCTGAAATTCCATCTCAGATGATTTCCAAACGTCTTGGACCAGATGTATTTATTCCTATTCAGATTTGTGCATGGAGCATTGTGGCAATGTGCCAAGTTGCCCTAAATGGCAGAGTCTCATTTTTCATTACTCGTTGCTTAATTGGTGCCATTGAAGGTGGATTCATTCCCGATCTTGTGTTGTGGTTGAGTTACTTCTTCACCAGCAAAGAGTTGCCAATTCGGTTATCTTGGTTTTGGTCAACATTAACACTCACCCAGATTTGTATTTCGCTTCTCGCCTTTGGTATATTGCGATTAAGAGGCGTGTTTAGGTGGCCCGGCTGGGCTCACCTTTTCCTTTGGGAAGTGTTATTCACTTTATCCATCGGTGTTTTATCATTCTACATGATGGTGCCATCGGCAGTGCAGACAAAGAATTGGATGCATCCAAAGGGTTGGTTTACTGAACGCGAGGAGAAGATTGTGGTTAATCGGATCTTGCGTGATGATCCTGCCAAAGGAACCATGCATAACAGACAAGCACTTTCATTGAAGATGTTGTGGGAATGTTTGATTGATTATGATATGTGGCCGTTATACGCAATTGGATTGGTGGCCTATATTGGACAACTCACTTTTGGATCGTATTTCACGTTGATGACAAGGTCTCTCGGGTTCAGTACTTTTGACACAAATCTTTTAACAATCCCGGTTTCCGTGTTATACATATCAACACTCCTTGCAATAACGTGGTTGTCTGAAAAACTCAACGATAGAGCTTATGTATCATTGATTGCCCCAATTTATGGAGCGATATTGCTTGGAGTGATTAGGTTTTGGCCTGGTGCTGGTATCCAAGTGTGGCCCACTTACATCTTGAATACAATATACTTAGGTCACCCATACATCCATGCTATTCTTGTGTCATGGGTATCGAGAAATTCAAACTCGGTAAGGACTAGATCCATCTGTTCAGCCATGTACAACATGTTTGTCCAAATGGATTCAATTATTGCACAAAATATATTCCGTGAAGATGATAGGCCATTGTACAAAAGAGGTTTGTTACAATTGTGGTGTATAACCTTGTCAGTAATTCCATTGTTGGTATTGACCAAGTATTACTATATCTGGAGAAACAAGTCAAAAGCAAAGCAATGGGATGCAATGACGGAAGAACAAAAGGCTGATTATAGAAAAAATACCACCGATGATGGAAACAAACGTTTGGATTTTAGATTTGCTCATTGAAACTCTATGTTGTAAATTTAGTTATTGTTTTTCGAAATATAAACCCATGGCCAATTTGAACAACTCTTCAATCGTGTCCAACACTTTTTGTGCTTGCTCTCGGACAAAAATATCCTTGTCGGTAGAAGCAACATATTTCAAAATTGTAATTACCTTCTCGCGGTATTTTTCGGGGAACTCAACCTTGTCTGTTTCAGAAGTACCTAGTACTAAATCTAGAATCAAGACTACTGCCGCCCTTCTCATAATTGCTTTGTCTTCATTGGTTTCCAAATTGAGGATACCAAGGGCACAATCTAAAGCATTTTCTAAATTGCCAATTAATCCAATGGGGTTAACTTTGCAACACATTCCTAGTAGTGATATGGCTGACATTCTCACTCGATCATCGTCTGTATCATGCCTACGAATAATTGACAATGTAGACTCAACAATGAGGTTTGCCGACACTCCCTGAAACGTTTCGTGGGATACTTGAATATAACGAAGGATGACCTCACCGATCCTTAACCGTTCATCCAACTCTGTCTCTTCATTCATATATAGGCCACTTAAAGTCTTGAGGACAACAGGCTCATCCCATTCTATTAAGCTTTCCAATCCTTTGATAACGTTTAAATAAACAAACGGCTCTGGGTCTTTTAATTGTACTAAATGCAAATTAATGACAAAATCTAGAGAGAGCACTTCACTTTTAGATTCAATCAACTGGCGTAAAAGATAAAGCCCATGTGCTCGAATTGGTGCCAATGGATCATTCAAACTTGTAATTGCTCTACTCAATGTCAATTTTTGAGCGTCAAGTGCGTTAGTAACTGGGATATCCCCACTTAGAATGTTGGCTATCCTCGTCTCTAGTGCACGGGCTGACAGCTTGACATTCTCATTGATTACTTGCTTGGATAGATTGAATAATGATGTCTTGATTCCTGATAAAAGCTCAGTGCATTGATCATCTATCACGACATCGTTCTCCAATAAAATGGCAGAGAGCAATTCCAACAATACGGGCAAAATCTCTTCTTTATCGTCATCTTCGTCATCAGAATCGTGCATTGCATCATCACCATCTTCATCAACATCAAAATTAGCATTCAAGAAGCTTTGCACAATAAGCAACATCTCTGAAGGGGTTCTCGCGAGGCTCTCTTTAAATTTGTCTCCGATACTCTCCAACAACTTCAAGTCCACTAGCTTAATAAAGGGGCTCTCTTCATCATCCCCAAGTAAATTGGACCCCGATAACCAGCTTTTCAATATCCTGACAAAAAGACCCTGTATAATATCGTCATCGGCATTTTCCAACAATGTGATAAAGTTTGTACATGCGAAATCTAAATTGATAATGAAATTGTTAACTTTGGTCTCTTTGCTCTCTGACTTGAATTGGTGGCTGCTCTTTTCTATCTGCACCAAATTATTGGCTCCGAATGCAAAGCCCCATCCTTCTCCACTTTCGAAACAAAGATTCTTTGCTATTAGATCAATGCCAGCGAGGTCTTTAGCATCAAAGTCCTTCATCACCGTGAAATACGTCGTCATTATATTAGAAATCACCTCAACCGACTTGGCATTTCTTTTCAAGAACAAATAGTAGCCCCAAATAGGAACAATAATTGGTGCCATGACTGCCTTGAATAAATCTGGTTCTAATCCCTTTCTTGATAACGACAACAATACATTTACCTCATTGTTTAGTTGAGCTTCAGTGACTAAAACTCTCGATTGGTCTGGCTTGGGGTTGAACTTGTCCCACACCTGCTTTAAAAAGAAGTCTTGAACCACTAATCTATTTTTGCTCCAAAGCTTTTCAAGGATATATGCAACACACGATGCCACCGTTGGTCGATTTATATTGACTAATAGATTGTAACACTGGTTCCCAATAGATGTGAAATATTCTCTTGTGTTTATAGCTTTAGGTTTCAGCAACACAACATTAGCAACGTGATCAAACTTCGTGATTTCAATTTCGTCTTGGTCACGTAAACCCAATACGTATTCAATCAAGGCGAGTAATCCATCACCTCGTGGTGCGTTATAGTGAAGTAGTTGTAAATGGCTTATAACAAATGTTTTAAAGTAGATAGGTGATGGGGTTGTTAGTAAAAGGGAGTAGACTTGGAATAGCTCAAAAGTGTCTGGCACTTTCTCCACTGTTGAGTACTCTGTAGAATACTTGTTGTGATCAATATTGGGTATCGTATTCAAGGCAATAGCAATGGTGATAAAGTCAGATAAACCCGATCCCTTTCTAAGTAACTCAGTAACATCGGATGTAGTCTGAAAAAGGATAAAGAGTTTGTCGTAAATGAGTTTTAAAAGCTCAATGGCTTGCTCAGGTTCGGTGATCTTGTCTATTGTGACTGGTTTTCTATTCTCCTTCATCTCTTTCAATACTCGTTTCTCAAACGGTATGCCAATGTGGAATACATTTAACGCAGGGTAAACTCCATGTATCACAATAGTGTTGACAAGCTTGCTAAATGTTTTGACATCGTGTAGCGATATCGCAATTATCGATTTATCTTTGAATTGTGGCTCCAACGAATACTTTTGGATCTCTAGTAACTTTTCAAGTAGGTAATCAAGTACTCTTAACCTCGATCCACCATTGGTGTCGTCTTGGTTGAATATACGTATATAAAGTGTATCCAAGGTCAATTGATCATAAGACAAGTCTAGCAATGCTTCCAATTGCCCGAACAAGATGTCCATCGGTTTATCTCTTTTAAACTGGGGTTTATTGAGCCCTTTCCGTTGAGGGTACACTTCGTCTGCAGATCTCTTGATGGTCTTCTTTTTGGTGTCATCAGCAAACGGATTCTTTTTGGGCACTTTCTTGGAGGAAGTGGAGTCAGGCACTTGTTGAGGTTTTCTAGTCACCCCATAATCGTCTGAGAGTTCTTCTATTTTTGGTGACATGGTACTGAGTATACAGCAGAAAGAGTTAGCAATTTACTTTGTTCAGCCATTATGCCAAAGAGTCTACATGCAGTACTCTTTTGCGATGGTTTCAATATTTTTTTTTTTGTATTCCCATCATTAACATCATCATCATCATCACCACTGCTACTAATCAGTTAGTATATTCCCCGTTCCTTTTTGAAACTCACTCCACCCCTTTTGCTACCCAGTGACAGTAACTATAAGTTCTCAATATGACTCTGGAAGATAATAAACTAACACAGGAGGAGATGGATATAATCATGTCCGAAGCAAGAGCAGGTGAGTTAGAATCATTGAAGGAGATATTTGAGGAAATACCCAAAGAATCATTACTAGATATTAAAGACAACATGACTTTAGCCACTCCAATACATATGGCTGCTGCCAATGGTCACTTGGACACAGTCAAGTACCTTCTTTCAATTATACCCAAGCAAGAAGCTATAAGTCTAACGAAGGCAAAGAATGAAACGGGAAATACGGCTTTGCACTGGGCAGCATATAATGGACATTTGGAAGCTGTCAAATTGTTAGTTGAAGAATATGAAGCCGATGCATTTGAGAAGAATGAGGCTGGCCATGATTCGATATATGAAGCAGAAAACAATGGGAAAGTCGACGTAGAAAATTGGTTTTTGAAAAAGTACGCCCCAGAAGAAGATTTCAAAGTTGAGGAAGATGGTGAAAACACCAGGATTAGTTATCAACCGGGTAAAGAAAGTAAATTGGCTGATGATAATGCTAGGGAGGCAGCTTTTGCAGCTAAAGTGGAGAGCAAGCAAGTTGGAAAAGCAGAAAAAGGTGACCAACTGCTTGAAAATTCAACTGCAAGCTTATCTCTTGACTCGTGATATAAGTTGTATATAGAATATCATAGACAACTTTTTCTAATCATATTCAGTTATATTATTTAATCCAAAGTCGTGTATTAAAAAATGCGTCTTACAAAAAAAAAATGACATAAAAATTTTTCAGCTTTAAAAAAGAAACATCTAGAGTCATAACTACCTTCGCCTTCAGATCTTATCACCAACACATATATCCTCCCCTTCCTTACACAACACCAATATGTCTGATTTAGGTTTTGACCCATCATTAAAGAAGAAGAAGAAAGTCAAGAAGCCAGTCGATGGCGCATCGCCTGCACCAGAAAGCAGTGAGTCAACACCAGCAGCCACTGATTCCGTTGATGACCTATTTTCGGGAATGAAGAAGAAGAAAAAGTCCTCATCCTCCAAAAAGACGGAAGGATCAGTCGAAAAGTCTAGCTCACCAAGTGCAGAAGCCGATGTCACTGCTACATTGGGTGACTTGACCTTGAAGAAGAAGAAAAAGAAGAGTACCAAGAACTTGGACTTGAATGAATTCGAACAACAATTGGAAGAAGCAGGAATTGAAGACACAACTAATGAGCAAGCAGATGATGCTTTAAATGGAAGCAAGTTGGCTCAAACCGATGCCGGCTTATCATACGATGAATTATTATCGCGTTTCTTTGAAATTTTAAAAGAAAACAATCCTGAACTTGCTGGAGACAGATCGGGTCCTAAATTCAGAATCCCACCACCAGTATGCCAAAGAGAAGGTTCGAAAAAGACCATGTTTGCCAATGTGCAAGAAATTGCCACCGTTTTACAAAGAAACCCTGAGCACTTGATACAATTTTTGTTCGCCGAATTGGGTACTTCTGGTTCTATTGATGGTGAAAAGAGGTTGATATTAAAAGGTAAGTTTCAACCAAAACAAATGGAGAGTGTGTTGAGAAGATACATTATTGAATACGTGACATGTAAGACATGCAAGAGTATGAACACCGAATTGAAGAGAGAGAGTGCCAATAGATTGCATTTCTTGAGCTGTAAGGCATGTGGTTCCACCAGATCAGTATCTTCTATAAAGACTGGTTTCCAAGCCCAAATCGGAAGAAGAAAGAAGTTTTAAAAGTGTTTTCTTTTTTTTTTAGTTCGGTGGGGAACTACTTTTGGTATATATATTTTTAAGTCTGTTTTTGGCTATTCTATTTAAATATAATATTGTACATTATCTAGACCTTGGGTATACTAGAAACAATCTTTTTCAAAGGCGAACACCACGCACTGACTGCGTCATGGTTCATCATGTAATCAACAACTTCTGACTTCAATTTAGAAGAGTCTGCCTCACCAGCTAGTATTTCGTTGAATACTGATTCAATAAATGGTAAATGTTGTTCACTGACAACTTGAATCTGGATCAGCAATTTCCCTTTATAATGCGTTAGTTCCCTCTCTGGTAGTGACAACGGGAGATCAAACACTTTACCTAGTTGGACTAATATGTCTTGACGTTTCTGTCGCGCTTCGTCACCTGATAAAGAGACTTGTGAGCTGTTCTCGGAGAGTGATAGGGGCGTCGGACAGTCATTCCATCCTTCTATAGCATCCCCCCTTTGATATCTCGTCAACGTCATGAAAAAAAAAAAAAGAAGGTGGTTGGATGGTATGTATTGTTGTTACTGCGTGTTCATTGTGACACGTAAAGATTTTAAAACCGCATATTTCTTTTGGATCGCTTTGCGCTACCTCTTTTTGTTGAACTTTTATTAACACTAAAACGTTGTATGTGTAGATAAAAATGAGAGGTGATTTATCAATCGAAACTAACAGATCAATCTAACCTTTTATTTATAAATATGATAATATACAAATAGTAGTGAAGTGATAAATGGACTTTCTCAAATCCATCCAATTTTCAACAACACTTTGCACTTTGCTGCACTCTGCAAATTTATAACAATTTCCAAAACTAGGTTACATCAACAAACACTGATACCTCGGTCACAAAGTGAGGAAGATTCAGTACAACAATTGTCCAAAAAAAAAAAAACCTTAGCTAATCATGAAGTCAATAGTTTAGGCCAGGAGCTCTTCATGAAAACAAGGAAAGAAATTACAAATCTCCAAGACAAAATTAACATTGAAAGTAACTTCAAGTTAATATATCATAACCTACCAACCAATATAACGAACATCAAGCAAAATTTAATTTGAATTTGTATAGAAAACATCAATTCCTTCTTCAATTCTAAGTAAGAAATAAACAAAAAACTAATTTATTTTGTGTATTCCTTTACAATCAAAACCCGTTTTGATGTTTAAAAGAAACATTACATGGGATTCAAAAATCAAATACTTACAAATATTGAAATAATAAACTTCTCATCACAAGAGGTATTTTTGCAAACATTACAGTTGTAATGATTGAAAAATTCTCGATACAGAGTACAGAAAAGGGAAAGAAGAAGAAGAAGTAGAAGAAGAGTATCAGGAAAGAATCAAAGAGAGAAACTACACTTAATGTGTCAACAATACATCCAAAGCAATTCTTCTCTTTTTCGTCATTTTCTTCCTTTAGGAATTACTTACACTGAGTTCTTCGACTCTAAAATTTTGTAATAATCTAAACCTATGTTTCACGTCTCATCTTCGTATACCTTAAGCACAACTTTTATTTAAGTATTTCTGTAACTCACTTGCACGCAAGGAATCCTTCAACTAGCTAATACCAGTGTCTCTCTCTCAATATGAAGAATGGTTCGTAATATTTAACCCGTCATCAAGTAGTATATCTGCCGTTGGCCTCTTTTTAGGATCAACTTGTAAACATTTCTTTATCAACTCCATTAAATCATTACTATATCCATTATTACCCTTCGGTATCTGATACCTTCCCTGGCCAATAGCCACGTGCAAATTTGCACCTTGATCCATCTCCAATTTCTCAAACGGCGAATACCCAAAACAACAACTGTACAACAAACATCCCAATGACCAAATATCGGTAGCTTCGGTTATTTCTGAGCCAGTGGCAACGTCTAATAGTTCTGGTGCTCGATACGGCAACGTACAATGCTCCTGGGCGAAATTTGTCAATGCTAGTGCTTGCTGTCGAGTACGAATGTTGTACCTTGCCCTTGAGCATGACCCTAAGTCAACCAAAACAGGTAACCCTTCTGCCGAAATCATGACATTTGCTGGCTTGATATCGTGGTGAGCATAGGGAACCAATTCCTCCATTTCGGTCGAGTCACTGCCTGTTGCTGCTGCTCCTGCAACTTGCTCATCCTCCTCCTCCTCTGTATGTAAAAGCGCTTCTTCCTCATTGTCATCTTCATCAAGCCTAGCCGTATTTCGGGTTACCAGTTTGTGATTGTGCATAACCTTTAGTCCACGACATACACCAATGAAAATCTTGAGGATCTCCATTTCGTCCATTTTGGTACCATTAAGCACATTTTCAGTCAATATATCTTGTACTGATTTGGTAAAGTATGGTAATAATATGTAAATATGTCTTACACCATCAGGACTAGTTACAATTGACTCATCGATAGATTGAATGATATAGGGTGTTTTGGAATTAGCAAATCGATGATAGTTTTTGATTTCTCTCATGGCGTTTTTATACGTTTCATCTTGGGTTCCATAGGGACAATTGATTTGTTTCAATGCGTATGGTGCTTGTGATGTCAGATGTACCAAGTAAACATATGAAAACCCCCCTTCGCCAAGTAGTCTAATAATTTTATAGCTGGCATTGTTAATTTTTATTGTGGGCGTCGATATAGATGGGAAACACGGAAGGCATGATCCAAATAATGACAACAAAAGGTCCATGTTGTGTATTGAGATAAATGATGCTGTACTTGAATCTCTGGTGTCAATTGTCTTTTGGTGAATTTCGCTCAGTGTTGTTTTGAGTGTCGCAAAAGTTTGATAATGCGTCACATCTAATTTACCCACCATTGAGTAATCTATATATTACATACACCTTCATAACACTAGAAGAGACCTACCACAGCTGCAGTTCTTTACAAATAAAGTCGGACAAAGAAGTCTTTAAATTGGATAAAGTAGTACCTCTAATCTCCTGCTTGATCCTCTTGACTTGTTCATCCAGCAAAGTATCATAATTGGGACTCTTACTAGCCTTGCTAGGGTGATTAAAATCATCCACATCAACCTCATTGATGCATAATCGAGAGCAATTTTCAATTATGATGGGATTGCCACTTCTGTCTCGATCTTCAACAATGACTATCGAATCCCGGATTTGGTGAAGTCTAACTTGATGACACGATATAATAAAGATGCAATTGCTGGCATTTTGTATAAATACAGGACCAGCTGATTGTAAATAGCAGATGCACTCATTTCCATTTTGCAAATTTATGGAACGTGATTTGAGTGAAATGAAACTATTAGCAAATTTTGAAATGTAAACATGATCATCGGAATTTAATTGGTACTCTTTGTCGCAAACATTTATTGAATTGGAAGTGAATTGGGAAAATGCATCTGAATCAAGCCTAGAATTATTGGCATGTGTTGGCGGTTGTGGTTTTCCAATAAATTTAAAATTGACTCTACTTAGTTGGTTTTGCTTCGACTGAACAAGTTTGAATATCGAATTGATATTCTCACTCTCTAATTTCTTTGAGTAGCTTGTGCCTGGTGCTTGTGCATCTACGATACGTTGGAACTCAGCTTGGATCTGTTGTAGTCGATCTAGTGATGTACATGTGATGATCTCGACTCGTATTTCTTGTCCATAATAGATCAGTATTTATCACTTGGAGTTTGGTTCGGTTTGCAAAATGTACATACTGTTGAATAGTGACTTGTCCATTGGTAAAAGAACTGGTAAAGAGTTTTGACTCGTGGAAAAGAAAATCGTCACAATCTGCGCTGATTATAAACATTACACAAAATTTTAATCATTCTTGTCACAACTGCCGTGGGATCTACAAATACATCTATTTTGTACAATCAGCGTAACTGTATCTTTCATAAAGCAAGCGCCAATGTAGTATGTATCGCTATAGATCTCACCGTTTCCGAGAGTTGGAGGGTTTTCACTGCATGCCCTATATCCATTATATTTTAAACATGGTGAAATATAAACGTTAATACAACCACCAAAGGTTAAATTGATCCAAAAAGTATTACCCATTACATCGTAGCTCCATGAGTCATTGACAAGACTTTTGCAATGCTTAAAAACAACCGGTGCAAGTAGCCAGTGGCTGATAAAGAAGAGTCTTTGATATCATACGCTACCATTTCTACTTCAACCAGCAATTGAGCAAAAGAAAAAGTTACCGAGTGACCACCACCACCACCAACTGGCCAGAGATAAAACACTAGCAGCCATGTTTTCATCGTCGAAACCAAAATTTGCCCTTGAGCTAACGATAAATGAGCTTACTAATGTGCCACAAATCAATGGAGCTTGCTATATAGAAGTCGCTATTCGTGATTCCAAAAAGAAACACTTGCATAAACACCCGAATGGATCTCGAGCGCCATCCAAGGATACGTCATCTTCGTCAAACTCGACCTCAAATGGAAACTCGTTTGCTTCCAACCCTGCAAAATCTTTTCTAAACAAGCTTGATACAAAGGCGGCGAAAACTATCCACAAAGAAGTTGCTCAAGCCAAAAGCACCACAGGCAATGTCTCCACAACCACATCATTGAAAAAATTGCATAATTTCAAATGTAACTTTAATTACAAACTTACTTGTAACTTGAAGTTTAGTTTAAAGAGTCGGAAGAATTTGTTGATTGCCAACAAGTATTTATCGTTGAGGGTATATTATGTTCACGATGATAAACAAGGAGGTGATGAACAGATTGTAATTAACCTAGGACGATTAGAAGTGAACTTGGCCGAATACTTAAACTTTGAGGAGCCAGTTAATTTAAAATACTTGCTTGATGACTCAAAAGTCAATTCAATATTGAACTTGACTATTGGACTTTCAGAATTACCTGAAAACTTTGATTTCCACACCCAGTTGCAAATTCAAGACAATAACAGCAGTGTAGTGTCGTCAACTGCATTGCGCGAGGGTCTCCATCAAAACAAAAAGCGAAGTACCACTTTCAATGTACCTCAGTTTGAACGGAAGAATGTCTTTAATGGTATCAGCAATATATTCGGGGAAGCTAATCTCGATGAAAACCAAGGTTCACCAAAGCGTGTTCCAACGCCACCTACCCCACAATCGACCCCTAGTGATAGGCCGCCCTCGCCCTTGCCACGTAACCACCGTGCGGCATTAAATCAAGCAAGCTCGCCCCAACTGTCGGCATCATCAAACGTTTCTCTTGATGGGAAACCGATAGGCGACATTTCAAGCTTGAATGACCAAGATTTGATCAAATTGGTGGGCCAGTCATCTGACGTCTCCCTGGCCATGTCGACTCATCTGCCGAGCCTGAATGGTCAAATTGGTAACATAGCAAATGGTAACTTTGTGTCAGGGATCAATCGACATATCGCCATGGACCCAATTATCAACTCCTTGTACACCAAGATCCTAGAAAGTAATTGGGATCCAGCATTATATCCACTTTTAGATTACTCGCCTAACCAATGCATTGATGACATTTTTGATAATCCTGACAATCCGTATGGATGTAATTTGAAGTTGAAGGAGTTCTACGAATCGCAGGTTGAAAAAGATGAAAAGAATAGTGGATATCGAAACTTGAATGGATTGATTAATGAAGATAAATATAGACCAGACTTACAGAGTTGGACATTGCCAAATATAAAATAAGTCATGTGAATTAATTAGAGATTAAACGATGGAGCTGAGATTGAACGTGCTTTTGCCATTTGTTTCCCCTGGTTTTTCATATCCGCAAACCTTTGCTTAAACTGAAAGTCGGTGCATTTCAAAAGATCAATCATACCATACGACTTGCAATTCTTTTCATCCTTGTTGCTATTACAGAGAGCATTGAATACTTTAGTTGGATGTTGCTCGTGTGAGCAGTTGCGTTGTTTATTTGCAACTGATGTGTTTTGCCGTGTGCTTAAGGTGTTTGAAATGGCTCTCGATGGATGCGACGTAAATTGTTGCTTGTTAGTCGACCTTTCCCGGGGCGCAATAAAGCCTACTCCTTGAGGCACCTTGATCTTGTTGATATTTTGTTGCTCAATGCTTTTCCATTGGCAAAGATAGTCATTAAATGCATCATACTCATCATCGTCGTCAAATTTGTTGTTGCCACACCGGTCAATATCTTTATCATCACTGTATTCTCTGCCCCTTTTGGGTGGATTAAGCTCCACATCTTTTAACGGGGATGGAATATAAGGGATATGCCGACAATATGCACAATTTCGAAATGCATCAATGTTAAGATTACACTCCTCTGAAAAGCAGTTAAAGCGACGGATATCATTATACCCTTTGAATAAACCTCGTGAGATTGTTCTTGTTGGTAACACTTTACTTTTGAGACTGGAAGCGGACGATGTAGGGCGAGTGCGATCCCGTGACCGTGCTTGTGCTCGTCTATGGTTATGGTTATGGTGATGTTGGTGGCGCTTTTTCAGTGGCTCATAATTATTGAAGTTTTCACCAAAGATGCTGAGTGCTCTAGTGGTTGATTCGAGTGGTGGTAGATCCTTAAATGTTGGCTCAAGTGAAGTTGATTCAAAAGTGGAGAGTGTAGTTGAGTGGTTGACAAATATGTGAGACATTGAGGTAGCTTTACTATGGTTAGGGTAGACTATATTAGTAATGACACATGAAAGTGGTGGTTTTTCCTTTTTTTTTGATATTTTCAATTTAAATGTAGGATCGATTGTGTTTGTTTTTAAGGTTTTACACAAATCGACTAAAGAACTTGTATGAGTATATCAAGTCGTATTGTGTAAACAAAGACTTGCCCAAACAAACTCACTTAAAGAGATGAGGCCAAACTGCGGACATGTTACAATGATGCAAGTCAGAAGAAACATGCTGAGAAGTAGAGGTTTCGACTTGTATCCAACAGATCTCTTGCATGTCACTAAAGAGAAGGTAACGTGAAAGACCTATTCCGCCCATTGCTCCTCAAGCCTGATTTTTACAAATATATCACACATCATTACGTATATTGACATTACTGGTTAGCTCGACGATTACTATTGGGTCTATTTCCTCCTTGTCCTCTGCCTCTTCCACTTCCATTGCCACCATCTCTATTATTCCTACCACCGTTTCTTCCGCTGGCATCTCGGTTATCTCTATGATCTCTTCCTACACCCCCGTCTCTTCTCTTGACAAATCTATTTCTATTATCCTGTCCATGATGGTGTTGATGGTACATATTTTGTTCCTTGACATGATCCATGATTTGATCAGGTATACGTAAATACTTAATATGCATCCCTTTGATGTATATTTCGGAAATCTTGGCAAATTCATCGCCATCGGCATTGGTTTGAATTACATCATGTAATGTTAGATTCATCCATGAATCGCAGTTGGTTAAGTTTCCATTGTACGTCTCTCCTGTTTTCAATTCAACGAGGATAGGTTGGTTTTTTGCAGCTGTTAAAAGATACAATGGAAGCATTGGATTAGTCTGTCTGGTTGTATGATGTGAACAGGGTGTGCCTATCTTCTTGTAATGATATGAATTCTTGAAGCAATGATTGCAGTTTTGATTTTTCCTCTTTTTTTTTTCTCTCTGTTCAATTTTTGTTTTCTGTTTTTTGTTTTCATGGATTCACCGTTGGTAAAGAAACGAACGAAAGACCACAGCGATGGATGTTCGCATTGGTGTTGGAGTAGTGACTTATATTTAGAAATAGCGTTTGATGTCGAGACTCTTATTGACTCTCCGCATTGAGTGGTTAAAAGAAGACTTGCTGATTTCCAACATCTTGAAGTGAATTTTCTTTTTTAGCAGTTCACAAGAATGGCCATCTAATCTCTAGTCATATTGCAACGAGGCAAGAATGGAAAGAATTTAGGTCCAAACGGCTCAGTGGGCGTGATGACTGAATCTATTATCATCTAAACTGTATGCACAAATTTCCAGTGTCGTAAACGCAAATTTGCGACGCGGAACTGTCATGAAAATGTGCGAAATTGTTGTCATACCATTTTCTCCATACAATTGAACGCGATCTGGGACAAAGTCTAACTTTCTTATTAATCAATTTCATCACCACCGATACATACATACGTGTGCCACAACCAAGTCGGTGTCTCCAGCGCTCTTTCGATTAAGCAAATAACCTCCTGTGCTAGCGTCTCCGTATTACACCTACTGAGATAATAAAACCACAGTATTGAATAACCGAGATCGCAGAATTATTACAGTGCATTAAATGATAGAGCACGAGCCTTTAATGAAGCCTCTCTTTATGGAGAAACTGTCAACAGAGAGACAACGCACACTCTTCCTAGATCTACCCGATGAAGTACTTATCCAGATATATGACTGCTTACCTTTATCCACAATCAAGCAATTGAGGCTATACCCTGAGTTAGCCTTCACAATGCAACATCAAATATATAGACAAGGTGAGTACTCCATACTAATAGACGACGAAGATGAGGATGAAGCTGGTGCAGAGGGTCATAAGATTAGTGAGCTACAGAAAAATGGAAATGATGCAATTCATGTAGCTATATTTCAACATTATCGCGTTAATATTACATTGTGTGATTTCAAATCACTGATTGACAACTTGTTGAAATATGACCACCTAATTAGAGAAATATTTGACCGTCCAAGACTGGTGACGGTGAAGTTGGTGGTCATTTTACATTATTCATTGAACCGATTTACTGATGTTAAGGATTGCTTAAGCAACATTGATTTGATTAGTAAGCTATTTAATCCAAAAGGTATAAATGTTTGTTCAGTTGATTTGCAATTAAACAAGAAGCTGTAATTGCAGAAATTAGTAGGTTAAATGTGTATTTAGACTACATGTAATAAATGTGGGATTTAACTTGAGAACTGGTCCTCTACAAAGTAATCTACTTGAAGTAGAAGACTAACAGAATTTTAAAGAGTAAGGATAGACTCTAAACATAAATACTTCGACGAATATGACAAGCATATATTGTGTAGATTATATAAATTCGCAGCCAAATTGAGAAAAAGTTTACTTATTCTCAGGCTGTTAATAATACAATATTTGTTTTTACGTGCACTCTCAAAAACCAAGCAGAGCTCTATATGTATATAAGTGGTAGCTGCGAAGGTGTGCCAAAAGCATGAAGGGAGTAAATGCGTGATTTTGAAGACAGCATAGGTTATTCATTACAAGCAAGAGGAGTCTAACATCGCCAATTTTGTTGTTTCTGCCACAACCTTTATTAAGCTAAAGAAAAGGGGTACTCCCAATCTATTCCATAAATCAATCATGTACCTCTCTCGAGATACACCGTGAAGTCCAGTCTGACATTTGCATTTTCTAAAACCTTTTTTGGAGCTTAAGAATGACGTAATCCCAGAAATTTATTCAAAATACGCGACAGACCAGAGACCCTGCATATAAGCAGATGTCGTAGTTATACGAAGGATCTGAAGAAACTTTTACGAGTGACTGAGATTCAATCATTTGAGTTATACTCCGAGGCCTGGCAGCGATATCAAACTATTGATTGAAAATTGCCGCGTATAGATTTAATGATTCAGTTGACATATCGTGTTTAAAACTACATCATCTTTCTTCAACTAAATCTTTTGAAAATAAGCCAAGACCAAATTCAGAATATTTTTACAATAAATAATAATTTGTCATCATCATCTTCTTCATCATCATTCACCAACAACATCAACTCATTTTGTAATTCCTACTCACTATTTACTACTCAAGTATAGAAGCTATTAAACAACGCAAAGACTTATTTAGGGACTTCGTTTGTTTGGGCTACTCTTCGCGGAATCAGACACATCAATGTATAAACAATCATTGATACCCATTGCACTTATAACGTTCCTACTGTTACTATCGTTACTGCGGCCGTCGCCACCACCGTCACCGAGTGACACGCGTCCTAGCCTACAACACCCGACAACTATTTACAGCTCATCATTTACTCGGGCTATACAACAACGTGATTCAAATGAAGATGATGATATTGTACAATTTTCGATAGTACGGCCAACACCCACACAGGCTACACAGATACGGTCCATATCATCGAACCTGACCACCACTATTGCCTCATCTCAATCTACTGAAAATCCAAATGACCAAGATGTATTTAAGTTGGTTTTCACCGTGGGTTCAGATGATTCTTATTATAATGCACGTTTCCAATTTGGTGACAATCTGCAACAAAATAACGACTCGGACAACTCGGACTCGCAAGGTATTGGACTTCGATTAGACTTGATCCAGCCAGAAGTGTGGGTCATGAATGAGGATAAATATAAAGAGTGTTCTGAGATTTATGAATCACGAAGCAGTATTTTGAATCAATATCTGAGCGCTTCCAGCATACCTTCGTCAGTCACTGACAGTCCATTATTTACAACCAATTGCGCAAAACGGGGGTTATATACCAGTTCAGAAACCATGCCAGCGCCACTGGGTGTCGGTGATGCTTCAATATACAATGGTGACTCGTACATTATTCCCTATATGAACCAAATACACGCTAAGGGACAATTTGCTACGGATAATTTCAATTTCAACTTGACTCTGGGCTACAATTTTCAAATGTCAAATTTCACCTTTGTCAATGTTAATGACACAAATGTATTTGTTGGTGGATTAGGTTTGGCAAGTTACCCAAAGGGCAATGGGTTTTTGTCTCGATTGGTGCAACAAAGCATCATCAAGTCACAAAGTTACTCGCTTTGGTTTAGTAATTCGGCTTCAACGGGCAACGAATCCATTGCCCAGTTGATACCTGGTGTTGTAAATCGAAAATACTATGTCGGGGACTTGTATTCGGTAGATATGATACCTCATACTGGTGTACGATACAACTCGAGTCAAGATTCAGCCAATGGTGATTTAGCCAATTTGATTCTACCTATAGTCAATGTTGATAATGTAAAAATTGAACGGGTAGACACTGGAGAAAGTGTTTCGATTAAGTCAGATGAAGACGAAGTGTTGCCTGTTTTGCTTGACTCAAGAATATTATACTCATACTTGCCACTTAATGTCATTATAAACTTGGCGATCCAGACCAATGCGTTTTATAGCTCAGAAGCTAATAGATGGTTAGTTGAATGTGACACTTTGACTTCCAATGGAAATGCAACAATTGATTTCGTTATTGGTTCGGTTACGGTCCAAATACCGTTGCTTGAGTTTTTAGTCGATGCAGTATACAATGGTTATAACTTGCAATTTGAAAACGGGAAAAAGGCATGTTATTTGACCTTTTTGAGGAATGATTATGCTGGTTTCAATTCTTTGGGGTTGCCATTTTTAAAACACATTTATCTCGTTGTTGACAACGATGGGAAACAAGTGGCATTAGCAAACAGCAACAAGTTCCTTGACGTTGATCAATCTGAGCTACTTCATTTACAAGAAAGCGATGTGCTACCAGCGTATAATTATTCATCGGTTGCGCCAGCTGATAAGAATATATCCTCAATTGCATACATTGAATCAGGTACGATTCCATTTGCAACGCCAATGACGTATGCCAATGTCGGCAATGTCACTACTGAAGCAATCACGTTGTCCTATTCCCAAGTAACAGTCAATGGAAGTGAAACCGTTGCCTTGGATATCCCAGCTAGATTGAGTGGAGCTTTGATTAGATCTGGCTCTATATTTGTAACTGGTGTTACGGCAAGCTCATCTCAAGGTTCCACCCAGATATCTTCTAGCTCACTGGGAAATGCTCCAGCTTTGCAAGTGGTGAGGATCGGGCGCAAGAATGATAGCGGGAAATTGAGCATATGGATCACTGTGGTAAGCATATTTCTAGGCATTTTCTTGGCTATGTCATGATACAGACGCCTTTTATAAGAATGGATGTAGTTGTATATAGAATAGATGATACACTACTTTGAGGTGTTTTGCAATCACGGCAATGTCGTGAAATTATCAAAAACGACACTAAAAGTAACCCCGCTTCTGGGCTCAATCCATATCCAAATACAGTTAGGAGCATAGATGGATTCAAATTATCAAGAATGATGCTAATATCACTCACCTCAACTACGTCTGATGATGAGCTATTGACTGTTTCCCTTACAAATAAAGACCTAAGCGTCAAAACGAAATTGTGGTACCTGAAAAAGTTTAAAAAATTTTTCACAATTTGAATAGTACTATGGTGTCTATTGTAACTGAGCGTGTAGCTTGACTTCTAAGTCAATTATCTGACGGTTTTATCAAAAAACACTAACCAAAAGTAATAGTACTAGATCTCTACTGTTGGGGGTGATTGCCTTCGGTTATACCTCGTCTATTGTTTCAATTTTTGTTCCCAATTAGGAAAAAGATTTCAATTGACACTCAGGCACACAACAACAACAATCAAAACAATCAAAAAATCACAATTTTTCAACACACATTTATACCAATCTAATATCACCAAATCATATAAACCACTTCACAGTTATACAACACCTTTGTTAACCAAAAGAGGGATACATATTTAGAATACCACACCCCGACAGCAAGCTATAACGAGTATCAAGTCACAGCTACTCGCGAAAACTCTTTCCCCCTCATTTCCCACATTTGCTATTACCATCATGTCCAAAAACAAAGACCCCAACTCGCTTCTAAATATCCAACATGATTACATATACAACAAGATCAAAGGTATCCAACAACCAAAGGAGATCTACAACTTGGTGATTGATAAAAAGGCGGAAACCATACTATATAAGACATTCACCAAGGAACAATTGTTACGAATAGTGGCATCAGTGGAACTTATTGATTCCGAACGAAGGAAAAACACCTACATGACTGCCATATACATGGTTGAACAGTCCATCTACAACATGAAGTGTATAATGGCTGATGTAACTACCAAACGCTACAAAAAGGGGATGACATTATTTGCCTATCAAGATGAAGATGTTGACCCTAAAGCAACAAAGTTTTTCAACAATAAATTTCTTGCCAATCCTAGTGTTGTTGATTATTTGGCCTATATTGGACGTATTAACTTTGAGTACAATGCGGTTGAAACTAGGGTGTTTTTAGCTGATGACAAAACTCCCAACTCCATGCCCATTTATTACAACCAAAATGTATTAGATTTCGTTATGCCACAGATTAAGCTTGTTGCCAAGTGTTTGTTAAATGTGATGATATCTATGGAAGAGTATCCCTTTATCCGGTTTTATCGACCAATGGATGCCAATTACGATGCACAGCGATTACCCGAATTGATTGCTAATGAATTTCAAATGCAAATGGACGAATACTGTCGTAGCAATCAAAACTACCCTACGCCAGAAGTATCGGCTAAAACCAGGTCAATCTTGTTAATTACCGACCGTACTATTGATCTATTTGCTCCATTGTTGCATGAATTCACTTATCAAGCGATGGCGATGGATATAGTAGAAAGTTTGGAAAGAGATGGCGTTTTCAGGTATCAGAGCGAAAATGAAAAAGGTGAAGTCAAGGATGTTGAATCCACTTTAGACAATGAAAATGACGAAGATTGGATCAATTTACGACATTTGCATATTATTGAAAGTTCAGAATTGATTGTCAATAAAATAACTGAATTGATAAAAAATAACCCATTAATGATTGATCGGTCCAAGGCAAATACATCATCCGACTTGATGTATATTGTTGCTCATTTGAAGGGGTTTGATGAAGAGAGGAAGCAGTTGACTCTACACAAGTCGCTTATTGACAAATGTCTTGATATAAATGCGCTGAGGAAATTGGCAGAGTTTGCTGCTGATTTTGAGCAAACTTGTTGTGCTGATGGTGTAAGTTTTGAAGGTGAGAGAAACAAGCACCTACACGATGATTTAATTGTCCTTTTAGCAAGAGATGATTTGCATATAAATGATAAAATGAGGTTGATTTTGATTTACGCTTATTATAGAGGTGGATTGATTCGAGCCGATTTTGAAAAGTTGATTAAATTTATCGGTGTTGATGATCGTCATATTACGGGATTAATGGAGAGATGTTTTAATAATGTTGATAAATTGGGATTTCAATTGTTTAAAACCGAAATCAAGGATAAAGCATTTGGAAAGCAGTATTTCCATACGATAAACAATGAAGGAACTTACAACACTAGTAGATACATACCCGGAATCAAAACCATTATGCAAAACGTTGCCAAGTATTCATTGGACAGAGAATGGTTTCCATATTTCCGTGACATTCCTTTAGACGACGAGGTCGTAACTACTGAGCCAAAGGGGTCAGCCAAGAATGATTTACATCTGAGTGGTACTTTAAGAAACCCCAGGATTAAAGCCAGTTGGGCATCACAGTCTGGAGCATCGGCAGCAAATCTGTCTAGATACGGAAGTGGCAGTCACAAGCAGAAACAACGTATATTCTGCTACGTTGCTGGTGGAATCACATATAATGAAATTCGTTCCATTTATGAATTGTCAAATTCATTGAATAAGGAATTTTATATTGGATCAGAGCTGATCTTACGTCCAAGAGACTTTCTCATTGGGTTGCAAAATTTAAGTAAAAACAAGACTTTGGAGGCGTTGGATTTGAATATAGTGAAGGAGTCGCTAAAGAGTGACGATATACCAAATTACTTGTACAACGATGGAGGTATACCCAGATCCATTCCTCGCCAGCAAAGTTCAAGTCAGCAGGTTCCCACAATGAGAGGAACTGGTTTTGCACAGCCGCCACAACAGGAAAGCCAGTTTGGGCAAGTTTCGTCCTTCCAGCAGCAAGTTGAACAACAGCAGCAAATGTATGCAAAAGCGCATGGAGTTAACAGCAATTCTGGATCATCTGGCAATGGCGGTGGGCATTATAAAAAGAGGAGCTCAAAGTCAGGTAGTGCTGAAGCTAGTAGTGCAACTACTGAATCAGTAGATGGATCGAGTTCTTCTTCTGGTAAGCGATCAAGATTGAAGAAATTGTTTAAATAGAGTGCGATGGAAGTGTTGTTTAGTGTGAGTAGTTTAATCCCATTTACTCGAGAAACACATTCTCTTACTACGGACGATCTTAAAACCGCTTCACCAGACATTCGCCGTGACAAGATATGTTCGGACTTGCCTAAATGGGGAAAGAAGCCGTCTGAATGTAATTGTTGTTTGTCCTAGTAAATAATTTTGTGTTATTTATTATGCTTACGAATCACTCATGCAATTTTTCAATGTGCCTCTTTCTTTTTCTTTTTGTTTTTCCCCTCGTGAATTTTGTCAAACTCTCTCTACTGATAAAGAAAGGTTAGTTTAAAACAGGGTCAGTTCATTTACACAGGAGTGACAGACATCTCTTGCTACCACTTTCCAAAGTCTTGAAAATAACTATACCAGAAACTTTTTTCACCACAATGGAGCAGATTGACTATGCAACCAGTTGGAACCCTTTTACGATTAATCGATGGGATTTTCTCATCCACGCTTTAGCCATCGATAATAGTGAGGTCGACAACTCAACTGGAGAGGTGATTAAATCATTCACATCATCGCCGTCTCTGTGGAAGATGTTGAGCTGTTCTTCCAAACATGAAGCTTGGGGTCCTTTATCGGATAAATATAACGATTTCACACCGTGTTTTCTTCAAGGGATTCTATTTGGCGTGTCTTCAGTACTTATGATTTTTATTGGATCTTATCAATTGGTGTATTTACGAAATAAGAGAATAAAAGTGGCTAATCGAGTCGATTGGAGCTTCTACGTTAAGTTGTTACTAGTGGCAATTCAGTTGGTGTTCCAGATTTCCCTTTTCGCAACGCATCCTTTACATCAAGGTGGTATAATTGAAACATCGCTAGTGTTGAATGTTGTGTCCACTGTTGTTGCCTGGCTTATTCATTACTTGGAACAGTTTAAATCGACAGTACCTAATGGAGTGTTGTTGTTTTATTGGTTGTTTCAAATTATTTTAAACCTAGGGAGAATCGTCAACTTGCACCTACGTCATCAGTTTGATCTGCACTTTGCCGTTTTGGTAGTTTTAAGTACAGTCAATGCATTTAGCATCTTGATTATAGAGACTGTTTTCCCAATGAAGCCTTTAAATTATTTGCAGAGAGCTAAGCATGTATCGCCTTATGATCGTGCCAATGTTTTTTCGAGAATTACGTTTGATTGGATTGGTGGATTGATGAAACGTGGCTATGTTCAATTCCTCACCGAGAAAGACTTGCCACCACTTCCAAAATCATTAAAGGCAAGTACAACCACTGATGATTTTGACTATTATTGGAATAAGCAACCAGCTGGGAAAAAGTCATTATTTTGGGCAATTTCAAAGGCCTTTGGTAGTCAATTCTTACTTGGAGGTGTTTTTAAAGCTGCTCAAGATTGTTTGGCATTTATTCAACCACAATTATTGCGTTTGTTGATCAAGTTTGTCAATGACTATTCCAAGTCGATGAAAAAGGGTGAGCCATTGCCTTTGACAAGAGGGTTGTTGATTGCAGTGGCCATGTTTGTTGTTTCCATTATGCAAACTGCATGTTTACATCAATATTTCCAAAGAGCGTTTGATTTCGGAATGAAGATCAAGAGCTCTTTAACCTCAACCGTGTATGATAAGTCACTTGTATTGTCCAATGAATCGAAGCAAGAGTCATCAACCGGTGATATTGTAAACTTGATGTCGGTTGATGTGCAGAGATTGCAAGATTTGCTGCAGAATTTACAAATTATTTGGTCTGGACCATTTCAGATCATCATTTGTTTGTATTCGTTACATGGGTTGATTGGTAACTCCATGTGGGCTGGTGTCGCAATTATGTTGATTATGATTCCATTAAATGCAGCAATTGCTAAAAAACAGAAGCAATTGCAAAAGACACAAATGAAATACAAGGACAAGAGGTCGAGATTGATTAATGAAATCTTGAATAATATCAAAAGTTTGAAACTATATGGATGGGAAGTGCCATACTTGGACCGGTTAAACTACGTACGAAATGATTTGGAATTGACAAACTTGAAGAGAATGGGAATCTTTATGGCAACTGCTAATTTCACCTGGAACTTGGCACCATTCTTGGTTAGTTGTTCCACTTTTGGTGTGTTTGTGTTGACCCAGAAAAGGAGTTTATCTACTGACTTGGTGTTTCCAGCATTATCATTATTCAACTTATTATCATTTCCATTGGCTGTGGTTCCCATGGTTATCACAAACATTGTTGAAGCACAAGTTGCTATTGGAAGATTGACAAAGTACTTGACAAGTTCAGAATTACAAGACAATGCTGTGGTGAAATTACCACCAGCGAAAGAAATGGGTGATGTAGCCGTTTCAATCCAAAATGGAACCTTTTTGTGGTCTAAAGCCAAAGGAGAGCAAAACTATAAAGTCGCATTGTCCAACATCAATTTGACTGCGAAAAAGGGACAATTAGACTGCATTGTTGGTAAAGTTGGATCAGGAAAGTCGTCAATAATTCAGGCAATCTTAGGTGATTTATACAAATTAGATGGTGAAGTGGCTTTACATGGTAAGGTGGCCTATGTTTCGCAAGTGCCTTGGATAATGAATGGTACTGTTAAAGATAATATTTTGTTTGGACACACATACGATGCTGAATTTTATAATCACGTGTTGAAAGCGTGTGCATTGACAGTTGACTTGGCCATTTTACCCAAAGGTGACAAGACGGAGGTTGGTGAAAAAGGTATTTCATTATCCGGGGGTCAAAAAGCTAGATTGTCCTTGGCTAGAGCTGTTTATGCTCGTGCCGATGTTTACTTGTTAGATGACCCATTGAGTGCAGTTGACGAGCATGTAGGAAAGCATTTGGTTGATCACGTCTTGGGTCCAATGGGTCTATTAAGAAGCAAGTGTAAAGTTTTAGCCACCAACAATATCAAGGTGTTGAGTATTGCCGACCACTTGCATTTGGTGAGTGACGGAAGGTTGATTGAACAGGGTACTTATGATGATATTATGAAGCAGGATAACTCAAAGTTGAAATTGTTGATTGACGAGTTTGGTAAAAAGAAAGAAGATAGTCCGACGCCAACGCCATCGACGAATAAGAATGTTGACGGTGGAAAACTTAAGCCAGATGATGGGAAGGATTACGAGGTGAAGGATGATGTCAACGTAGAAGACTTGGAATCGGATTGTGATTTGGACATAATCAGTTTGAGACGTGCTTCAGAACAACCATTGATTGCTGATGACGAAAGAGACAATGAAGAATACCTTGAAGAAGTTGAAGAGTTACAAGAGGAAGACGAAGATACAAAGGCAAGAAAAGAGCACATTGAGCAAGGAAAAGTGAAATGGGAAGTGTACACCGAGTATGCCAAAGCTTGTGGGCCAGTTAATGTGATTATCTTTTTGGGATGTATTGTGATATCATACCTCGTCAACGTTAGCTCCACGTTTTGGTTAGAACATTGGTCGGAGATAAATACCAAATACGGATACAACCCTAATGTGGCCAAATACCTTGGAATTTACTTCCTTTTGGGTATTGGGTACTCGACATCTTCATTGATTCAAAACATTTCCCTTTGGATCTTGTGTACAATTCAAGGATCTAAGAAGTTGCACAATGTAATGGCAGTTAGTGTCATTCGTGCACCAATGACGTTTTTTGAAACAACGCCAATCGGAAGGATATTGAATCGGTTTTCCAACGATATTTATAAGATTGATGAAGTCATTGGCAGAGTGTTTAACATGTTCTTTAGCAACACGGTCAAAGTTTTTGTCACCATTGTCGTTATTTCGTTTTCAACATGGCAATTTGTGTTTTTGATTTTACCATTGGGAGTGTTGTATGTTTACTATCAACAATACTACTTGAGAACATCAAGAGAATTAAGAAGGTTGGACTCGGTTTCAAGGTCGCCTATTTACGCTAATTTCCAGGAATCATTAGTTGGAGTTTCAACAATTAGGGCTTATGGAAAGGAGGCGAGGTTTAGATTTTTGAATCAATACCGTGTTGATGAAAACATGAAGGCATTTAATCCAGCAATTAATGCCAACAGATGGTTGGCAGTGAGATTGGAGTTTTTGGGATCCGTAATCATTCTTGGCGCTGCCGGTTTGTCGATCCTCACGTTATCATCAGGACACCTTACTGCCGGTATTGTTGGTTTATCTGTTTCATATGCTTTGCAAATTACTCAGTCATTGAATTGGATTGTTAGAATGACTGTTGAAGTTGAAACAAACATTGTTGCTGTTGAAAGGTGTTTAGAATACTCACGATTGAAGAGTGAAGCACCGGAGATTATACCCGACCATAGACCACCTCATGCTTGGCCACAAGATGGTGAGATCAAGTTTGAGCATTATTCAACAAAGTACAGACCAGAGTTAGATTTGGTGTTGAAAGATATCAATATTGATATAAAGCCAAGAGAAAAAATTGGTATTGTTGGAAGAACAGGTGCTGGTAAATCGTCAATTACTTTGGCCTTGTTTAGAATCATTGAAGCATTTGGTGGTGATATCAATATTGACGGAATCAAGACCGATACCATTGGGTTGTATGATTTAAGACACAAATTGTCCATTATTCCCCAGGACTCGCAAGTTTTTGAAGGTACTATTAGATCCAATCTTGATCCAACCGATGAATACTCTGATGATCAAATATGGAGAGCGTTGGAGTTGTCACACTTAAAGGAACACGTGGAGAAGATGTACGCTGAACGTGATGTTGAAGAACCCATCAATGACAACTCTAACCAGCCACGCGATGTTGTTCATGAAGCAGAAAAGGATAGAGTTGAAACACCATTGGATGTCAAAATCACCGAAGGAGGTACTAATTTATCCATTGGACAACGTCAATTAATGTGTCTTGGACGTGTGTTGTTGAAACTAAACTACTCCAACATCCTTGTCCTTGATGAAGCCACCGCTGCAGTTGATGTTGAAACTGACCAGATTTTACAACAGACTATACGTACTGAGTTTAAGGACAAGACTATTATAACTATTGCCCATCGTTTGAATACTATTTTGGACTCGGATAGGATTTTGGTTTTGGAAAAGGGACAAGTGGCTGAGTTTGACAAGCCGCAAGAGTTGTTGAAGAATAAGGATTCGTTGTTTTACTCCTTGTGTAAGCAAGGTGGATTTATTGAAGAGTAGATGCTGAGTAAGGTAGATTAAGGAATATTTATATAAAATATGTTTGTTTTAGTATTCACTTCTCTTTCGTAATGTTGCAACCGGGTACAAGTCGGCAAACTCGGCCTTATCAACATCAACTGGGATCAGATTGATTTCAATGACTGGAGTTTGTACTTTACCATCGGGGAAGCTAAGACATTGTAATATTGTTTCTTCGAGCGAGACGTAAATGGAATCACCGCCAACCGTAAATGTAACGCATGGGTTGTCCAATTGTATAATGTTGTGCAATTTGAGCTGATTTTTGCTATACTCCAATACGACCAAACACGAAGTATGCTCCACTAAAACCACAAAATATTTTGCATCACCACGTTGCATACATTCAATCTTGGCGACGCTAATCTCCTTGGGAGAGTTTTCTGATCTATATTTTTCAGGTGGGAAGTGTGCATCAGTCAAAAATGGAGTCATTGCTTCTTTCAAATCAAATTTACTCAACAAGTTGCCCTGGTACCAATTCCAAACGAAAATATAATCATCACCACCTCCAGATACCAATAAATCATCAATTAGACAAAGCTGTGATACGAATTCCTCATGGCTGTGTAAAAACAGTTTAATCACATGCGATTTGGGATAATTTGATATCCTTATATGTTCATCTCTATCACTAGTGATTAAAAATGGTTTGTCATTGTGTACACCCATCACCACATTGGTCAACATACTTACATGGCCCAAAATGGGTACTAAATCCTTTTCCAATACTGGTGGATTCAGGTCAATAGGTACAGTATATGCATCACCAAACTTGTCGGCCACAATTGCTTCTCCGTCATACGTGGTTATGGCATATGGACGTTTGGGCATTGGCTGTCGCTTGCTCAATGTTAGAATGTTGTCACTGTTATGGTCAATGGTGAATATGAGCACCGACTTGTCGGAATCGGTAGATGCAACAAGATGCGACTCAGTCAAAGCCAAACATTTGATATGGTTGTGGATCTGGGTCTTTGATGAGATGTGTTTTCCAGTTCGTCTTTCCAATTGATTGTTTTTATGTGGCGATTGTTGATCGTCAAACCAATGGCCCTTAACTTCTCCGGTTGATGTGCTATAAACAATGATGTGGTTCTGCACTGCCGCAAACAAAAGAGTACCTTCCTTGTTCGCTAGGAGAAGTTGGAATGGATGCTTCATCGGTACAGATTTGATATGAGCGATGAGCCTTTTTCTTTGGTTTGACTTATTTTTTTTTTTTTTCATTACAATATTATAAGCACTAAACTACGATTTACACACAAAATAATCATCTCTTTATAAACCCCCATCCATTAGCCCAACCATTCTTCGACTTTGTCTCATCTTTGCTGCTGCTACTATTGGTGCTGTGCGATACACCTACCTTTTCAAACCCAGCAACCAACTCAGCATCATTTTCCTTCTTGGCACTATCATCAACGATAAACTTGTGTGCCTTCGATTCATCAGATGGCTCTGTTCCTGTGTTGTTGGCTTTGAATGCAAAAGAATTGAAAAAATTGGCGATATTTTTATTAATTGAACCCGGTTGCTTTAAAGAATGACCGACATGTATCGGCTCAATGAAATTAAAGATAAATTCATCAGCCATAGCATGCCAGATGTTGAAATTTTCCGTCTTTTCCCAAATTTGAATGTATGTCTTGTTGAAATCGTGTAAATCCCCAATAGACAAATTCTCGTTGGAGAACCCCGGCGGTGGTTGGTTGAACCGTTTGCTGTATTGGTGATATCTCATTACTGATATTAATGAGTTTAGATAATCTTCAAATTGATAGCGAATGTAATCGTCGTTTCCAATGTAATCCTTGGTGTCGGGGTGAACAGTACTAATCAAATGATGGATAAACTTTTTATCCTGATGGGTCAATGTGAGGTAGTCTGGAGTTGATAACGTCTTTGGGTATGTGATTTCGTTGGAGTCTAAATTAATCAACAAGTCAACTCCAAATAATGTAGCTTGGTTGACAAATAGCAAGTTCGAACAGCCAATCATAAAGGAATCTACCTTCAATTCACCCAACTGCTGCAACGGTACGTACGGATTCCAAAATGAATTCTTGGTGTTGAATATTTGCAATGGGAGTCCAAAGAATCTCAACATTGATGCTCTACTATTTGAAATTAGCGACTGTGGTTTTTCCAACGGTCCATTTGTTTCAACATAGTCTATTAACGGACAACCTGAGTCATCTAAATTGTTGATTAGATTGGGGACAAGTGAAATCAAGTTGTTTTGAAATTGTGCTAAACTTTCTAAATTATCAGTTGAATAGATGAGGATCTTCTTTTCGAGAAGCAATGCCTTGAATATAACCATGAAATTGGTCTTGAACTTTAATATTGACGATCGTAGATCCAAATTGACATAATTCTCTTCCTCCAGTTCGAGATCAACGTGCAATTCATTATCCACAAGCTTGAACTGACTGTTTAAGTTGTCAAATAGATGATCCAACACCTCGGTATTATTTAGACTCTCTTGTAAGAAAAAACTCTTTGTGATGATTGACAACTTTTCTTTAATCTTTGTGAAAATCGGCTGTTTCCGTACAATTACAACCACCGCTTTCTGTACAATAGATCGAGTAATGTCCTTGTTCCGTTCTCTTTCCTCGACTGACAACTCACTAGTTCGCACCTGTCGTACGCATGAACATCCAAATAATGTCTTTAAATGTCGCGGATCACCTTGGAACTCATTCAATGCATCGAAGTCATCAATTGACTTCCCTTGATCAAAATCATAAACAAGATTGAAATTCAGAAACGTTTCTTCAAATAGGTGGGACCCATCGGGTAATGCTTGAAATGGAATATTACGAAACAAGTCCGGCGTGTATGTTGGATGATAGTTTGATCTCCACCATTGTATTTCTGGACCTCGTTGATGGTGGAAATCAACTACACATATGGCAAACACCATATCATCATCTTTATCATCTGTGTGGTCACTATTGTTGCCACTTTTCACCGACACTACTGAGTGAGTGCTTGATTCACTATTGCGTTTGATTGGCAAATTTCTAATCTGTATTGATTTCTTTCTTGTCAAGGTCGCTTCAGGTTCCGATTTTTTCACTTCCTCAGTGGATATATTCCTATGTGAACCAAGTCTTATTGGACGACATTGAAACCCATCCTCGGTAGTGGTAGTGGTAGTGGTAGTGGTAGCAGTAGCAGTTGCAGCACTAGAGTGCCTGTCAGGGGAGAAGGCTGTTATTGATGCTGGAGGCGTACCTAAGGAACTAGTTGAGGCATTCGAGGTACTTGATAGCCTTTCCCGCTGTCTCGTCAATCTCAAGGGACGTAGCTCCCCATTAGCTGGTGCGCTGGATTTCTTTTTCGGAGTCGACGACGTTGAGGAGGTTGATGAGGTTGATGAGGTTGATTTCTGAGGCGATTGGGTTGGTGATACCTCGGTTTCTTTCCGAGGGTTGCTTTCTACTGACATGTAGGTGGCATATAGGTGAGGAGTGTGTTTGTATGATATGCTCTTTGTTTCGAGCTGGTTTGAACTTTCATTTTTATTTTCTTTTATTTTTTTTTTTTCTCACGTGCAAAGTTTATTGCAAAACGCGTAGTGTGACGATATGGTGCGTGAGAAAAGTTTTAGCTGGTAGTGACTTGTCTGACTTTGAGAAGTTGTAGATTAGAAGGGGTTTCGATTGTAAAGGTGGTTCCCATTTTAATGTTTGTCATAGCAACCCCACTTATTGAGCATCGGCAGATTCTTAGAAGAAGATATGTAATGTCACTTCAAACTGAATCGTGTAGTTTATATATATATATATATATACATCAGGCAAATGGAGAATCTAAGATAATGGCTTCATTTGTGTCGTGTCGCGTCTAAGTTACGACAGCAATACGACAGCGCTGAATAATTATTACCAGAGATTAAACGTGTCATTTAGACAAGAAAATATCATTTCCAATCGGATTTATACAAGCCAATGTTTTTTATTTTTGAGCTGTATGTAGGGGAGGTAGTAGGTATATTCCCATTGATGAGTGGTTGAGTGTATACCAATCCCATATATATCTTTGTAAAAGGGCAGTGGCTGCAGTGGCTGCAGTGGCATATTTTGGGGCTTTTGTTTATTTATTGGGGTGGAACAGAAGTTTATTGTCTCAGCCTCTCGCTATTTAAAAAAGAATGACACAAATGACATCATTGAGAAATTCATTACGACAATAGTTTTTGAACTTAGAAAGAGAAACAAAGTCCCATATCATCAGAAGAGTTGTTGCAACAACTCAAGAGAGGTAGAGTGGGTGTACTTTTTGTAAAGCAAAAGCGTTAATCGTACTCTTAAAGCCTAATACCAATTGATTGATAAAATTGAATTGAAATGGAAAAAAAAAAAACAAAAAAATGTCTGAAGCAAAGCAATTTTAATATACTCTTTTTTACTCTCTTAGTCTCTACTCGTTTTATTCTTCTGTTTCTAATAGTTCTAATAGTATATTTTTATGTTTAATTTTATGTTTACTTTTATTTTTTCTTAGCCTATATATTACATATACAAATTGCTATGTGTACAAAAATAAACCCTTTTAACTATTACTACTATTACTACTACTATCTCTACTACTATTACTACTACTTATATTATTAAGAATAAATAAAATAAATAAATAAATGAAAGATGAAAAAATGCAGGACCACAAATAAAACAAAATGAAACTAAAAGCAACAATTCTTCACCTCTTGACCACTTCTATTTCTTCTTCTACTTCAACCACCAACCAATCACCCCTTACCTTCATTCAATCATGATAATCCCTACAGAAGATGCATACGCTGAACTATCCAAAAGAGTCTATTACAGTCCCTACTACAACAATGACAGCAATTGGTACCGGTATAGATGGTTATTATGGCTTTTGATTTTAATCCCCATTTTAGTATTCATGATTATGTTTTGTGTGAGACGTAGAAGATCAACTGCTAATGTTTATTACCCGCAACAACAGAACCAACAATACTACGAAAGCCACCCTTCGCAATCGTATGTTCCACCGGAAAACCCTCAGACTTACCAAACTGGTGGTTACAACAACTACGGAAATCAAGGCTATGCAGGAACCTATGAACCAAGTGGGAGTCAACAGGGTTATGGAGGGTATGGTCCAAGTGGAGGTCAACAACAACAGCCCTACTATTCAAGGGAACAAGAGTTTGATGTTGCTGGTGAAGACTATTCTCGACCTGCAGGACCACCTCCAGCACACACAAAAGCCTAGGGCTGTTATTGTTGTTGTTGTTATTGTTGTTATTTGTATTTTGATTTAGTTAATTGTATTGTTAATTGATACCCATTCCGTTGTATTATCGTGATCTTTGATCTTGTATGTATGACTTATGTAAAGAACAGTCGCAAAGACCTTAATACAAATAGTAAGTATCCCATTATTTCTAGTCAAGCATCAACCCACATCTGACAGCACCTACTTATATATAAATGTCTAAATAGTTATCGAAAATGACTCGCAAAATTCTGTTGTAAAATAGAGTCCGGATTTAGCCGAGGTGGTCCACCACCAGAAAAGATAATCTGGAGTCAAATCTCAATATCTCAATATCTCAATATCTCAATCATCAAAATAATCCAGCCTTTTCTTTTTCTTCAATAATGACGTTTGCACAAGGTTCACCATTCCCAGAGGGTGTAAAGTTTGCCTACATCCCCATCAACACTGACGACACTAGACTCATTGATCCATTGGTTTGCCAACAACCAATCACACTCAATTTAGACGATGTGATCACCTACCTCTCCACAACTAACCAACCAAAACTACTCATTGTTTCAGTTCCCGGTGCATGGACACCTACATGTGGAGAAGTTCACGTTCCACCATACTTGCAAAATATGGCATCACTAGGATCAAAAGGAATTGGTGCTGTTGTTGTTCTTGCTTCAAATGACCCATTCGTTGTCAATAGTTGGGGTAAAGTCCTCGTGAAACAATTCTATAATGTTGATGATAATGCAAAAGGAATCATGCCTAAGGTTGTTTTTGCTAATGATATTGATGGTTTTAGTCGTAAGCATGACTTGGCTAATGAAGTCAATGGGTTTTCAAGAAATAAGAGATATGCTGCTGTTGTTGATGCCAAAACAAGAAATGTTGAGTATCTTGGAGTTGAGACTGAAAGGAAAGTTGAAAAATCCGGATATGATACTGTATTAGCTAAATTATAAGTAGCTTCAACAATACAAACAATATATATTCTGCCAGGGAGGAGGTCCTATCTAAGACATACTAAGTACATCTCGTATAGAATGGGGTCCTCGCACTCCCTGCTTGCAAAATTTTTTGCAGTGGACCGGTTTTGAAGTATCTTCATTGATTCAACTTCTTCGCCCTTCCCCTCCGTATAATTCAGCTTTGTCAGAGATCTCCACTCAAACTGTCCCTGTCATTTACCCTTCGTCACAAGTCTTGGCATTATGTATTCACTAACCAGCCGATTGGGTACATCAGTAGAAGTATTGGACTTCAATTCTCAAGTCTTCAACTGCTGGATAGGTGTATTTTCATCTTTGGCGATTTAGGCAGCACTTCTCAAAAGCATCAACAAATTGCGTCTATTCTCTTGTTCTGAACCCATTGCAAACTTCTTTGTTCTCAATAACATTGATGCTGCCTAAAACATATTCTGCCAAAACCAATTGAAACTCTTATTCTGTCAACCACAACACCTATCCAAACTTGACTTGCTTCAGCTTCTATGTAATTAATGTCTATCACATCTAAATGACGTTCTTATCTCACCTCTTGCACCAGTGGTGGTGTTAATATTAGATATTGGTGATTCATCTGAATCAACTTTCTCGCAATTGGCTTTAATCTCGGGGTGAATAACATTAGGGACGATAGTGAATGGGGTGGTTATAACGCATTGTTTTGCATAATCAAATCCGGGCATAATTCTGGAAACATCAACGTTTCTTAATGCATATATTTGGTTAAATTGAGCCGGTGTGATGCAGTTGAACTTATCTCTCAACTGTGGTGGGATATCGCGTGACATGTTACTGGGGAAGCAAGAAGAAAGAAAAGAAAGGAAGTAATTGTGGTAATTTCTTTGTACAAAGTTTGTGGTTTTTAAATGTGCTGATTCTTGTGTTGGAATATCAAAATAAATTTGCAACTAAATATATACATATACATATATATATATGTATACACTATATACAATTATACCTTTTAATTTTTAATTATTATACACAGACACAGACATAAATTAGTAGTTTTGTAATATTCTACTACAGCTTACATTGGGTGAGTGTATAATTGTATAATCTGCAGTATTTGGCATAATTAAAACTCTTTATATCTAGAGATGCAAGTTGGCTTACATAGACAAAATCAAATACAGAAAACAGAGTAATGTTTAATAGTAAATACAACATGGCCCCTTAAGTATACATCAGTAACTACTTAATGACATATGTTAAGAAAGATTCGGCCAAAATACTTGTTTAAAGTCTTTGTCAGTTTTTGCAACCAAAAATTCCATCAAATCTAATTACAGCAACACTAAGAAGATTCAATTCTGAGCCATAGCTGTAGAAGACCGTCTTTTGTGAAGTGATAACGCTCTAGCTTCATTTTGTTGTTACAAGAAACTCTTTCAAGATGTAAATGCTATTCTTTATGATAGATAGCACAAATGCCCATTTGGTATATAGATCTACTTAGTACATCGGCTAGTTGGTACATAGAATCACTATAGGTTTGGAACAAAGTCGATCATATTCCCAAATCACTAAAACGTACATTTGATAATTCACAATGTACAGGTTGTATGCTCACTTGTGTTGCAACGTTCTGGAAACACAAAATTCAGGTATCGGTAGCATTTAATGTCCCTCGTCTCATTATTCATTGTAAAACTATCTCACATCACACAGTGTGTGTGGTATCTATTAAAGACTGAGCTCTTAAACTGTCTAATGGATCCACAGTCGATACATATCTAGTGGAAATCATCAAACACTACAGTTCGTGAAATGAAGTGGCAATATTACCTCTCCATAACTCGTAATCACTTCCTCACTGGTTTCTTGTGAATATAGACACAACATGTAGCGGAAGCTCCATCTATAGATCAATCCCCGATTTTGAATTGACCCATTAGATACTCTGAAAAAGAACCCACGTTTACTTCCCAACACATCAATCTTTTCACCACCCAATTCAGGAGTTATTTTGTGGTGAAATAATTTTTGTCTGTCTTTCTGTCTGTCTGAGAATTAGCTTCTATGGAATTCTCTTATTACGTAAGTGGAGTTCGTGTCTGCATATAGCACTGTTCCGCAATTATAAATTTTAGACAGAAACACACGCACTCCGTGGGATGGCAAGTCAGACAGACATTTTATAGTGCGACTCCACCAAAAAAAAAAAGAACACATCCCCATAAAAGCCAACTGTTTCCTGCGGCGATAGCTTCAATTTGGATGGGATAAGCCACGACAGGACTCAATTGACACCAATGGTCCTACCATTTGCTCTTAGATACACCCAATGCCATTTGTTGGCTCGTCTTTTCCTGTTTGCTGTGGCCAAAATAATTTTGTGTCTGAAAAAAATTACAGTAAGGCTCTGTGTTTCGTCATAGGACACTTTGGGCTGTGAGTTTCCCAACGCCGAAACAATTTTCACTTTAAATACCAAACTCAATTCCTCAACTTAAATTTTTTTTTTTTTACCCTTCTTTTCTCTTTTGCCTTTCACTTATTCTTATTCTGCTTTGCAAATCTCGATTCCAAAGTTACTGAAACAATGACTAACGTTTTTTTTGATGTCTCCGCCGATGGCCAACCATTGGGCAAAATCACCTTCAAGTTGTACGACGATGTCGTTCCAAAAACCGCTGAAAACTTTAGAGCTTTAGCCACTGGTGAAAAAGGATTCGGTTACAAGGGTTCAATCTTCCACAGAGTCATTCCACAATTCATGTTGCAAGGTGGTGATTTCACCAATTTCAACGGTACTGGTGGTAAATCAATTTACGGTACCAAGTTTGCTGATGAAAACTTCACCAAGAAGCACGACAGACCTGGTTTGTTGTCAATGGCCAATGCTGGTCCAAACACCAACGGATCTCAATTCTTTGTCACCACCGTTCCATGTCCATGGTTGGATGGTAAGCACGTTGTGTTTGGTGAAGTCACCGATGGTTTCGATGTTGTTAAAAAGATTGAATCATACGGTTCTGGAAACGGTGCCACTTCTAAAAAGATCACCATTGAAAACTCTGGTCAATTGTAGATCATTGTATAGTGTGATTGAATAAAATGACTTGTCTTTGTTGCTTTATTGTAGAACAGGTCTCTGCAAGGTGGGATATATCATGCTTGAAAGGGTAGGTACATTTCCCAAATCGATCCCAGTCTTGACACACGGTTAAGCTTAGCTTAATAGGCAGTGGCTTATCTTACGTAGACAAGCTTTTACTCTTATCATGATACGTTCTTTTAAAAAATGGTTGCAAAAATTTTTTTCTCTATGCTCTAAGCGAAGCCTGTAGGAGTGGAGTGCTTCTATTTTGGTAGCTAAGGACCCTATTCAAGGTTAGTGTGATTGAAGGAGAAGAGTGAACTAGCAGATTCATTTAGAGCCCTTTAGGATCAACGGTCTGTGTTCCTGCTTCGCTAGGTAGGTTTACATTCTGATTTCGTTGGATCATCTGCCAAATTCATTCAACAAATCAGCTTGAGTCGACATAATAATCGTGTAACTTGTCACGGTACTGTACTTGATGTAAAGCAATTAGAAACATGAGTGTATGTCAATGCAAGAGAGCTATTCAATAGAGTACTGGATTCGTCCTCGGTATGTTTTGTAATGTCATTTTTAACATTGTCGCGTAAAAGTCAGTCACAATCTCATTATAGTAAATCAGTGATTATCTGTTCACCAACCTTATGTATTGTTTCTCTTAGCCATAATGGAAAGTGCTTCCTTACGCTCCAAGCTCTGAAAGAGTCATTTACTAAGAAGGTTGTTTTAAGTCGATGTTGGTTTCTCCAATTCAGCGAAGGAGGAATATCAAATGAAACGGCCTTGAAGTAGTTTACAATTGCACCAAGAAAGCAAGGAGAGTGTTGAAGTTCCAAATTAACAGATGCCACCGTAATTGTAAAAGTTAGAGAGAAAAAGAGACCCATTTTCGTATTAATAGATCTATTAAATTAAAATAAATTATACGATAAACTCCTTCTCCAGAAGCTCGATCACTTGCTCATTTCTGAATTCATATCTCAACATAAGAAATAAACAAAAGACCTTCATAGCAATGTCAATCAATTTAATGGCAGTTGTTGGTTCTAATTTGTTTATTAGAATTATATTGTAGATTATGACAATCTTTAGTAGATCATCATTTAAATTCCTCAATTTGCAGTTCCATGTCATATCCTCTCGATCAATAGTGGTTTTTTTGGAGTTGTCAATGGCGTACATCAAGTACACGATAGTTGTCTCTATAAGTATGGCAATCTTGAGACTCTTGTGCAAGAAATCACACATCAAAACAAGTACAGATGCAACATTAATAGTAATAAATAATAGTGATTCAAAAAGAGCATGAGAAGTTGTCCTTGAGGAGGTGGCAATTGGTTGATTGGCTGATAAAGTTTTCCATGGCGAGAATCGAAGTAAAAACAAAAGGGTTACTGCCTGTGATATTATGAAAGTCGATGACATAAACATCTGTAGTTGTAGTTGGCTAATTATTTCCTCAAACCAACTTGTCCAATAGCTCATATCCATTTTTAGTATATATATGTGGATGGAGGGGGGGGGGTATATGTTGATATAAAATGACACTTGTCTTGAAATAAAACTCTTTGGTGTTGTTTAATAAGTTTGGTAAAACTGTTCATACCTTTGGGAATACATGAGAAGAGGGGGGTCCTTGACCATTTATATTAGACATTAAATGCGGTTTATTGTTCTCCTTTGTATTATGTATGTATGTGTGTATTAATTAAGTTTGTGTAATAATGGTGCATATATATATAAAAGAACAAAGACCATCAAATGTTACACAATACTAATAAAGAGTATAATAAGAATAATAATATCCTTTATTATTTTTGAACAATTTACACATCCTTCCAATCCCGTGGACCACGTTGCTTTGGAGATATACAACACCAAAGAAAAAAAAACGGCACAACAAGTGGTATGTTTCCATGATTTGCCTGAACATAGATCACACTGGACAGTTTTTTCTACTACGAGTATGTCTCTACTCTTACAAATTGCTTTGAGCAAAAGCATAACAAACAAAAACATGTTCTTGTTTATGTTTTGGTTTCTGTTTGTTTTTTTAAATTTTGGTTAAAAAAGAAGGCAACGTGGGGTCTCTCTTTCTATTTCTGTAACAAAAAGCTGTTATGAGAGACTGAAGGGGTTTAACTTTGAAGAGACTAAGTTAACTAACTTAAAACAATAGCTATCAAATAATTGAGTAAACATCCTGCATAGTCTAAAATAATTTCACACGTTTCTAGTTTTGGGTAGTTTATTGTTTGTGCCAAAAGAAAACGTGGGCAAAAAAGCAAAAAAAAATGAAACAAAACAATTAAATTAAATTAAATTAGCGCACGTGCCTCCTCCAGTATATGCAATTACGTAAGAAATAAAATCGAAAGCAGATCCTTTTGCCTAAACAGGAAGGAGAGGATCCACAGCACACGTTCACCAAGGATCACAAGACTGTCTAAACTCTTTTTTTCTATTTACATAAATTGCTCAAACTTTCTGGTGTTGAAGACCTTAACTTTTTCAACAGCTAGTAGTTCAATGAGTCACATGACAGAACTGGAATCCATGTGGTATAAGTGAAACACATTTGTATGACCAAGTACCCACACAAAAAGTTTGATTTTTGTTGAGATGACCTGAACCGACTAAGAATCTTACGACAAAGGATTAGTAAAAACCTTAAAGTCATAGCTAGCTAGCTTCTCTCACTCAAAAAAACTTTTATCACCAACAAAGACCCTAAAGACCCTTTCTGAAGTATTGGAGCCAACCACATCCGAAGCAAGAAAACTGAGGCAAACTCCACTTTTCAATATTCCTCTTCACCTCTTCGTCACACGATACTTATCGAAAACCACAAAAAATACTGTCTCTGAAGAGTAAGCCTATGTGCATTTACGAGATAAAAAGGTTTGGTTTAAAGTAGGCCAAAAAAAGAATTGGATAACACAAAACTGACCACGCGTAAGTCTTAAATTTATAAAAAAAACTAAGGCGGGTCCTCATCGTCACAAATTGCAATACCATTCACGATTAGGGAAGTTTGTGGTTTGTATCGTAAAAGTTTAAAGCATATATGCAAATGCTATACATAGCTAACGAGGCATTTTGTTTGGTTTTGCTTTAGGGTAAGGCGAACAAAACTTTAGATTTTTTTGTTCCCAATCGCTTCCTAATACCGTACTCCGGTAATGTCAAGTTAAGAAAGAACCACTAGTACTTCAGAGAACACCCTTCAGGTTGCCTATTGGAAAGAGTTTAAATGATTCTGCAAAAATGTGCTCATACCTTTTGGATATAGCTTATATTATTGTGCCAAAGTGTCTATTATGGAATAAGATTGCCGAAAATATACTCCAAACACAAACCAAAAGAGTTTACAGCTCTAGGCAAGTCTACGATCTCTCAAATTTCTAAGTGAGCCCACCCACTTATTTACGAACCAACTAGTGAATGTACCCAGCTTACCTTGTTTGTATACCTAACATAGTACTATTAACTCTTAATTGCCCGTGTCTAAAACGAATGAGAAAGTACATTGGTTGAGCTATAATGGTCGTTGGCTCTTTAGAAAAATTGTGAGCTGGCTTAACACATCTATCCTGACGCCTTGTGCTCTAACACAGTCTGTTAGTGCTCATGTTATCATGCAAGAATTCTACAATAACATTCCAAGAATTTTTTAACCTAATCAACCACACTACTATCGAAATTTATATTAAGAGTCGTTGTGTTTAAAATAGGAGCTTATATGTTCCAACCAATGCTACAGCAATCTTGTTGTTTTCTTCTCTAATTGTCATTTATTCTTGGCAACAGTCGCCACACAAAGTATCAATTTGCAACCGCCTTATCGAGATTGATTCAAGGTATCTAATCAAAGTCCCGTGGTAGCTAAGAATCGATAGATGAAAGTATTGTCCAACCCTATTCTCATTTAAGCTTCTGAAACTTTGTGACCACCACTCTGATCTTCTATTTCATCACTACAATTACACACTTTTTCCAAGGGATTAGCCATCACTATTTAAGAAATCATGACTAAAGTGATTGACATCAATTTTCCTCTATCGGAACATTCCTATAGCTAGTCCTTTCTTTTACTCTTTTACTTAGTCAAAAAGAAAAAAGCAAAGACATACAAACTATTCTAGTTGCGCTCATCAAACGTATTAATATAGGTACTTTGCGTGCAAAGAAATCAAAAACTGTGATATCATACAAAACAATAACATAGGCATAATAGAGTGGGGGTTTATTGTTGCGTGCATTTGCACGTCCATTCATAACCAGTACCGCTCAAGGTTCCATTTCAGCTCCTTTTGTCTCACTGCTTCAAATAAACAGTTTCCTATTAACAAAGTGTTTTTCATCGTTTCAAGAGATCGTCTATTGTCGTGTGACACTACGCCTAATTAGAAATTAAATTCTTTTATTGTACAATACTCAAGTTTAGCCGAGGGTACATTTTTACCAAAAGAAATAAAAACAAAAGCAAGAATAGGAGAGGCTCAGGGTATCTACTATTGGATCGTCACCTTTAACAAATTTTTCATTGCTTCTCTTGCCATAATGAGAGGCGTCATCACTCTCAGTAGAATATTAATACTAAACTGACGGTTGTTCGTATCGGTTACCTCTTTGAACCGCCATTAGTAGGTTTGTATTGTTATTGACAAAGAAAAGTTTGTGTATATGCATTCGTAATTTTATTTCAAAAATTTGGTGTGAGGCTAAATTTAGTAACAATTACAAATTTGTGTAACTTTGCATTTGCTTCTTTTTATGTTCTTCTTCTTCACATTGTTCACCCCTTTTCTTTTTAAGAAAAATTTTCTCGTTTATGCTGTGTGAAAAACATAGAACAATCTTGCATTGAGATCATCTTCTTGGTTTCTTTCATAAGAACGCAGTATCTAGCACTTTCTTCTTATGTTATATTGCAATTTTTGGTACACTTATTTGCTTTAGGTAAGATCTCAGCACATTCATTCAATGGTTTTTGTAAACTGTACGGCGTTTAATGATCTAGAATACACAAAATTGAAACATTTTTAGCGCCAGTGCTTTATGGTTTAGATGGTCAACATTTTGAAGTCTCAAAAGTGACAAATTAAAACAGGCAGAAGCAAACAGTATATATATAGTTTTCTTCGTCGATATTTTAGTCCACTAGATCCTCTACAAAGAATGCTTCTGCAGATATTCTTTACTTTTAATCGTCTTGATATCGATAAAATTTTACAGTTTTACTCATAAACCACAAAGTTGGACTTCTTCGTTTGCTATAACTTCAACAACTATAACAGCATCATTAGAGTATCTCCCAATTCACAAGTAGGAGCTTTCATAAAATGTTCAGTGACTATTGGGCAATTATTGAAGATACAGTCAATGACTCACCTACCTTATGCCGCCTTCAACCCACCATCTTCATTAATTAAAATTGTCATTTCACAGTGTGTTACCCTAATATTTATACCTAGGTTTTCCCCATCAACAAGAAGACCATCCAGATGTAACCAAGGAAAGCCTCCCAGTACCGCTGGTATATTGTTTGAGGTGTTATTATGCATTACAGCCAACGCTGCTTCTTTATACACTATTGGATTCACTGGTGGGTCAGAGTCTATTTCTACTGGTTTGAGAGTTGCTGTTACTATTCAAGTAATCATCATTTATGCCTTATTCATCTTTGAAATTTTCTTTTAGACAAAAACAGCTCCAGACTTGATAAGAAACTAGAGGAGACAAGTGTGGCTGTATCCAATGAATCAACTTGGTACAAACCCCTACGCAACTTGAATAATGCTTTTCTCAAGATTATCCTAGTGTACAATTTCATGATGATTGATGATCTAAATGAGAGTTGGGTGCTGAAGTTGGTGGAATTTGGAGTGAAAATATATTGTTTATGGATCATGTTACGATATGAATTCAAAAAAGAGGAACCAAGGGAAGTGGTGTCTTACATAAGTGAAAAGATTTGATGAGTTTTGTTTAGCGTTTGCTTCAAGATAGAGTCCCCCCCATATTCCCATTGTCCAGAAGTGCTTATGGAGAATCTGACTATGTGATCATGATCGTTAGCGATAAACATTCAATGTTGTATACATTAGGTGTGGAGTCATTAGTTGACACATGCTTCTATCGCCAGATCACTAAGACGTAGCACTACAAGCATTATATATAAACTGTGTACTCTCCTGTGATTCTAACCTTTGCCAACACGATAAGATATTGCTCACCTCATTATCACACCCTCAAGATATAGAAAAATGTAACTACTTGGGTTCATCAATTTTCATTCTTCAGTCTTTTTGGCTTAGAAACCACTTTCGTTTGAAAGAATTAGAGTCCATATCTAAGCATAGTTTAACAATTTGGATCGTAAGTAACAGCACTAAGTTTGCAATTGCCAGATTGGATTATAGTTGTAGCCAATCAAAACCCATTTATCGGAATAAAAATTTGAGAGCCAAGAAACACAGTCATATTAAATACTCGTACCTTAGCAACCAAGGAAAGAGATTTGCGGAGTAAGTAATTTTGGACACCCCGCATATTCTCTCCTTTGATGGAGGAGAGAATATAGTATATCACATACGCAGCTGTGCAATTCCCTCTGCATTATTTTATAAAACTTTGGATTCAAATTTTAGAAACCAGTTCTTTAAAAAATTCACCTCAGACCGTCATCAAACATGACTAAGAAGCGGCTGGCTTGGTAACCAAGTTGTTGAGCTGAATATGAGTGGTTGTATAAGAGACCTTTTAGTGAACTAAAAATAGATTGACCGTTTCTATCAAGAGTCTAAAGTTGTTTGGGAATAGGGCTTTACTGGGGCACTAAATTTTAAGTCACGCACAAGTTCTGAGGCGTTGCTTGAAGTAGAAGGGCTTAAAGATGCTGCGCAAAGTCATTTGGAATGTAAGGTATAAAAACCATAAGGCGCAGTGCATCTCACAAGTCATATGGTACAGAAGTAATATGATATCTTTCCTTCTTTGTGTAAGATTCTATTAATAGTATTATAATTTTCTCTTTTTCTCATGATTGTTAGATTTAGAAAATATGTCAAAAGAATGAAACATAAGGTGTGGATGTCTTGTTACATATACACTAACAGAAATTGCAACACCAAAAGCTATTACAAAAAAGTCCTTATTGGCGTTAGACAATCAAACGACTTTAGGTATACTGTAAGAAAGGACACTTGCTATGTGAAATTACATTGTTCATTATCCTTACAAGAGCTATTTCAATTGAAAAAGAGGATGTTTGCCAAGAAATTATTCCACATTTGGTATTTTGTGTTTTAGTAGAATTGTTTTGGTGTTTTGCAACAACTAACACTCCTTGAAGAACAGAGTATAGAAAATTCCAATATAAAGCAAAATAAAACTAACGATCTATAGGCGCTGAACATATACTAACAATCTATAGGCGCTGAACATATACCGAAGAAAACATGGTTGCTATAGACTCCAAACTTGGTAAACATAGAGTATACATACATGGACCAAGCGTCATACAGACTCCACCAATTTCATTACATTGTGTTTCAACTAATCTAAAACTATTTATGTCAAAAGAATTAATTGGACTAAAACACGCCGTGATAGCTTCTCCGGTAATAGTGGTTATATAAATAGACGAGGATTATCCCACACATCTCATAACTCTTACACTCTATAGAAACTTATTTTTTTCATTATCATTCGTTCACAACTACAGAGATTGAAAAGATGAAGTTGGCCACCAGTATCTCAGCTTCGTTATTGACGTTGACTCCTATGATATTAGCTGCTTCTGCTGATGCAGGAAGCTTGAAAATGGATTTCAATATCAGAAGAGGCGCTTCAAGAGAAGATTTGTCCCCGGTTGACGATGTCGACCCTAGATTCGTTAAACGTTCCGACGAAGATGGAGCGGTGGAATTAGAGTTGATCAACAATCACACTCTTTATTTGGCTGAGTTGTATGTTGGCTCCAACGAAGAAAAGGTTCAAGTACAAATTGATACAGGTAGTTCCGATCTTTGGTTTATGTCTAGTGATGTCCAATGTGAAAAGTCGAACTCAAGCAAGAAAAAGAGAGATGAACCATCAAAATCGGAAAATGTTGACGCCAACAAGCGCGACGACGATGATGAGGGCGACATCTTGCTGTATATTTCTAGTCATCCAGAAATCACCGACTTACCAGCCCCAGGCGATGATGGTATTAGTGTTAGTTCAAACTCTGCAGAAGGACCCAACACCTGCACGGTCTATGGTTCATTCAGCACCGATGATTCCGATACTTTTGTCCAAAATGGTACAGAATTACTTTTCGTAGCATATGCTGATGGTACTAGTGCCTCAGGAACCTGGGGTCATGACACCGTGAAAGTCGCCAATATTTCGGTATCTGATGTAAGTTTCGGTATTGTTAACGACACCAACATTCAAGTTGGAATATTGGGTCTCGGGTTACCTGGGTTGGAATCCCTTAGTGTGAATGGCAGCACATATGAAAATTTACCGCTTAAAATGAAATCAGACGGGGCCATTAAAAAGGCATTGTATTCTTTATACTTGAATGGAGCTGATGCCAAGACTGGGTCTATTTTGTTTGGTGCTATTGATCACGCTAAGTATGAAGGTACTTTGGAAACATTGCCAGTGTTGGAAAGTGAGGGCGACATTGAAGGTCAACCTCTGTACTTCATAGTTGCATTAAATTCCATTTCGTTTAATCATGAGGGTACCGTAAAAAACTTACTGGATAACTCAACCGGTGTCTTATTGGACTCCGGATCGACCTTGTCATATGTGCAACCAGAGGCTGCAAAGGCATTTGCTGAAGAGCTTGATGGTGAATACTCTGAAAGTGCTGGTGCTTATGTCATTGATTGTAAATATAAGGAATCAAATTCAACGTTGGATATCAAGTTTGTTAACAAGACCATTCACATTCCATTGCCGGAGTTGGTTTTGAAATCTGATGGCAAATGCTACTTGGGAATTTTGGAAGACACAAATACAGGAACATTATTTGGTGATAATATATTGAGAAGTGCTTATATTGTCTACGATGTGGAAGACACCGAAGTTCATATTGGCCAAGCTTATTACACAGATGACGAAGATATTGAAGTTGTTGATGGAAAAGTCAACACTGCCGGAGGACAAAATTCAACAGTAATAGATGGAGGAAGTGCATCAAACTCAAATGGAACTAACTCATCTGGGTCAAGCAACTCGACATCAAGTGGAACTAGCTCAACTTCATCAAGTAAGACGTCGTCAAGTGGTACTAGCTCAACTTCATCAAGCAAGTCGTCGTCGAGTGCAAACTCAAACGATGGGTTGTCGATCTTCAACTTGTCATGGGTATCCATGCTCGCTGGTTTGATGGTCTCGTTTAGCTTATTGTAGATCTACTTTTTATTCTACGTTTTCTGTCTAATAAGAATCCAATATCCAATTTAGAAAAGTTATCTCGATGTAGAATTATTTCTGGAAACATTGAACTTGAGGCTTTTATTCTTCCACTTCAAAACTCAAATGAAATGACATATCTCTGTATGCTACAACTGTATCATTTTGTTAACTTGTAGAATCTGTTGGGCCTCGACAGAGCCTACATACTAAATTAGAAACTATACAAACCAATAATACTCTATTGTTTGAAGAGCCCTTGCATCATACTACTTTTCATAATATGATGTGAGGAAGCCACATACACTGAGTTTCCAGGTCCAAGCCTAAGGGTATTCTGATGGTTTTAACTCTTAACCCCCAGTTTTGGTGCTACTTTTCGTTAACCAGTCTCCTAAATCAGAGAGCGATTCTCTTTTGATAATTTCTATATATAGATGAAACAGACTATACAAATGTCGCGTTGAGCTTCTCAAAAAAGGGCAGCTTTGTGTAATTATTTCACAATACCCAGACATTAGTTTTAACCCTCTATGCGTAATTAATATTCAGCAGTGCAAAGTGAAAGCGTGGGGAAGAGATCCTAGCAGTGTACTTGATATTGGTAGAGTATATGACTTGGAACTATATTCATCATCTCTGATAAATAGTTGGCTTTGTATATTTACGCACAAGGTTAAGGTTATGACAGATGTCGTAATTTTTAAAAAAAAATAAAATAGAAAAGTCTTGGCTATTTTTAGTAACAGTTTACAATAGTTTTGTGTAATTCCGTTTAGCCATGGAATTCCCAAAAATGAAATCCTTCAGCGGAATAAAACACGACTCAATACAGCAACTACCACAGACATTTATAAATATAATACAATGCCTACGGTCATCTTGGAGCTGTTATAATTTCACTTTTGTAATTTTGTACAGAAAAGAGCCATTTAATCTTTTGTCCTCTCCTTTTGTTTGATTCCGATAGTTGACATTTGCATACCCGGGTTTCATGCAACTGTATCGTAAATTTACTTCAACTAGACATATAACAAAGAAAAAAACTCAACCCCAATAAAGATACAAGTAAAACAATACTGAATAAAGAGTTGAAGAAATAGTGTATAAAGTCTGTATAACTCTGTTCGCTTTTTAAGTGCGATATCCTTCCACAACGATGCAACGTTGTTTTAAACTTTGGTCACAAGACTCTTCTTCTTTTGTTGCACGTTTGTTCGGCTGTATATTTGAACAGAAATAACTAAACGAGGTCGGCTTTTCATTAAATGCCGCAAATCATTTCCTCTTATTTTTTTATTTTTTCTTGTTCTATTTTTGGCACGTTCTGCCACATTTTTTTTGGGGGGGGATCAAGGGCTGTGTGGTTAGCTCATGCTCCAATAGAGCCCCTCTTCCCTATTTAGATCTATACTTAAAAGGTGCAATGAATTATCCGAAGGGCGGAGAAAGTCTTGATCCAAATGGCATTTCTGTCCAGATGACTTTTATAAATAACTTTGTTCCAACAGAAGTGCCGTTTAAAAAACATCCAAAGTGAAGCAAAAAGAGGCTGAAAATCAACTATTTATAGCTTTAAGGGCTTTTTTGTGTGTTACCAGTGCAGGCACTTCTCTAACAAAAAAGTACCTCATCACTCCTATTGCTTTGTTTTTTTTTTGATTATGTTTTTGGTGGATAACAATGCAAAGTTTACACAAACATCAAATCAACTTACCGCCGTGCTCTTTTTTGATTGTTACAGTCTCTTGAAGGCAAAGTAACAAAACAGTCAACCACAAAATAGTATTTATAAATAGATGTTGTTTTACTCTATAGTAATTCTACTTAAATGTCAAGAGATCCTGCATTTTTCAACCAAAGTTCTCTAGACCAACTTTACTGTTACAGTTTCCACACTCTTTAAGCTTTGCATAATTTTAGAAGTTGACTCACCTTCGTCAGGTATTGCTAACTTCACCATTAAAAAAGGTTGTGGAAATATCAACAACCCCAAACTTCATAGGCACCGTCTAGTAATCACTGATTGCAAACAGACTTCAATACAAAATGAGTACAGACTATTGGACAGGTATCCAGCAAATAGTTAATGATACTTATCTACCATACACTCCCTTCAGTTCTTCATCTTCACTAATTAAAATTGCCTTTTCGCAATGTGTCACCTTATTATTTATGCTCCGATTCTTCACACCAAAAATTTCTAAAAAACACAGTCTAATAACGCATTCAAACACTAGTAGAATATTGTTTGAAATGGCTTTATGTATTGCAAATAATGTTGGTTCTTTATCCATTATCGCATCGGCTGCAGACTCAAGATATTTTACTATTGACTTGAAATATGCCCTTGCTATTCAAGTAATCATCATTTATGTCTTGTTCATCCTTGACGTATTTGTTTTTGACACAAATGGCGTCCAGCGTAATAAGCAAGAAGAAGAGGATAGTGTGGCGTTGTCTGAAGAAGAAATTTGGTATAAATACCTACGCAACTTGAATAATGATTTCCTCAAGATTATCCTCAGTTACAACTTCATCATGATTACGAGTCTAGACGAAGGATTGACGGTAAAATTGGTAGACTTTGGAATAAAATTGTACTGTTTATGGATTATGTTACGTTATGAATTCAAAAAAGAAGAGGAAAAAGAAATGGTTTCCGACACAAGTGAAAAGGTGTGACTGGGACTTAGGTTTATATTTAAGTAGAGATTTACATATATAAATGTTCTTTTACGGTAATACTACTTGTAACTTCTTATAAAAAATCCGTCAAAGAGGCAGTTAGTATCAGCATTATCGTCGTTGTAGTCATCCATTGAGTGTCTGTCATTATCTTCGTCATCAGATCCACTACTGCTTTCGGACAGCTCTTCTTTATGGGAGTGACTCTCATCATACTCATTGTCATACTCATCAACTGCTCTCATTTCAACTAATTTTTCTTCATCAGTGTCAACCCAGGAGGAGAAATGTCGTGAATAGGTCTTCAAAAGATCAACCATTTTCTCATTCTCATCCTCACTTCCATCCTCGCTCGTTATCCCATCATAATTGTTTTTCTCTTCCACCCCTTGCCTCCTTTTGCTATCTTTTTCCTCCTTATTCAACTCCTTCTCCCATTGATTCAACCTCCTAATATCCCCAGGAAATATTTCAGTCTCGCCATCGAGCAACATAAATAATAACCCATGCTCATACATTCGCAGTTCCAACACATCATGATCATCAATTTCCTTGGTCTCCAATCTTATTAACTTGGATTCAAAGTCCTCATCGAGTGTGCCATCAACAACAGAGCCAAATTTCCCATTTTGATATTGATGCAAATTGTGAATAGTTGGAATCGTTCTTTGGTTTGGTTTCCGAATCAAGTTGCCGAATGCTGGCACAGAAGTAATATTGGTGATGTTGTTAAACCATCGACGATGTCCGTATTGATTTGAGTAAACTTTCTTCACCAATGGTTTATCAAAGTTAAACGTGGTATTAGGACGTGAATAGCCCAATTGAGTTATGCTTGATTTGATGTTCCTAGGAAGTATGGTGATGAGCTCAGTGGGTCTTGAGATGACACCTTGTGGTACATGATCCGGCTTTTTCGTTTTGGTGTTGACGATATTTATCAAGATATCTTTTGTGATTTTTTTCACAAGATTTTCCAATACTTGACACAATTCATCGTCACAACATTTACCAAACATTGTTGACATATTCAGTCGATTAATCAACGTATCTGTGTCATCAACTGAAGCATCATCATTATCAACCGAAACCTCATCGCTAGTCACTGCTTCATAATTTCCCTCTGCACCCATCAACATACTTTGTTCATCCTCATATTTGATGAAATATTTCAGCATCTCATAAGCAGCGGGAATTTCTCCATATTGCACCAACCGACTGTTGCATTCCTTCAAACCTGTTACATAACCCCTTCTCACTCCCTCCTTCTTTTTCAAGTTTTCCAACTCGCGTTTCAATAAGTTATAATAGGTGGTAATTTCCAATTCAGATTTGCACATGGATAAACTAATCATGTCCAACTGATGAATAGAATATCGAGCAAGCAAAGTAAAGAATAATTCCTTTTCTGCACCTGACCAAAACTGCCCAGGATACTTTGATTCATTAGGGTATGATCCGCCGTAATTGATTTTCAGTGATGATAGTGGCAATTCGGGAATGCATTTCGTAGGGTCAAATGTCTCACATACAAATCGATTGTAGAATTTTACATAATTGACATTTGGTTGACGCAATGGCCGCTCTTTTATTTGTCTTGAGTCGTTATCACCATCATCGTTGTTCTTCATCACACTTGTTGAGGCATCGCCACTATTTGTAGGATCTTGTTCCGGTTGCGTGTTTGATTCGCCTTTCGTCCTCTTCTGTTGTCGCTTCTCTTCAGCTTGTGCTGTTCGTTTGCGTTTCCTATCAATCAAAAAAGTGCCATCTTGTGATACCTCTTCAACGTCTTGAGGTTTCTGACTCTCTGGTTCAGACCCATCGTTAGGCTTTGCCACTATTTTGCTCGACTTGAGTTTCTGCTCCAGTTTTTCTTTAAACTCTAGCAAGGATATGCGGTCTTGTCGAGGCTTGTTCAATTCTAGCCTCCAATTATCCAATTCCTCCATTATGGCATCACGATCAAGTCGCTTCTTTAGTCGAATGTTTTCCAAATACCCTTCTAGTTTTGCTATCCTTTTTTTCAATCTGTCTTCCAACTTGTTTTGCCTTTGTTCTTCGTGTATTGCCTGCTTTTGGGCTTTCTCTTCAAACTTGGCTGGCTTTATTTCCATTCTGTCACACCTCCTATGTTCAATCTGTTCCAGTTGTTTGTGCTTTAATAGATTATCCTGTCTGCTTATCTTTCGTCGATCAAAATCTTCTCCTTTTAGTCCAAGGTGCTTTTCAATGCGTTCGTTTATTTGTTTATCTCGATTCTGTCGTCCTTCCCTTGCATCCGGCACCTCTTCACTGGAATACTCGTTTAAATCGGATGAATCTACTAACAGGTCTGATGATACCCCCGGTGATGATTGATCTGCATTGAATGATGGGTTGTTTTTTCTCAGTCGACTACAAGACCCACTTCCAAAAATCATGTCAAAATAGCTGACTGGTTCACTCCTTCCCGCTGGTTCATCAGTAGCATTGCCATTGGACAAAGATTTTTGCGTCGAATGTCGTAGTACTTGCTGCTCACCTTGTGGCTCCTCTCGAACTTGCTTCTCATTGGACTCCTCTAATGAATGTGTTTCCTTCGGTTGACCATTTGATAACCTTGGTTGTATTTGCGTCAAAGTTGGAAAACCTTCAACTTCACTATCTCCACTACTCTCACTGGATGTCGAGTAGGGTAGCTGTATAGATGTCATATGAACATTTGCTGAACGATAAAGGACCAACTTGAAGATTGTTTTTGATTGAAAAAAAAAAACAAATGGTTTAAACCGTGATGCGCATCGGATTCATTGATCTCTTTACAAACGCAAGAAGAGAGATGCGAAATCTCTATATTTCCTATACGCTAAGCTATACACATCTGACTTTATATTTAACTCTTCCTCAGTCATGTCATATCTTCATTTCATCCAATGATTTACCAACCGCATCATCCACTTTCTCATTGTTCCCCGGTTTGTTAATTGTATCCACAGTCAGCCGTGAAGACTCTTCATCTGTGTCTACCCATTCGTCGTCTGAACCTGCTCGTACTCCACTTGCCTCTGGTTCATTGTTGCGCAATATCTCAGGTAAAAACGGTTTCGCCACATCTTCCTCCACATCGTTTCTCATGTCTAGTAGACCAATCAATTCGACATATTCTTCAGGTACAAGTCCATTTTCACCTGTTTCTGGGTCCTCGGCAACTAGCCACCCTTGACCATGTCTATAACTGATCCATATCAATTGGCCTTCGATTAGACCAATTTCATTGTCATTTTCTGGTTGGAAATCAAAAATTGCGCGAGCTTCACAATTTATCTCGTCTTTTTCATACTCGTCATCGTCATCTTCTTCCTCTTCTAATTCACCTTCATAATCGTATTCGTCGTAAGTCCTGTAGTTCGAGGTTCCATGATGTCGCGATCGACGGTCGGAGGTAGCCGAAGAAGATGTGGTGGATGTGTTATCGGATGAAGTTGCCTCATCATCCTCGGGTAGCTCATAATCACTAGATACTCGTGTCTTTCGAAACCGCTTAATCGACGCCGTGAAATGTAGTGGGTGTGATTCAGGGTATCCAAAATCTTTTATCTTGGTAGTTGGTGGGAATCTAGGACTCATTGTAAAACTCCAATTGTTGGTGATGATTATGCCGTGGAGATATTATCTGTTGTTGGCGTTGGCGTTATGTTGTAGATATACTCAACGCTAGAACCCTCTTTTCAAAAGCTTCGCCACCAGGACCCCTTCGTGGATAATGATAGTTCTAAAAATAGCCAAAAAGCAAAAAAAAACAAAAAATTGCACCGAGAAAACAAAAATCCAACTGCCTCTGTCACACAAAATGGAAAAAAAAAAAGATTAGCAGCCTAAAATCTTCGAAAGTATGAGAGGTATGTGTTGGGTGTTAAATTGTGGATTATCTTGGTGTGTCTTCTTGAATTCAACTCGCAGTAATTTTGTTCAACAGTTATTTGTTTTTTCGTATCGTAAAGTGAAACACAAAAGATTTTTGGTTTTTTTTTTTTCTTTTCTTTTCCTTTCTTTTTTTTTGTCTAAAGAATTTTTTTCTGGTTTATTATTTTGGTCTTTCAATGTCTGTGTATGTATTGTGTACATACACTATTTTAATGAGATTAGCAAGAAAGACCTGAACTTAACTGGGTGCTGTGAGTAAGTAGGGTATACTGGGTATGAGGGTTATCAGTTTGAAGGTTATACTCCATACTATGTAGATGACTCCACCCCTGAATGGCTCTCAAAATTTAATGTGGGTGTGTGCCTGGGTCGCACGACCGTTTTAACGCGTTTCCCACAATTTAAAATCAAACGTTCTTCTGTTCAAAATATTTTTATCATACCATTTGAAGAGAGAGGTTCACGTGATTTCTTGCCTTTTGCAGAGTAGACATGGGATTCAATCTGCGCTGTAGCTTTGTTGCAAAGTTCTATAAACCTTTTCAAAATGCGACACGGAGTTGGAAAAGTGAATCAATCTAAACAAAGCCTACTGTGGCTTAGTTTAAGGGATCTAACAGGTCAACAGGCACTGTCACCAAAGATGCTTGCGATTTCTGGACGTGGCGAGAAAGCTAAACTCGTTAGTTTGTGGAGACACTACCGTCAACAAAAGCATAGCCCCATCTTGACACCAAAAGGTATGAGTTCAATAAATCGAGTTGCGGGTGTTGTGAGATGTGTATAAGTTAAACTTTCCAGTAGCTCTCATCACAAGCAAACTCTTCTCTAAGATACTCTTGTGTCTGGTTTACATAATTTAAATCGATTGGTAGCATTCATTACATGTTTACAGGTGTTGAAAAAAAAAAAGAAAAAACGACATAAATCCCGCCAAGAAGGCATCGTTTTCCATCACCCACCTGTCAATTCAAATCACACTGCCAATCATGGACCACCAGGAAGAGCAATCACAAGAGGTTGAAATTCTACAATCGATATATCCTGATGAACTAGAATTTCTCAACGATTCACAAACTCATTTCCAGATACGAACCAATTTAGATACTGATAGTGAACGCAAACATGCCTTATACTTGGTTGTGAAATATCCCAAGACATACCCTGAAGTGGTACCTGATCTACATATAGAAGTTGCAGAAGTAGAGGGTGATAGGGAGGGAGACAGCGACGATGCGGGTTATGATGATGACGAAGATGAAGACGAAGAGGCCAAACAAACAAGACTTGCACTAAATATGGCAGAAACGATCGAATATGAACGAGATGACTTATCAAAACTTTTGTCGAAGTTGAACGAAGAAGCAGAAATTAGTATCGGTATGCCGTCGATCTTCACATTAGTCACCGTACTCAAAGATGAAGCAGAATCCTTATTCAATGACAAGTTGATCGCCAAGACCAATGAATTTGAACGTAAGCGAAATGAATTGGAAAAAATTGAACAACAAAAATTCCAAGGTACAAAGGTGACTCGTGAATCATATAATGAATGGAGATTAAAGTTTAGACAAGAAATGAAGTTTGAAGAAAAAGATCAATTGAAAATGCAATTGATGCATGGTGGAAGATTGACTGGTAAGCAAATTTTTGAACGTGGATTGGCTGGTACTGAAGAAGAGGATGGTGCTGGTAATGGTGGTATCGAAGGTGATGAGTTGGCAGAAGGAGTCAAGAATATATCTGTTTAAAAGGAGGAGCTAGATTGTTGCAATGTTTGCATTGAGTGTGCTATGGAAAGAGAAATTTTAGAGGTCTCGGATCAGTTTATCTTGCTGCTGAAAACCCACTTAGTTACACATTTAATGGAATACTTGTCACATATATTAATAAGATAACTGATTCATGGCTTGTTCGTGATCATTACAATGCACTTTTTGTAGGTGAATTAGAGACCACAATTACTATTAGACGTTGAGTGCCTCTTTAGGCAAAATAAAACCAACAAAAGGCAACATGAACAACTTGTAAGCCTTTGGAAGATTATGGATTTTCTATTGTATAATGTAGAGGTTGATTACTCAAGTGTCTAAGTGTCTTGTTCGCGTGACTTTCTCATATACTCACTCCACACACACACTCTCTCTCTCTCGTGGGTCATTAGTGTATTTGTTAAACTGTGACAAATTCGAAGTACATTTACTAATTAGGAACGAGTTTTAAATAGAAATAAAAAAAACCCTTCATCGGTTATAAAATTTCGTCTCTCATTTTTATTTATATATTTATTTAATTTATTTAATTTAATTTATATGTCAAGACCGTTGCCGAGATTATGCTGCTGCAGAATGACCGCTAACCTTGTTCCTAACCATTACCCCACATATTAGAGACAGAGAGCAAAAAATAGGGGGTTGGTGGAAGTGTTGGGGTGGTGGTGCATAGGGGACACAGTTATGATTATAGCGGGATTTTTATCTGAAACAAGAAATTACCTTAATAAACCAGTCCACATCTCCTGCTGGTGCCGGTTTGAGGGCTTTTTTGTTGTTAAAATGTTAATAGGAATAAGTTTTTAACAAAATTTGATCAAAAGTATGACCCTATAAAGAAAAAAGTGTTAGATTTCGGATTTAAAACAGGATTTAAGAAAAATAAAAAATAGAAAATAAAAAAACTACGGAGTTAAAAAAAAAAGAAGGAATTAAACGGAGTTGTGATCGGAGTTATATGTTGTCACGTGTAGACATATTGATGAGGTAGCGAAAGTTAACAAAAGTATAACCAACAATCGGTATTCTGTTTGACTCTGGTCCTGTTCAGCTTCTGTTCTCTGTTTCTGTTAAATACCGATTTGCTTCACCAATGTTGAATGGAATAATGGATCTTCGTTATCAAAATATATCTCAACTTTCATCATATTAATGTGTGCAATTGTATTAGCCTTAACAAATAATAAATGAATTATAATAAATTCTGACGTCAAATGACAACTTTATTTGCATCCCGTGTATCAACAAATTATCACCAGCAAAGAAAGCATGTTACTATAAATACGTCATAATTGGTTAATAAGGTAATAACTTAACAACGTAATATTAATGACGTAATAATAAGACACTCTTATTTTGTTATTATTACCACCAAAAGTAAAACAACAATAACAACAACTGAAACTCCCTTTTTTCACCAGACATCAGTCCGTTCAGTCTGAAACACAACTTTTCACCAACATATACCAAAGGCTTTACTAAACAAAATACGGATTCTACTATAATTGATTCTCATTTTGCATGTGTGGGTATATGTATTTATCATTCTATAAACAAGCAAACAACAAAAGTTAAATAATGTAAGTAAATAAACACTGAATTGAAATGTAATAATGTTAGAAGTGAATAATCCATTGATATAAAAGCAACCGAAATGTATAGTAATAGCAGTAGTGGCATCCTAAGTAGTAGTAATAGTAATAATGACATCATAATCATCGTAATCGTAATCATAATACCGTCATTATCAATCATCATCATCATCATCATCATCATAGTAATCATAAATCATCCATCAAACATGAAGTCATAAAATAAAGCACAAAAAAAAATAAAAAATATTACTATCATCATATCATAATATCATAATAGCACCTCCATATGAAACAGACACACATTTTCATCTTTGTAACCTCGCTTCTATAATATCCTTATGCTCTATTGTAAACCAAATCAAGTCTGAATCAAAAAAAGTATCAAGTTTTAATAAATTTGTTCCAATGTCAAGTTCTCATGTTGGAATAAACTGATGGGAATATAATTGGGTCCTTCATTAGATGGTGATGCTGGTAATGCTGTAGCTGTAGCTGTAGCTGTAATGGTAGTGGTAGGGATGTGTAAACTTTCATGATGATGATCGTCGTTGACATCAAGTGTTTTTCTGGGATACTTGTGGTGATGGTGATGGTGATGGTTGTGGTGGTTGTGTGAATGGTGGGCGTGATGGTTAAGCAAATATTCTTCATCCTCGTATTCATCATCAGTTAATGAATTAGTATGGCATAGTTCTGGCATATCATGATGTATATGGTCAATTGTAATATCTGCCTTCAACCCTTCTGTCGGTTCTTGTTCAACAGAATCACAAATAATTGTTCCCTCATCATCGGACTCTTCAATGTCAGTATTGATATCTTCATCTTCTTTTACCTCTATCTCTTCCTCTTCCTCATCTTCCTCAATAATGGTTGGTGTGGAAGAAGACAAATTCATAAATGGTAAAGATTTATAACTAGGTGTCGATGGTATTGTTGTTGTTGCTGATGATGATGGGTTTAATGGCATTGAAGTATTGATGGTCAAAGTTCTGGGAATTTTGGCTTGGATAGCAACATCTTCTTCAACTTCTTCTGAATCGGAATAAATATAATAATCATCAGAATCGGAATCAGAATCAGATGATGTGTAAGTCAGTGAGTTATCATAAGCTTCATTTTGGTGGTGTTCTTCTTCTTCATCATCTTCATCTTCAGAATCAGAATCATTAACTTCTTTGGTTGTGATTTGAGGAACCATAGTTGCATGTTCATAAATAGCACCATTCAATTGTTTGATTTCATCTTGGACATCCTCTTCTTCTTCTTCTTCTTCTTCATCATCGTAGTCACTATCGGAATCGGAATCTGAATCTGAATCTGAATCTGAATCAATCTCATACTCAGTAATTGAAGTCTTGTATAGTAATCCAGTGGTAGTGGACACTTCTTCACCATTATCTAAATGTCTTGACTTAGAAGTAGTAGCCTCTGAAGGTAAATCAAATTGTACATGTTTCTCTTCATCACTACGAGGCTGTTGTGCTTGTTGTTTCTGATGTTGTTGTTGGCTATAGCTGTTTCTTTTCTCAGTTTCTTCAGTGATGTAATCCATTAAATTGTCCAACATATTAGCCTGTACAACCAAGTTACGTAAGGATGATTTAGGTGAGGCTGCTTCTTTAGTCAATTTCAGTCTGACTTTACTGGCAAGTATATATGTTTGAGCAAATGACATATGTGGAGATGTTGATGTTGATGTGGCAGCCATGATTTTATACGCGTTTTAGTATTTTTGTTTGCTTGTTCTCTTTTGGTCTCGTTCTTTTTTTGCCTTTGGTGACAAATATATAACTAAAGTGTAAGGATAGTGACTTTAGGAATTGGATGGGAAAGGGAGAGGAGGTAGGAGTGGTGGTGGTGATATAAATATTGAATATGTGTGTATGCGTATGTATATGCTATTCCACTTGAGATATAACACACTGGTAGTTGTTAGTGTACGTGTTGTTTTGCTGATGTCCAATGTTGGGTAGTTGTTTGGTTAATGCTATATATATATATATATGTGTGTGTGTGTGTGTGTGTGTGCGATACTAGGAAGTGGCTGTTAAAAATCATTTGAAGGATTTTAATTGAATATAAATACAAATTTACTGATGTCATATTATTTAATTGTTGTATCTCTTTCTCTTTGTCTCTCTCTGACTAATTGCAAAAAAAAAACAAATAAAATAAAAAAAAATACCTCGGCGATAAAAAAAATAAAATTATTTCTTTTCTCTTCTGTTGTTTGTGGTTTGTGTAACTTACATGGAAATAGGAGTTTAATTTAACTTGCGGTTCTAGGCTTTTACTTAATCAAACAATCAAGCAATAGCAAATTTATTCTAAGAGCAACTTTATCACCAACATCAAGTACACCCCCCCCCCCTCCTCCCCAATACTCTAAATACAATATGTCTTGGATCTATTTGTCTTAGATCCACCAGATAAAACGGTTGCTGTCATAAAGATGAAGCAGAAGAACCAAAAGTATACAAAAGAATACTCTATCGCACTTTATTAATCTTCCAGTGCAAAAGAGAAAGGAGATGTATTCTAATTCTATTGCAAGAGATGTGTGTCCTTGCTTTGTGATAATCACACCTGCAGTTGTTGATATTGAGTCTCTCACTCTCTTAGTCTGTTTGTGCTTAATATTACTGTCGCAAACTCAAAGTGTTAAAATGGATCCATCTCCACCCTACAAAAGTCTCCTTTCCTTTTCCTCTTTCTTCAGTAAATGACGTGGTCTCTGAGTTGGACTTAATGTTTTCGACAGTTGGTTCTTGTTCTTCTCTTTCTTCTATAGTAAACTAGTTGGCAATACCAAAGAGAATAGTTTAGTTCAAAGTTCTTTCCATAAGTTTTCCCACCGACTACACAACTGCAAAAACAACCCTATTGTTCTTATTCACAAGCCGATTCAGGGGGATCACTAACAAACTGTTTAATACTCTATTGTTTTCATTGCTATCCACGCAGACCCAAATGTATATTACTCTTCTTCCCGGCCGTACCAACACCGATAACCACACCCATACATACACACACACGCTCGCACTCTTTTACTCTATCTCTTTATGTCAGAGTCATGATCCCTCGTGGTTTCCGAAATAACCATTTTTTTCTTTTTTTACTCCAATGCATAATGCACGCAATAATACAATACAATATACAATATACAATAACATGTAAAGTAAAAGATACACAATGTCGCGAAAACCATCATATTTTGTGACAATCGGTATCAAAAGAAACTCACGCTCGGTTATTGATTAAAATTCACGGAACAGAGAATATTGTAGCAGTAGCAGTAACAGTAATAGTTACGAGAAGTATATAGTTCTTGTATTAGACTGACGCTTAAACATAAAAGAACAAAATAGAACTGAAAGACGGACCACGGGACACGGGTAGTTTCCACATTTGTCAAAAAAAGTGGCCGAATTTTCTTTATTTTGAAAAACGGCTTTTACTTAACGCCGTAGAGTGTAATTAGTCAGAGAGTTATGTCCGATTAAAACAAAAGAAAGAAAAAAAATAATATTTTTTTTTAATTTAACGATCGGAGTTTTTTTGCTTTCGTATATCCGAGATATCAACAAAAAGAATAGAATACTAAGGACCTGTAATTCATTTATGCAAAATATGTCGGGTTAACGAAGTTATGATTAACTAACCTCCGAAAAACAAAACCTTGATACTAAGCCACATTATCCTACTTTACTTACTACTTTTATTTTTATTTCCTCTTTTCGCAGTCATTTCTTATTAGGTGTAAACTAGTAGTATAACAACAATAATATATAGATATATATATATATATACATACATATATAAACATCAGCCCATGCTTTTCTTCTTCTTCTAGAAACAGCCTATTTCATCTTTGCGAGGTACCACTACTAATAACTAGAGAAGAAAATCATGTCATCTTTAATATCTCCACTCCTCTACTCCTATCTATCCATCATCTAGGCTCTCACAATTCAATTGAAAAATTGGTTCGGTTTTCAAGCATCAACTTTGTTTGTGGTGATGGAAAAGAAATAAGAAATATTACAGCTTTTAAAAATTTATTCATGTAGCCAACATAAAGCATTCAACAAAAGGAACAAATACCAGTTTGACAGTAGTTACAAAATCATAGTCTTAAAGACAATAAGAACTCTCTATTGGTTACCCAGGGATACCTAAACAATATGCCTTCTTTTTTCTTTGTTAGCGGCTACTGAGAAACAAAGTAGCCTGTAATGTTAATGTACCTACTACTATAGAGATGGACTTAAAGGTGTTGATATTATATTACTTTCTCACGTTTGTTTCATCCCACGAGGTTTACAAAAAGATATAAACGAAAACCAATTTTTCTTTTTGGTTGGATTTTGATACCAAAATATTTCTCCAAGAACAATTTTTAAAAAAGAGATGCAGATGCAGTAGTTTTCGCAACATTTAACAAAGTCAAATCAAATGAAATTATCTGTAGATATCAACTTTGTTTTCAATTGTTAAATTTTCACCCCTTCTTTCCCTTTTGGCTTATTTCCATTGCGCATTCTTTTCAAGCATCTTCAAGCATCTTCAAGCTATTGCAATCTGTTTTTCTCTTGCAACTTTTGCCGATTCATTAAACCACTTGACAGGGAATTCTAGAACATCTTCAAACCATACACACCCCTGTATCTCTTCTTAATCTCTTTCTATTTCTTCTTCGTTTGCTCTAAAAGGTTTCGCTTAAAAGTAGTTGTTGAGACTAAAGTAACTCTTCTCTTCTCTTCTCTTCTCTCTTCCATAACGGTTGCTCTGTTTTTGTGTCATTTTGGGTTACTTCTTAGACATTCTTTCAACAATACATAATACCACAAGCAAAGCATAGAAGGCAGTTTCAGATCAAATTTGGCAGGCATTGCTTCTTCTATTTCATCTTCTGAAGCTGCTATTTGTTAGACACACAAAGGGGTGAAACACTTTCACCCCAGTCAACAATTCAAGATATGATATCTTCTCTCTATTGATGACAGCACAGCCGAAAGAGCAATCTTCAATTCTTCTTATCCAATGGCAATGTAATACAATAAAGATTGCAAATTAGCAAACTATAAACAAAAGTTAGCTATACGAGCAGCGCCACAGTTTTCGGGGTGGTGGCTATCATATCTTGTTCTGCAAACATGGCTACGAAATTATGTCATCCACTGATACCTTTCTCTTTCTTCGGTTTCCCTTTTTTATGTTTAGTCAATGGGTTCAAATCCACTTACATATTTCATCATTACTCCATCAGTGCAATCCTGTCCACAGTCACCAATTACTGTGTGATTTCTTCCAAGTTGGACTTATAAGAACCCTTTGAATACCATGCACCACCATTTAAGTAAGGCAATCCTGATCCCATAAACAACTTGTATCTAACATGAGTTAACCACAATTAGTCCAGCCCACCTTGTCTCCCCATTTCTGTTTCAAAATTCAAAGTACAACTTATAATGCAAGGAGCAACCAGGATTGAATTTACTTTGACAAACAGGACAAACAGACCCACTATTCAAATACTCTTTAGATGTCAACAGGGTAAAACAATTGCCACAAATAACCACCTTGTCTCTATCTTGAACATGAAACTTGTCTATACTATGGTTATTCAACTCGTCATGGCATTTAAAACAGGGATAAAACGTATCGGGACAACACTTGAATTTAAGAGCAATGATGTCTAATTCTGAATGGTAGTGGGTACATCGTGTGTGTGAATCAACTAGTTGTCCTTTGATTATGCATCGAGTATTGTCAAGTTGTTGCGTTTGGCTAATCACACTGTTCATATTGAGGGAGGCGCAGACTTGAAGGGTTCAAAAGCTACTTTTCTGGGCTTGGATCATGTGCCTATTCTTCCAAAGGCTATGTGGTTGAAAGGTCACTGTTGTTTGTGATGTGATGTGTCATGACATGGACTCTCATCCTCAATTTTGATGTCATTGTACAGCGGTTAAACACGGTAGCGCGATATTACTACGCCTCTTGCCGTATACAGTGTTTTTCATAATTGTGTCGGTTCAGTTTGAATAATTATGTCGCACTCGTATGAATCACAAATAAAAGCACCGTATAACCTGTATATAGAAATTGACGCCAAATCGGTTTAATCAATGGCGAGCTTTTTTTCTCTATTAATAAAAACCAAGGCGGAATTACCCTATACCCAGCTGAAACTTTCATAAGAGAAGTATCTTTACATCCAATACTTCAATCAAATCAAGACCCTTGTTCAGAGTAGTCACCTGTTCAAAGAAATTCACATTACATATTTTCAACCCGCAATAATGTCGCTTTCAAGATCGTCTTCATTATCCCGATCATCCCCATCTCCTAAAACGTCAATCATCATATCCAACTTCACCAAGGAAGATTTTGTCAAACCAGAGCCAGGCTCGACCAAACCGAAGCTTGTTTCCAAGACGTTGTCCTTAGTTGACCAGATTAAATTAGCGGTATTGAACAAGGATGATCAGGTATTGAATCATATTACATATTGGTCAGTGTTGCCATTTTTAAACAGGATAATCATCATATTCAACAATGAGCAAATAGCTAGTCAAACATTGAAATATTTACAAGACACATTGAAACCTTTTGATTACCTTAAAGTATCATTACAGGAGAACTTATTACAACGATCAAAATCACAAGATCAAATACAAGAAATGAATTCACCAAATTCCAACTTGAACGTGACCAATAGTTTAGCCAATTTCAGAACTTTCCATAATGATCCAGACAACGATTCCAACATTTTGGACTATGTGGAACCTGCACCAGCCCAATTCAACGTATTGTCAGATTTGTCCAAATTGGGTATAGATTTAAGAGATTACAACAGTGATGAGCAATTGAATGAATTGAAAGAGGATGAAGAGGAACAAGAACGGAGATCAAAGAGCCCCGGTTCTTTATCGCCCGTGATATCACCAAGACAGGACGACCTCTTGCTGCTGCTGCTGTCGGCACAACTGCCGCCTGTAATGAGAAGAAGATCAACAAAGACCTTGTTTAAACCGAGCTTGAGGGTGAAAACTGGTGCTGGTGACAATAATAGCCAGACTTCAAATCATGGAGTTTTGCAATCGCCGGCACAAATCAAACTGACTGACTATCCACAATCGCCAACGATAACTTTGGATGAAACGTTTTAAAGTGGGTGGAACGTGGGTTAGCTATTTTATGTACGAATTTATTTATTGCCAGTGCTAAAGCGTTAAATGGGTGGCAGATATTCAATATATATTCAACCTCAAGTGTTAAATCCATTTTCCTTCGTTTTTAAACCAATTCTTTGCAACGATAATACCTCTAAAGAGTTTATCTCCTATCAAAAGAATATTACTCTCCTGCATATAGCCCATTTACCAAAAGGAAGTTGCGCATGGGAAAAAGGTTAAAAAAAAAACTCACCAACGAAAACTTCACCAACAACGAATTACACACCCAATCAAACGTTATTATTTGGTTTCATCATGAAGTTGTCTAGCACTATAGCTTGGTCATTGATAGCAAGCACAGGTTTCGGTTCAAGCGAGGCTGTGACTGCACCATGCCACTCCTCTAACTACCTTGTGGTTCGCAATGTTGATGAACCGAAAACAGGACTCACCAACAAGGATGAACAAATATACCTTGATCAATTTCTTGAACGGGACACACATGGTAATGACTCACTCGATGAAGCCTTAATGCCAATGATTAATCAATTGATTCAATACCAAACCCCATCGAAGGAGAGGTCAAGGAAGACGATATATAACCCAAGACTTAAATTGTTGGTCAATATAGTCGGAGGTGAATTGAGCCAAGAGCCAAATTTCGAATCAAAATCGATGCAATCCGAATTTGACGACTTGTTTAGAAAAGCTAAATCAGAAAGAAGTGGTAAACTAACTGATGTGTTGACCGCACTTTCGCCAAGCGAGTCAGTACAGAAGCATTTCCAATATTTCTCTGAACGAACAAACAAAATCTGGCAAAATCACCAAGAAGGTTTGAAACAAGAAATAATCAACTATAGTCCTACTAATGAGGAGATGTTTATCCATGAGTTATCCTCGTTGGTCCACTTGCGTGACTATGTAAAGGATGAAAACCCAAACAATGGACAGTATTATACTCAAATTTCATCGCTCTTGTCGATAAAAAACAAGATTGGAGCAGATTCAACTACATACAAGCATGCAGTAGCATCCTTGCAAAACACCCTCCAATCATTAGCTGAGTACTTTTCAATTTTAGTTGTCGAATCGCCAAACTACACAAAAGACATTACCCATTTACAAAAGAGATCGCAAGTTAGGTCATCAGTTTCGGCACCGGCATTCAAGTACGCTAGCAAGCAAGCCTGTGAAGTTGCTACTGATAAGTGCTCAGCCCACGGTGAATGTAAGGAAAGCAAGGAGCATTGGAGTTGTGTTTGTGAACCAAGCTTCAACAAAACAACATCAAAGACCACTACTTGGGTTGGCTATGACTGTGCCAAAAAGGATGTCTCAGTACCTGCCAATTTATTCTTGTGGACTAGTATTGCCTTAATATTGTCTTTGGTTGGTGGTGTCAAATTATTGGCTAGTATTGGCTCGGATCCTTTGCCAGGAGTATTGGATGCTGCTACGTTACCATCGAAGAAGACTATCTAATAGGCAGTAATAATGTAGCTATAATCAATTTGATAATTGTAAAGACGTGGTAAACTGTTTACTTTGTAGATATCCAGCGCCGCATATGAATGTCAATTTCCCAATTCAGTAAAGAACAATTCAAAGGGAGAACGAAAAAATAAAAATAAAAACAAAAATAAAAATAAAAATTATCTCATGTTATTCAGAGATCTCGATTCCCCAAAACCACCAAAGTTTACTCTACAACACTTTAACTTCAAGCAATGCTGAAATATACAAGAAGACCGATAGTCACGACTATCTCCTTAATTTCATTAATATGTATCATCTATTTCATGTCATCAACGTCACTGAACTTGGAGTCTTCGTTAGGTAAAGTTAGATCACCAATAAATTTAAATTCCAATACATTGCAAACCAATTTAGATTCATTATTGGAGAGAAATGTGGTACAGCTGAATGATCAAGTACAGAAGCCATTGGAGGAACCTGGTTCGGATGGAGCTGTTGGCAACTCGCAACAAGAACCCCAGACCAACTCCAACACCAATGACCCTACTAAAGATGCTGTTGATGTGGCTCAAGCGTTTATGCCCAAGATGGCCAATGAAACTTTGAAAGCGGAATTAGGCCGTGCTACATGGCGCTTATTCCACACTATATTAGCTCGATACCCCGATGAGCCTTCAACTCATGAACGCACGACCTTGAACAACTATATTCAACTTTTTGCCCAAGTCTACCCCTGCGGTGACTGTGCTCGTCATTTTCAAAAATTATTAAGCAAATACCCACCACAAACCAAGTCGCGTAAAACGGCTGCATTATGGGGGTGCGATATACATAATAAAGTTAATGATCGGTTGGGCAAACCGCAGTATGATTGCACGACAATTCTTGAGGATTATGATTGTGGATGTGGATCGGATGAAAAGGAATCGGATTCTACTTTGAAAGGCGAGAGTTTGGACCATTTGAAAGGGTTGACTGTGGAGAAGGAAAGGTTGCAAAGAGGTGGATAAAGCAGCAAGGCACGAAAGATACATGAAATTGGACGGTAACTTTTTATTGAAGTATATAGCTTTATTTTTCACATAATTATACAACAGCCGAGTGATTGCTGCTGGGCTTGGCGTGTATGCCTGAATGAATTAAAGCTGGCAAATTTGTTCTGATCAGTGGGCAATTTCCAATTGTAAGGAATGAGATAATCAGGAGTTTCTTCAACATAGTTGATGATTCTAGAAACAAAGGTTAGTATTGCTTGAGTGAACAGGGAAGATTTACGAAAATCAACATACAATTCACATGCTCTTGAAGCTGGTATTCTTTCTCTTTTCAATGTCTCCTTGAGCCGACTATTCAATTCTTGAATTCTTTTCAACTTGATTAGTTGTATTTGTTTTTCAACTTGGTCATTCATATTGGGTAGAAATGGGTCGTATTTGGACTGGGAAGCTGGCAAGTAAGAAAAGGTGTCTTGTTAGGAAATAATGTTGAATGTGTCCTTTGCTCTAATCATTCGCTTTCGTTGACGGTGGGAAGATTATAAATGTAATTTTTAACACGAAAGTAATCAGAGTTAAAGTTTGTGTAACATTTGATATGAAACACCACCACGATAAGAATAATAATAAGAAAAAAACCAAATATTATGTTACACTCCTTCTTCCTTTGCCATTCTATACAAAGAACAAAAATAAAATACAAACAGCAATGACAGTGGCCAATATTAACGTGTCTCTTTTCCGCCTCGAATTAATCTTCAGAATCAAAACATTTATACCCGGAACATTCTGTATTGTGCCTAAAATCGACAGCTGGGCATTTTGCAAATACTGACGTTGATTAATCAATTCATCACGAGTATTGTATGCACTTTGCAATAGCCTGTCGGCTATGGAATTGACATTGTCGGCCCGTTGGCTTTCTTCAAGGATATACGAATCCGGATCCGTGTCTAATGGATTGGCAGGAGCATTGCGTCTCTTGTGGTTGGATATATCTGATTGAACAGTAAAGAGCAAATTATTCCGATTTCGCTCCTCAGTCAAGGTCGATTCTATACGCTGGAATGAATTCTTGTGGTCGTGTAAAATTTGTTCATGACGAGTAATTTGTTGCAATTTGGAAGTACTTAATTCGGTAGTCGCCGATTCACTGATCCGGTTGAGTTTGGCAATTGTAGCATCACGTTTAGATAACGTATCAATAATTTGTTGTTTAATTGATTCTTCGTCTTGCGTGCTTTCTAACGATTGTGATAGCTGGTTTTGAAATTGGGAATATCTGGCCAAGAGCGATTCTGTTTGCTTCTCTAAGTTAAGTGCTTGTGACCTTATCTGGGTGAATGAAGATGATGACATGGTGGGTTTGTGTTGACGGTGAAATATTGAAAATCAGAGTTTGATCCGTTGTCACTTTTTTTGCTTTTTTCTGTTCTTTTTTCCTCTAAGTGACGAAATAAATTTAATGTGAGCTTGGTAGCTTTACTTACATCACCAACTATCATATTCCCACACTAACTAATTCTGCCTCATGCCTAAAGAAGAGCTTCATCAGGTCACGCCTGAGCCAGTATTCACTTTGGAGGAAGAATTAGACTCAATCGATAAAGATCCGCACCACCAGCGCCTTTCTCCTCGCCATAACGACTCGGAAAAGAAACCCATATCGCAATGGTTGATCCCTATACTTTACCGCATTCAAAAATACAGTGCCTACTCCTTCATTTCATTTCTCGGTATTCATGTGACATCGGTGGTGATAGTCCCCATAATCCCAGTTGATAAAGAGCTCAAGCAACAGGTATTTTCTCTAGCCAAAGCGGTGTACCAAGACATACCATTTTTTGAACCACTTGCTATCATCGGTGCATCAGTTGTCCATATTGTTGCTGGTTTGGGATTGCGATTGGTACGAGGGTACAAAAAGCACCAATTGCATAAAAAGATAGAACAGAGGAACAAGAGGAATAGTGTGATGAACAATAATGATTCATTCCGTATTAGAGATGACGATGATGACATTGGGTTTGGTGGGCTATCCAGTATATTTGGTCTAGGATACAGGAAATCCTTCATTTCAAAGCTCTTGGGAATCACGCCATTACAATTTTCAGGATACTTGTTGATCCCAGCTGTCGTCTACCACTATTACAAATTTCGATATGTGCCAATGTCTATAGAAGGCGATTCATCCTTGATTAATTTGGATTACATCTCCTACGTGTTAAATTTGAAGCACCCCAAATTCCAAGCATTGGCACTTACAAGTTTAGTGTGGGTTGCGTCGTATCATGTGACTAATGGGGTGATGAAGTTGAATTCGTGGTATAGTAAGAATTGCAAACGCATGGGGTTGGCTATTGTTAATTTGGTCGGGGTTTGTGGAATGGTTGGGGTTTATTTATTTAAAAAGGAAGAGATTGATAGTGGTGATTTTCTCGGGAAAGTGTTTACCAGGTATATCAACTCTTACTTATTGTGAGAGTGTACATAGAGTAGTCCTTGTATGTATGTATATAATGAGACGTGTATTTTTTTAGGTTGGTGTTGTAGTGAGATGTTGTGGCGATAGTAGAACACAAGTAGAACACAAAGTGAAGGAGGATGTATCCAACTGAATAATCACAGGCATCTAATTGGACGGGCGTAACAATAGCACCACAAAAGCCGCGTGTCCGACTCGCAAAGAGCCAATATAGTAGCGAGTCAACCGAAAGACAACTATAAAGCAAATTAGTAGACTACAACCAAATAATCACTTAAATATTAAGCCCATATAATATAGCATTTACTAAACAATAGAACTATACACATAATTGAAGCAAATAGTGTTTCTCCTCCTGTACAATCCCTCCAGACTAGGGTACATTGTTCCTCAACCCATATCAGTGGCAGCTATTTTGAAACCTTTATTGTAGGCACCACATGGAAAGAATAGCACTTAGTAAATAATGACCGATAAGGTCTCTAGAAATATAATTAACCAATGGTGTGTGTAAGCAAAGCTTAAGCGGTTACATTAGCAGTTGCTGATTCAGTAGCAGCGGCTTCTGGACCCAAAGTTGGCTTCTTAACCAATCTCTTAGATCTGTAGTCCTTGACGGCTGACTTGATAGCATCTTCAGCCAACATTGAGCAATGCAATTTGACTGGTGGCAAAGACAATTCTTGGGCAATAAAAGTGTTTTTAATAGCCAATGCTTCTTCCAAGGTCTTACCCTTGACCAATTCAGTAGCGTATGAACTACTGGCAATTGCTGAGCCGCAACCAAAAGTCTTGAATTTGACATCTTCAATTTTACCAGTCTTCTCATCAACTTTGATTTGCAATCTCATAACATCACCACATGCTGGTGCACCAACTAAACCAGTACCGACATCGGAGTCATTCTTGTTTAAAGTACCAACATTTCTTGGGTTTTCATAATGGTCAATAACCTTTTCGTGGTATGATCTCTTGAATAATGTGGCGTTAGGAGTGGTTGTGGGTATGATTGAAGATGCAGTTATTGGTGACAAGTGTGAAAGTGCAGGTATTGATTGTCTAGCAATAGTGTTTGATCGTGACCTAAGTAAATTTCTTGAGTTTCTAATAATTGACCTTGAAATCATTGTTTAATTGTAAGTTCTAAGTTGTGGTTTATAAAACTGTTTGAATATATTAGTATCCTTGAAAGTGCTTATGAAAAGTAATAAGTTTATTCTGATAGGGTGTTATTGAACTCTTCTTGTATATATATATATATATATATATATTAAAAATTTTATGTGAAAGATGAAATTTTATTAATCATCAATAGAACGAAAATAACACATAGACTCTCTCATCTTATATAAAGGATAAAGTATGTATTATTATGTCATCGATTTATCAATGTACACGACTTTGTTTTTTTCCTCTTGTTTTTCCTTTTATCAGTTTCATCATATAAAATACTGGCCTTAAGTACACTACCTACATAATTGCGTAATTATTATTGGATGAATTGTTTTTTTTCTACAATGCACCAATGCCTAAATGACGATCCGGTTCCGAAAAAAGGATTTTTTTTCCTTTCTTTTCTTTTGTTTGCCTAAATTTATTTACTTTGTGAGGGGAAAAAAATACAAAAGGAGTCAAAAACCTAGTCACACATTCTGACACGCAAATTTACTCAATTGTCTAGAGCCATTGAGTGTGTCTGAACTTCAGATTAGAATCTAAGAATCACCTCTATACAACAGAAAGCGTTGTTTTTGTATCCATTATAACACCGAAATAAAGGCTAAGTCTTGGCCACATATGCATGCTGATATCGGTCATACCGCGTTTTCTTTGAAGAAAATAAAATACGCTTCGCAAATTAGATACTCTTCTTCTTTTTTCTGTTTCAACGTGGATGGTAGCGTTCGTTTAAATTTACCCCAGTTACACGACCACCGAGTTTGTCTCCTATTTTATTTATGTTGAAATTGGTAGCACATTGTTCCCTTATCTCCTTAAAATTTTTAATTTTAGAAGTAGTTTATCAATACAAAAAGGATTTTCACCCCCCCCCCCCCTCTTGTAATACAAAAGGGGCTATGTAGGTAATATAAAGTTACGCGAGCTGTAATGTAGGTAGCCAGTTAGCTCCATTTGTTTCTTACGTTAATCTTTTGTTTTCTTACTGGGTATACTTTGCTATACCTTCCCCACATCTTCAACAATACGTTTGTATTTTTGTTTTGTTTGTTTTCTAATTTGAACTCTGCATAAAAGCATAGAAAGTTCTAAATAAAGAATAATATCACAGTCTATCCTAAGTTGAAGCAGAGACACGGGAGAGGGGCAACAGCCCAGCTTTCTCCGAAGTCTCTAGTGGAGACTGTTCCTTCCCCTCAATAGGCATTCACACAAAGGAAGACCCACAATTATTCTCTTTGGTTTTTGTGTTGGTAAAGCTTTCAATTATTCCAATTAATTTAATTGGGCTGCTGGTTTAACAAAAGAGTCACGTGTAGTCGGACTATATTTCTTATTTTACTTTTTTTTGTTTTTTGTTTTTTTCTTCTTTGTCTCTTTCAGTTTGAGTTTATCGTAATTATTTTTAAAATCTCCAAAATCTCTCTCTCGGTCCTTCCCCACCTTCAACTGGGAACAAAACTTTATCAAAATCATTTTTTAAATAAAAAGAAGAGACCCTTGTTGTGTACATTTATATATTTATCAAAACTAAAGAGTTCTATCTATCTACAATACTAATATTGCCATCACCTCCACGCTCTTTCTCAGGTTTAGTAAATTATGCCGGAACCTAGCTCAATCCTGCCTGACAATAAGAATGACGTTCCCACAAATCAACCTACACAGCACCACAACACTAGCAACATAACTATCACCAACCCCCATCAGAAACCACCCTGTGAAGAGATGAAAACGGGTGTTGCTAATGATGATGTAGACTGGCTATTTCGTGGGAAATCTAAAAAGATTGTCAAAAAGTTGGCTTCGAGTAATGAACAACAGAAGGAAGCCAAAGTTCAAGAAGCTAATGATAATGGTAAGCATGCAACACAGCGAGGATCAGTATCAGAAAGGAAGAAATCACAAGATGATGACCATACCCACACAGCAAATGGCACCGCTCAATCGCCACCACTGCAACAAAGAAGACGTTCTAGTGAACGTACTGATCAAACAACCCCATCCACTCCACCAGCGCACAAGACGAGGTCAAATGAAACACAAGCTACATCTGATGTACCAGAAACGTCTGTTACACCTTCTGCAGCTCCCACATCTGCAACGTCTGCAACCCCCCAATCTGAAAAGTCATCAAAACTAGATCGTTTGATTGGACGCTCTCGATCTTCTTCTGCATCATCTGTGCAACAGGTAAAGACACAAGCATCGCAGCCACTAGCGTCTTCCCTTTCCAATAGCACAAGACGTAGTAACAGCTTTAATTTTGTGCTGCCTTCACTAACCAGTGACTTGGTGTATAACGACCACGATGAAGCATTGGTTTCGCAGAAATCTGCTGGTTCCTCACCAGCCACATCCTCGCCAGCATCACCTGGTGTAACCCGTTCCAATAGTGGCAAAAGGGGTTTATTCAGCTCGTTATCCTCGAAATTCAAAAGTCTGTCTTCTACATCACAGCAGCAGCAACCACCGCAACATCCACAACAACCAGCACAGGCTTCTGCTTCCAAATCAACTGCTCAAACCCCAGTGTCTCCAAAGTTGAACCCAAGTTTGATTGGATCTGGTGCAAATCCAAAAAAGCAGGAGGATTTAATTTCCATGACTGACAAGTTACCAGCAGGTATGGGTATTCCTTCGCGTAGGAGAAGTTCAAGTAATTCCAAACCAGGTTCTGGGCTGTTGTTTAAAGATTCTTATCAAGATGAGAATCCATTAAGTTCATCACCAAACGAAAGTCGGGGTTTTTTCAGAAGAAGATCTTCAGCGGCGCCGCTTTCTAGAACAGCCTCGGCTCCGACAAAACCACAACGACTTGTCTTGAACAAAAACAAGGATAGAAAACTGCTTCCTTTAAAAGACTTGAAGGATGTCAAACTTCGTCGTGTTTCCTTTGCTATTGATAAATTGGAGTATGATCCTCAACAGCAAATCCCTTCTAGAAGACCCAAAAAGGGTAATGTTTTGATTCCCCAAGATCTTAACGCCCCGCCTCCAAGATTATGCTTGGGTATAGCTTCAAGCGATGGGGGTAAGGACAATCAAGGACAAGCTCCACAATATAGTGAGAGAGATGTGGCATTAGCTCTTGATGCGCAAAAGAGAGCCTTGAGTGAGGCCGAAAAACATTTATACGAAGCACACTTGCAAGCTAAGAGAATTGCTCAGGAAGTGGCTAATTTCAAACCATCAAAATCAAAGCTGAAGGATGGCAGCAATGTTGGTGAAATTGAGGAAGAGGAGGAGATTGATGCCAAAGTCAGTCACCGGAAATTGGCAAATGATGCCCAAATCGATCAGCCATTGCATGTACATGAGCAACATTTTGATGACGACTTGGAGCAATTGGAAAAAGAAATGACATTGGAGACAATTTACACCAGATGTTGCCACTTGAGAGAGATTTTACCAATACCGGCCACTTTGAAACAATTGAAAAATAAAGAAGCCCCTTTGGAAGTATTGAAAATGCTTAATCCAAAACCAACTTTGATTGATATCTTGTCGTTTTCGGATTTTATTGCCATCACACCCATCAATGCGGTAATCCTTGACAATGTTACAATGACTACCGAAATGTTGAAAATTTTACTAGGGTGTTTAACACACAACAAAGTCTTGGAGAAGCTTTCATTGCGAAATGTAGCCATTGATGATCATGGGTGGAGGTTGCTTTGTGCATTCTTGGCGCAGAATAAGACAGTCAAGAAGTTGGACATTTCCCAGCAAAGAATCAAATCAGATACTAGTCCTAATTGTATTAGAGGTAATTTGAATTGGAGCTTATTCACCCAATCGATTGTATATAGAGGGGGGATTGAAGAGTTGGTCATCAATGGATGCAAACTAGCTGATGACAAGTTTCATGAATTGGTCAACAAAGCAGTCAAGATTGCAACAAGGAGGTTAGGTGTTGCATCAACTGAGATGAATTTAACTAAAGCACAAATCGTAGCTGATTATGTCAGTGATCCCAATGCAAATTGTGTCGGAGTTGATATTGCATTTAACGACTTGAGTCAAGGCCAATTGCGTCCTTTTATTGATACATTCAACCGCGGTAACGATAAGTTGATGTTTCTTTCAATTAATTCGACTAATTTAACTGACGTTAATGAGACTGCCAAATTTTTAAAGAGTTTGATCAATGTACGAATGTTGCGGTTTTTCGACATGAGCTCGATTCCAAATGTATTTCCTGAGATTATTGCATCGTTGGCGGAATACTTACCTCAGTACACTAACTTGAGAAGGCTTCATTTGGACTTAAATGAGTTATCAGCACAGGCAATTGGATCTATTTCCATGTTTTTACACAAGGTCCCTAACTTGGTTCATTTGTCTCTTTTGGGAAATCGCAACTTGACTCATTCGGCAGCGGCAACTTTATATTCAGCTGTCAAGGCATCGTCAACTTTGTTTGCATTGGACCTTGATTATGATCTAGTCAGTGATGAATTGTCGCAACGGATTGCGTTTTACCTTATGAGGAATATGGATATGTCCTTGAACACGCAATATCCTATGACATCATTAAACAAAGAGGAGGACCTTATGTATGATGGTTCTTTGTTGATGGAAACTGCTGAAAAGTTGTTGACAGAAATGGATCATTCTGGGAAAAAGGAAGATTATAAAATACAACATATTGTGTCCAATGCTATGCTTGATAGGACAAGGGCAATACGAAAAGATATTCACATGGCAATTGACAACTTGTTTGCCAAAAGATCGAGCGGACAATTGTCATTCGAAGGCAAGGAGAGTCTTGTTAGATTCTGTTTACTAGATTCGTCATTGGAAAAAATACTACACACATTTGAAGAGCACGCGCAAAAGCTGACCCCCGAGGATGGAGAATCAGAACAGCAGCAACAGCAAGATCAGCAACAGTGTGAACCAGGAAGAAACCAAACTCCAGAGATTAAAGTTCATCCTGAGGCTGATTCGTTACATCAAAGTTCAAATGAATTAATCAGTGCTGGTCCGATATTATCGCCAAGAGCGTCATCCTTCCAACCTGTGACATCTTACTTTACCAATAATGATGTAAACTTGACTCCTCATCAGGTTGTTGTTGAGTCCAACGATGAAGGTAAGGATGTTATAATTGACAAATTCACTGGCCGTCCAGTACTAATGAGATCAGCTAGTCAAAGTAGTATTCATGCCAAACAACAAGAGATTGAAGAAGGTGAGTTTCACAAGCTCGGAATCTTTATGCAACTGAGAGAAAATCCAACTGAGACCAATGGCGCCAGCGGTGAAAATGGGGAGAATTGTCCTCGCAAAGGAATCCCCTTGTTGAATTCATTGCCCTCTGGATCAGAATTAAGAGATGCCATCATTGCTGCTAAAGGTATTGAAAATGTTGATGACTTGATTGACAAGATCAATAATAATAAAGTTGGTCTTGAAATTTTAGAGAGGGGAAAGAATGAGGAGACAAATGGGCGTGTACAGCAGGAACAACAGCAGCAACAAGAACAACAGCAACAGCAGAAGGTGACTTCCACTGTACCAATTCAGCAGGATGTTGCGCGCAGGCCTAGCTCAGACGAGTCAAAGGATGAAACGTTGAATCCAGTAGTGGATGAAGTATATGACAAGTTGTTAAATGATGCTGAACGTGTGAGACAGAAACAAGAGCCACATTACTAAAAGTGTATAGAGTTACTCGTATTTACATTTATAACTTTTTTAATCAAGAATGCTTCATTACATAAAACTATATGTACCTAAATATTCTAGTTATCAGCTTGGAATTCAGCAATCTTCTTAGCAATCTTAGCATCTCTTTCAGCCTTGGTCAATTTAGTTTGTCTGTATTTCTTTGATTCAGCAGCATATTGTTCCTTGGTGAATTTCTTTTCGGTTGGCTTGAAAGATGGGTCTTCTCTGATTTTTTCATGAGCATTGGTGTAGATTTCCTCAACATCTTCAGCTTCAATTTCATCAGCAATGTAGTTCTTGAACAAAGTTCTGAATTTTTCTTCATCATCATCCATCAATTCTTCCATGTACTCAGAAACGTGACCACCGAAGATGTACTTTCTCAACAATTCAGCATCCAATTCTTCAGCTTCGATATCCCAACCTGGGAATCTGTTTGCTGAGTGAGGAACGTACAATCCACCATCGGAAGCACCTTTCAAGACACCGAAAACTCTAGCACCGGTGGTGGTTCTTTGCAAACCAATGTCCAAAAAGACCTTGAATGGTCTTGGGCCATCTTCAACAGCTTCGGTCAATTCAAATTCACCTTCAACTTCTTCAACACCTTGGTAGGTTTCGTCCAAGCCCAATTTTTGCAAAGCTCTTCTGGCAACCAACAAACCAACGGCATAAGCAGCGGACCAGTTGGTCAAACCGTGGTTGATACCGTATTTTGGCAATTCGTGAGCATAAGCTGAAGTGAAAACAACATCACCAGTGATTTGAGCACTGACAATTTGGGCAATAATGTCCTTGTTGGTGAATCTAACAACCAATCTGTACTTTGGGGTGTTGTACTTGGCCTTGTGTTGAGTAACCAATCTCTTTCTTTGGTAGTAGTCGGTTTTACCTTCTTGTCTTCTACGGAAAGGAGTTTGGAATCTGGAGTGGTAAGCAGATGATTTTTGAGTCTTTTGGAAAGGCATTTTCTAATATGGCTTGGTTTAGCTTGTAAGACAGGAGAGTAAAAGGGGAAAAGCTGTGAAAAATTTTTCAGAAAATAGTTGGTTTTAGAGAGGGATGAAAAAAAAAACTCTTCTATTTTTCAGTTTATCACTTGTACACGACTTTTTTGTGGAAAAATTGTAAAATTGGTAGCGATTTGGGAAGCCCTAACTGCTACCATTCAAGCGACGACAACTATGTAAATGAGGTGTATAATAAGCAAAATCCTATCTGTCAAAAATCAGATCACATATTAGCTATGTACTTTGATTAACGTTTTACTTAAGTCTAAAACCAACTAAGTTTGTTTTAAAACAACTGCAAACTTTCCAAATTTTAATAGTAATGCAATCAGAGTCGAATTCTGCCGCGATTTAAAGTTTATAAGAATCAAACTCTGTTATTATAATCCAATAGCAACATGAGCACTCTTTTAGTACGTGTATTGACTTTTTTTTGTTGGTGAAGGAGTATAAACACTAGTTTGGGTGCAAAGCCACTCGTATTCTTCAACCACCAAAGCATAGCATTGTATGTTTCAATGACGTCGTATGTCTACTGATGAAGTTATCTTATGGTACCTGAGTATTATATAATCACTCAATATAACCTCATTACTCACAATATCTATTGTTATATTTGACAATATGTGAGATCGCAGCAATTATTATATTGATCCTATATATAGTTTCAATGCGTACCTTGAAATGACAACTACCAAACAGCTCGTAAGTCAGACTGCAGGATTTTTATTGCTCCATGGTTATTTAAGAGAAGCAGTTTAAAGAGTAGATGAGCCGCAAATCTATTTCCAAAAGAATTGTTTCAACCCTCATTCTTCGGCGTTTGTTCCTAAAAAACGGCTCCAAATGCCAGATTGAAGTCCATAATTGAGCATAGTTTTAATTCATTGAGCCAGCATATACTATCACTAAATTGCTGTTCCGGGGATAAGTTTATAACCAATCATAAACTAATTTCTCGTAAAAAAACGATTGAGAGCATAACAATACTGCCATAGAAAAAAAAATTCACCCATTCTCCGCTCTGCACTCCCGGAGAGAGACACCTTGTGTAATTAATTTTAGAAGCTATGCGTGTTTTTTCTTTGCTGCAAGAGAAAAAACGCGGAGTGTATCATCACATCACTCGTGCCGCTTGTACAATTTCATCCACGCTTTGTAAAAGCTTAGGAAGCAGAAAATTCTTCGTAACTGTTTTTAAAAATAAACTTCAACCTGGCAAAAGACACGACTGAGGGAATAACTAATCGCATCGGAGATGATGGCCAGGGAATGAGAGGGGAGAGGCTGATATAAGAGTCCCCTTCCCCTTGATGAACTAAACCTTGCTTGACCGTTTCTATCAAGAAAGAACTTTAAGGTTCCGTGGAAATAGAGCATACATAAGGTTTTATAAACAAAGACTAAAAAGGGCAGCAAAGTCGCTTAAAAAGGTTGCTGTGATTCAATTGGGAAACTACTGGAGAAGGCTTGGTGACGTAAACCAAATTGAATAATAGGGTTGTGTCTTGTATATTATGTATTGTTATAAGACGTGGCAGTGGTGGTTAGAAAGAGGGAAAGCTAAACTTGACCAGAAATGGAATTGAAGTTGACTAATTTGTTCTGTTTGTTTTTCTGTTCCTTATTTTGTGTGTATTCTCCATTTGTTGTTTCGTATAACCGATTATTATTTTTATATTTTTTTACATTTTTTTCGATTTTCGATTTTCGATTTTCATTTTGGTTCCTATAATTAGAAGGGTGTCAAAAAAACAAAAAAAAAAAAAAATAAAAAGCGAATGGAATGCATGAGCTTTTCTTGTTATTTTGTATATACACGGATAGGAAATGCAAAAGGGAGAGAATCAAGTTGCAATGACGGAACCAGATCTACATAATCAGCCACTTAAGAGTATCATAAAAAGAGGCACATGATACGTCTTCATTATGCTTTACGAGGGCTAATTCATAGTTGCCAAGTAATTAATCCTCTCTATGTGATTGTTTTTGCTTTCTTTTTTTGCCATTTTGTGTTTGAGTAGAAAAAGAAGAAGAAAAAGAACCAAAGAAATGAAAATTCTCCTAATACAATATTAGCGCCCAACACAAACTAAAAGTACATGATTGCTACCAACTCCAAAGTTCGTAAACCATCGACGACGACAACAAAAAACAAAGCTTCATACGGACTCCTTTCCCATTTTCATAACTTTGTAACTAAAACAATTCTAAGCCTAATTGCTCCAGTTTTGTTTCTGGCTAATGAACTAAAAATAAAAAAACGCCGTGATAGTTTCGCAGCCTAAAAGTGATTACTATAAATAAACGAGGATTATCCCACACATCTCATAACTCTTACACTCTCTAGCAACTTGTTGTTTTCATAATCATTCGTTTACAACTACAGAGATTGAAAATATGAAGTTCGTCAACAGTGCCTCCTTGACAACCACGTTATTAACGTTGGCTCCCTTGATTTCAATCGCATCAGCTGGTCAAGCACCAGGAAGTTTGAAAATGGATTTCAAAGTCAAAAGAGATGCATCAAATAATGATGCCCCCTTGCTCGATAGCTATGAACGTAGACTTGCTAAACGCGCAGAAGAAGATGAAGACCAAGGAGCTAGACCGGTTAATTTGGAATTGATCAACAACAAGACCGTTTATTTGGCTGAATTGTACATTGGTTCAAACGAAGATTGGGTCGAAGTACAAATTGATACCGGTAGTTCCGACCTTTGGGTTATGTCTAGTGATGTCACATGTGAAAAGTCATCAGACTCAAAGAGAAAGAGAGACCAACCATCGAAGTCGGAAAATATTTATGCCAACAAGCGTGACGATGAGAGCGACATTGCCCTGTACATTTCTGCTCATCCAGATAGCACTGAGTTCCCAGAACCAGGAGATGATGGTCTTGATGATTCTAGCTCAAGTTCTGACGATGGATCTGGCTCACAAACTTGTACCGCCATGGGTTCGTTCAATACCGCTAATTCCGATACTTTTGTTCAAAATGATACATTGCCATTCTTGGCCATTTATGCTGATAATTCTAATGCAATTGGTTTCTGGGGTCATGACACTGTGAAAGTCGGCAATCTTTCGGTAAAAGATGTCAGCTTCGCTATTGTCAATAGCACCACCAATAAGGCTGGTGTATTTGGTGTTGGATTACCTGGATTGGAAACAACTGCTGAATCAGGAAGCGAGTATGAAAATTTCCCCCTCAAGTTGAAATCAGAGGGAATAATTAACAAAGCATTGTATTCATTATACTTGAATGACGTTAACACCTCCACTGGCTCTATTTTGTTTGGTGCTATTGACCATGCTAAATATGAAGGTACCTTGGAAACATTGCCAGTGTTGGCATCCGATAACAACTCTACAAAGCATGCTGACTTTAAAGTTGAAGTCACTGACGTCACCCTTAATTTTGAGGATAGCCTGAAAAATATCTTGAATAACACTACCGGTGCTATATTAGACTCTGGGGCCACCTTGTCGTTTTTGTCGTCAGACCAAGTAGATTTGGTAGGTCAAGCTATTGGTGGTAATTACTCCGAGAAGGAGTCGATTTACCAAGTTGATTGTTCATACCAAGATTTAGATTCAACATTGGATATCAAATTTGGTAAAAACAAGACTATCAAAATCCCTTTCCATAGTTTGATTGTCGAAGATGACGGAAAATGCTATTTGGGTCTTCAAACAGCTCCAGAATCAGGCTACATCTTGTTTGGTGACAATGTGTTGAGGAATGCTTATATTGTTTACGATGTCGAAGATTTAGAAGTTCACATTGCTCAAGCTTACTACGCTGATGAAGAAGATATTGAAGTTGTTGTTGGAAAAGTCAACAGTGGCGGAGGACAAAACTCAACATCAGTTGGTGGAGGTAATGGATCAAACTCTACATCATCAAACTCGTCATCATCAAACCCATCGTCATCATCCAACGGTACTTCAACTCAGCCAAGTACCAAGCCATCAAGCGGAAGTACCAATGGTGGATTGTCAGTCTACAATTTGTCATGGGTCTCTGTCATTGCCGGATTGGTGATCTCATTTAGCTTGTTATAATCTTGCCCTTTAGTTACGTTATCTTTTATTTACGTTATCTTCCAATAAAAAAACTTTTTTTTCAAATAAGGTTAAACGTTGTAGCCTTGTATACCAAAATCCGTATGAATGCCAACCAAATAGTCTTCGCTCTTGAATAAGGCTGTAGCCAGAACAATTGCACAACAAATAAAAAAAATATGTGTTGCCAATATATTTCACAGTTGGATTCTTTTTGGGAGGACACATCTCTCTGCAAATTTCATACAAACTGTTTATCTGTTAGAAGGACATCGTCAATTGAGTATTTGCTTTGTTTGGTAGTTTTGTGGATTTTAGCCAAAGACTAAAAGTGTGATGATACGACATGACGTGAATGGAATGAATAAGTGTGGATCTTTTTGGTGTCACAAACTTTAAAAACAGAACAATACAACAGCAAAGAATAAAGCGAATCTGTGGCACAGTTATATACATATGGTTGGAATACATTATACACATACCACTTTTAAGTGGGACCTGTGGAAAGAAGATGAAAAGTGGGTAATAAGAGCAAAGTTGGCAAGTTATAGGAAATGTATAAAATTTTGTGTGTGAAGGTGTAGTAGTTTTGATCTCATTTGATGAAAGTTGCAAAAGCAAAAACGAAAGGGGAAATCCCACAAAACTCAAAAAAAAAAGTAACCACCAAGAAGTATTATCTAAAGACAGAAGACGGAATAGAGTAGAATGCTTGCCCCATATTTAACTGATTATGTAGCACATGTACATATGTGTATCGAAAACTTGGATGTTGACCAAGTGTCTATGATTTAATATTAACATCCCGCGAGAGCCACGAAAGAGACGAAAGATAAACCTATAATGCAAGTGAAGTACACATAGTATACATTTTTCAGAGGAAGAATAAGGTGATTAGTATCAAAGGTTGAATTGAGGCGGGATGAATGGCATTACCGTATCATATTTCCGCCTCGTGCAACAGCAGATTTTAATAATATATGAAGTATTGACTTTATTTTTATAAGTATTATTATTACGATATTTAACAGAAACAGAATATTGCATATGTCTAGTGTGTAAATATGTATTGTGTACGAAAGAAGATTGACCGTGGGTGGGTGAAGTGAAAGTATTACTCTTGGCTTTGGTATTCTTACTCTTGTGATTATTAATTATTATTAAAAACAAGTTTATGTGCGTGATCACAGTTGATTAAATTCAGTCAATAAAGACAAAATAGGACTTAAGTACAAAATGAAAAGGTATTTGGTGTGAAGTTTACACTAAAGATATACTGTTTCTCGATCAGTACGTAGTTTTAGTATGAAATCTGGTGTATATGTGTTCTGTATTAGTGGATAACTCTGTTGCTGTTGCTTGTTTCAGTCTTCTAACTATGGATAACAATCTAAATCCACTGTCTCACTCTATTCTTTCTGCCCATGTGTGTGTCTGGACATGTCCTATTGTTGATTATGTCAATCTGCCAACGGAGTTCCATCAACATTTTGGTATTGTGTAATTTATGTTATATGCAGTGTACCCAAAATGATATTAAACAAACAACTTATTATTATTATTACATTTCTTCCTTTTCTCTAATTGTTACTTTTTGTCTCTTATTGTTTCCTCTTTTAAAATTAAAAAACATTATTATGTCTGTACGATACTATTATTATTATTATATTGTGTAATATATTACATAATACAAAGGTATGTATCTCTTATTAAATAACCTTTATTACACAAACTTAATTGAGATTTTTTAATTCTTACATCACCTTTCTTTCTATCTATCCCCCTCCCCTTTTCTTTTTCTTTTTCTTTATTTTTAAAATGTATTGTCTGATTAAATAACCCCCGAGAAATAGCAACTGCTTAATCTTGATGTAGATATATATTTGTATATATATGTATAGGTATATATATGCTTTCTTTAAATTTGTATTTGCTTTTCTTTTTATCAACACTCGTATCTACAATCTAAAATCTAAAATCTAAAATCTACAGTCGACTATCTACTATAGTTAAACGTACTTTCTGTGTCTAAGTTGGAACCACTACCACTACTCCATACTACACACTGCTATTGTACGATGTTACAATCGCCATTCAATTATATCCCTAAAGAGAAGAAGAGGAAACTGAACCGTATCACCAACACTATTACCTCCAACAAGAGTAGTAGCAACAACAGTCAAATTGACATTTGCAATTGTTCATCTACCACACCAAATACTTCTCATTATGATGACAATGATGTATCATTATTATTACACACACCACCACCAAGCACTCACAAACATCATCAACAGTTTAAAAAGCAAAGACTATGCAACACTAAAAAGACTGACTTAGAGTTGAGAATTACACCAACGAGACCATCTGCACCAGCTACTCCAAATACACCAATAGCAGTACATTTTAATTGTGCTGATGATTACTGCAACACGACAATAGGCTCGTCAGTTAATAATGCTAACCCAGCTTCCATTCTGTCAACACCAACTACTCCACCAATGGAGATTTGCCAAGAACAGCAACATCAAAGACATTATAGACAAGTGACCTCACCCCCACCAACAACAAGCTACATCACTACCAAAGAAATGTCTTGCTTTAACCATAGTGAAGACAATTCCAAATTTCGTCGCCATTCTTTTTGTTCTTCTTCATTAATTGAAACCAAGTTAAAGCTAATACAAGTGAAGCTAGGGTATCTCGAAGATTCAGCAGCTAAAGATGATGTCACTGAGTTGGTGCAGTCGACAATTGATGAGTTGAAGCATTGCCAACAAGAACAAGAGAAGGAGATTAAGTTACCCAAGCGCAAATATGATGAGTTTATTATTACAACCCATGATTTATTGCTGGTTCCTGAAAATCAAGGTTTTGTTTCAAGGTGATAATTTAGAGTGAGAGTGTGTGTGTGCTTTTGTTTTGCTTACATTTAGATGGTTATTTCTTTGTTGTTTTATTTGAAAGAGAGACCCGGGATTTCAGAGTTTTGTTGGTTCTTTGAGGTTTTGCTGTATTATTCACTATATTACTGTCTTTGTTTTGTCATATTGGTTTGGTTTGGTTTGGTTTGGGTTCGGTTTTTCGGTTTCTGTTTGAGAGAGTTTTTGTTGATTTGGGATTTTAATTTGTATACTGTTATCTTGTAGTAGTTAGTATGTTTAGTTTTTAAAAATGTATATTTAGATAATAAGCGATAAAAATGAGGCATTTGCGTAAGAAGAAGCATTAAGGAGGAAGATGGTGAATGGTAAGGTGGGAGGAGGATTTATGGGAACAATAGATGGTTAGTGTTACTTCGTATGCGTAGATAATTTGTTTAAACTGTTTGAGACGATTTGACAACTAAAACAAAAACTGGAAGAAGGAGACGAAGCTGGAAACGAAGTTGAAGACGAAGCTAGAGAAAGATGTTGTTTAAGGACTTAAGCGCTTAAATGCGACATTGTTGGGTAAGAACACAATGTAATACCGAGAATTCTAATGCCAAACAAGTATAGTCTCATTGTCTATATGTACATATGTATCTAGTGTAATACATACTACTACTAATAACTACTACTAAGAATAACATCTAAAACAGATAAAAACGCAATTCGGTTGAAGTTTAGTATTTGCTGGTCTCTTTGTTTTAGTTTTAGTTTTAGTTTATGTATATCATAACCCTACCCTACAAGGGTTAAATTAATCAGAAGTAAAACACTAAAACCACTATAAACAATAAATGAATTGGATAAAGTTAGACAAAGAGAAGGATGAAGGGATACAAAACAATGAAAAGTGGCTAAAGATAGAAAGGGTAGGATGTGGATTGCATGTGTGTGTGCATATGTGTATGTGTATGTGTATGTGTATGTGTATGTGTATGTGTAGTGTGTAGTGTGTATTTGTGGTTGTAATGTTTTTGTAACAGCTAAGCCCTACAGTATCTTCACAGATATACGTATATAGATATAGATACATACCATACATATGGATTCATAACTATGCATGTATCAACTGATGTACTCCCTCTACTCTTATTGTGTTTAGATAGATATTAATAGATAGATTGATACTGATAGATGTATAGATAGAAAATGATTGTGTGTCCCCATTGTTTTCAAAAAAATGAGTTTATTACCAATTAGGAAATACAATTAGAAATTAAAGAAATTAAGAAATACTATGTCACCTTTCTCCTTGTTCTTCTTTTTGACATCTTTTTATCACCGTCTAATCTTACGCTTGCTTAAGTTACGTTACGTTGTTTGTTGGAACTCTTTGTCTTTGTCTTCCTCTTTCCGCATGTGATTGGGTGGTTGTGTGTGTTTACTTGAACTTATAGCTTTTCTTTGGTGCACAAAATGTACCACGAGTTAAAGATTAAAAAAAAAGTGAGAAAACAACTGCTGCTCTTATTGCCTGCTCCTATTCTGTTTGCAAATATTCCAGAAAAATACTATTTCCCTTCGGTTCCATATTTCTCTGTCTTTTTTTCAATTATATCCACGTTTGTCGTCTATTGTTTAAGGTATTTTGTGTATGTATGTACATAAATTGGCACGGAATTTCAATGCTTTTACTTTGCCACAATTACCAAAAAAGCAATATATTACACACACAGTCAACTGTATGATAAATTACTTTAATGGTGAAGGCACTGATGAGTACACATCAACATTAACAACTTCAACTTTAGTTAATTGAAAACTACTGCTTTGAGCTTTTAATTATGAGGAGCCCATATTATTTAGAGTTTATTCAATGCTAAAATGGACAAAAAGAAGAAGAAAAAGATGTTTGAAAATTACTACCTGTCTACTTTCTTAAAATTTAACTACAGCCACTAACCACTACTACTTTATTACTACAAAGCAGTGTTTGTGTTCAGGTGTCCATTACCACTTACTTTCAATCAAAATAACGCCATCAAATCACGTGCTTGGTGTCGCAAACACTTATTTACAGACATGGCTAAGTAGAAGGGAACTCACTCACATGCATTCAGGGTATTAGACAACAACCGCATAGATTGCATACTTGCGGTAATATTAATGTTAACTATGAATTTTTCCTTGGGCATCGTTATGGCAGTTGATGTAGCCCTTTTTCAACAATGTTTATTAGATTCAGCACCACTAACAAATACCACTATGACACGCAGTGATTATATCCCAATAACCAACGATTCAGAACCATTAGAATCATATCATTTACGGCTTTGTCCATCATTAAGTTTAATTAGTGGTAACTTGACGCAAAAGTTTTTGCAGTGTATTGAATTATATGCTAGTGATGTTCATATCACTTTTACATTTGAGGACTCGGAGCAAGGTTTGTTGGAAGAGATTGATGCTCATAACTGGAACAAAAGGGGAAACCATACTATAAGGGGAATTTTGTTTAAAAGAGATGTGGACTATGATGGGTTGTTAGCAAGCAATGACAAAAATTGCGGCAATAATAATGACCTATGGACTTGTCCGGTAAGGGCAGCAGATAATTGAGGGTGATTACCTTACCAGCGACGTATATATTGTACGTTTGATTGGGAATAGAATCACCCAGTCTAATCCACCTCCACTCTCCACCTTTATAAGATCTTCTTTCTTTAATCCGTGTCCTTTTTATTTGTTTGTTTCTCTTCTTGTTTATTGTTATTTGTTTACTTTATATACACCCTCTCAGAGTTGTACAGTTTTGGTCAAAAACCAAAACATTCACACAGAGACACCAAAAAAAAAAAAACAAATACACCACAAAACACACAACAACAAACAACAACCAAAACAACAACCAAAACAACAATAAACAACACACATTAAAAATTTTTTAACTAAAACTCACAACAACCACCTTCACCACCGCCAACTCTTATTACATTGATATACAGCATAGGAGTCCAAACACTCCAACACCTTACTCTCCAATCTACTTCACACACAGACACACACATTCAATTGATTAATTAAACTTGACTAAATCTTTTTTTTTTTCCAGCATATCATCTGTTGATCTTCCTTTTAGCAACAACCACCACAACATCGCCATCCACAAGCACAACCATCATCACCACCAACAATGAGGTCTTACAAAACTGTCAATGATGAGAACAAACCAAGTCACCATCTCAGGACTAAATCAGATATTTATAATCTAACTAGCAGTAGTAGTTCTAGTGCTCATGCTAATGGTATTGCTAATGCTAATGGAAACATCATCAACAACCACACCAAAACCGCATCTGGATCAATTTACAAGTCGACAAGACTGTCTGACTCACATTTGGGTTCACTGCATAGAGAAGCATTGAGTGATTTAACAGCTCATGAGAATTACAAGTCGCGTCTCAAGTCACAACAACAACAACAACAACAGCAGCAGCATCATCTGCAACCGCATCTACAATTTCAACAATCATACCCTTATTCTCACCACCAGCACAGCAGTAGCAATAGCAGCAGCAGTATTGGCAGTGGCGTAGCTACTTCAGGTACAACTTTGAGTCAAACAAAATTAGAAATCTACAAACAAGCAACACAAAATCTCCATCTCTACAAGAAACCAAGATTGGAGAAGGTGTTGCGTAAAGAACATGGTTTTGGCTTTGGTGATAACGATGAAGAACCGAAAAGTACGTCTGATGAAGCAGTGGAATCTAGTGATGATAAGGAGAATCGAAACCCGCTGCTGACACAACCACAACCACAACCACAATTGCATTTACAACAACATCAACAACACAAGTACCTGCACCAGGAAAATCAACAGCTGCACAACAGAATACATGATGAGGCAAAGTACCAACACCAGCACCAGCAGCAACCATTACGTTCCCATGACACATACGAAATGCATTTTAAGGAGGAGTTAGATGAGGAGGAGTTTACTGATGATGAAATATACAACACTAGTTATAGTAATGTCCGTGCTGCTGATGATGGTGACGATGAATTGGGAATCCAAACAGTTGTCAAGCAGAGCAATACTAGAGATAATGGTGTAGATGAGTACTACACTAGGGACGACGACGTACAAACAGAAAAGGAGGTTTCAATGGAAACGACAATAAAACAGGATGACACATTGTCCACCCACGAACAGGATGAAGAGCACCAGCAGGAGGAGCGTGAACAAGCTCTCTCAAAAGCACAACTGCATTCTAACCGCCAGCATCGTGCTGAAACTATTACTCCCATGAAACCATTATGGGACTTATCCATCAAAATGGAGTTGCGAAGGATCGTTGACAAGTATTCACGAACAACATTGGATGAGGATGATGAAGATACTTATGATGCCTCGATGGTTGCTGAGTACGCTCCCGAAATATTCAATTACATGCGTAGTTTGGAAGAAAGGTATAAACCCGATCCCTATTACATGGATCGTCTTCAAGATGAGTTGAGATGGGGTATGAGAGCAGTTTTGATTGATTGGGTGGTTCAAGTGCATGGCAAATTCAACTTACTTCCAGAAACCCTTTTCCTCACTGTCAATTATATCGACCGATTTCTTTCCAAGCGTAAAGTCTCCTTATCGAAATTTCAATTGGTGGGTGCAGTGGCATTTTTCATTGCTGCTAAATATGAAGAAATTAATTGTCCTACAGTACAAGAAGTGGCGTTCATGGCTGATAATGCTTATACCATAGATGACTTTTTAAAAGCTGAACGATTCATGATTGATGTGCTCGAATTTGATATGGGATGGCCGGGACCAATGTCGTTTCTTCGACGCACATCGAAAGCTGATGATTACGACTACGAAACACGGACATTGGCCAAATACTTTTTGGAAATTACTATAATGGATGCTCGATTTGTAGCCTCGTCACCGAGTTGGTTAGCTGCTGGTGCACACTACCTTTCGCGAGTGTTATTGAATCGTGGTGAATGGACAGAACCACATGTGTTCTATAGTGGGTATACTGAACGGCAGTTGAGACCTTTGGCAGAGCAATTGTTGGAGAATTGCCGTTTTGGTGAAAAGAATCACAAGGCGATTTTCGAAAAGTACCTGGAAAGAAGATTTAGAAGGAGCTCATTGTTTGTTCGGGAGTATTTTGAAAATTTTTAAAGAAACAAACGAGGAGGTGGGTGTGGAGCTTTCTGAGTCACTTTGAATAAAATTTGGCTTTAACTTTTTAAAAATTTTAATATTAAAACTTAGCATCAATTTCATTTGTATTATTTTTAATAAAGATAACGATATTCATTAGTATTGTGTAGTAGTGTGCGGCTTTTACTGTTTGAGGAAGTGACGCGTGTTACGCAGAGCGATAAGATCGAAAATATGAAGAAAAAAAAAAAAAAAAAAAAAAAGAAGAAAAAAAGCATGGAGTGCTCACTCTAGATCCTTTACGAACTTTATAACAACGATGGAGCTTATATGGAATAAACTACCTCTCAAGGAAGCAGAAGTAAGCTTAGCAAAAGTGTTACGATGTGGTCAAACCTTCCGATGGAAGAGTATAAACAATGTATGGTCATTTGCCATTCTGGATCGAATAGTCTTGTTAAGGCAGGATCAGGATTATATATACTATTCACAAGTGATGGCTAAACAACAACAACAACAGCAGAGGCAACAACGTAATTCACGTGATAATTGTGATATTGACAACTCCACGCTTGGTTTCATTGAAGATTACTTTGCCCTCGATGTTAAATTAACTGACTTGTATCAACACTGGAAATTAAATCATGCCCCGTATATCACTACTAAAGTGAAGCAACAATCACCGTTTGATTTATTCAGTGGTATACGTACACTAAGACAAGATCCATGGGAATGTTTAATCTCATTTATTTGTTCGTCAAACAACAACGTCAAACGGATTCTGAAAATGTGTGACAATTTATGTATACATTTTGGCAACTACATCAATGATTACGAAGGTATTTCATTTTATTCCTTCCCTAGTCCTCAACAGTTATCAGCGGATCCTTCAGTAGAGACAAAATTACGTGATTTGGGGTTTGGATATCGAGCCAAGTACATTTACCAAACGGCTTGCAAATTCACTGATGATGAAAAATTCCCCCAAATAAATCTCGATAGATTGAATGGTTTACGCCAGGAATCGTATGAAGAAGCACATGAGTTTTTGCTACAATTGACAGGGGTGGGTCCTAAAGTGGCTGATTGTATATGTTTGATGTCATTGGATAAATCGAATATTGTCCCTATTGACACTCATGTTTACCAAATTGCTGTGCGTGATTTCAAATACAAAGGTGGTAAGAGGGAGACCAAGACTTTGAATAAAGCGATGCATGATGATATAAGACGGTTTTTCCAAGATATATTTGGTGAATATGCAGGTTGGGCACAGTCGGTCTTATTTGCTGCTGATTTAGCCGATTTGAACAATGGGGTTAATGTTGTTGAAGTGAAGAAAGAAGTTGAAGCTAATGATAAGGTGGATTTTAGCGTGAGTATAAAGCAAGAAGTTGCTAAGGACGAGAAAGAGAGTGTATTGAGTACCACTAAAAGAGTTAAATCGGTAAAGACGGAATCCTCAGTGAATGGGAACAAAAGAGTCAAAAAGTTAAAGACAAAAGCTTCAATTGCTGTTAAATCCTGAGTATAGAAGTTAAGTTACTACTACAAAATATTTCAACATGCACAAAAATATATGCCTCTGATGTATATTACACTAATGAATTTGTAAAGAAATGGTTGATATGTGTGACATGACTCGTTATTCTAACATTTACAAACCACCTCCTCCTCCTTCCTCTTCCTCTTATTCTCCTCGGCCAAGATCTTTGCTTAATCGAATAAACCGAATCCCATATCATCATCGGATTCTTCTTTATCTTCTTCTTCCTTGGCTTCTTCAGCTGGAGCAGCACCAGCATCGGCAGCACCAGCGGCAGCACCACCAGCGGCAGCACCACTAGCTGGAGCAGAAGCAGCGAAAGAGAACAACAATTCTTTTAAGTCTTTACCTTCCAAGGCCTTGGCGAAAACATCAGCCCAGATGGAATCAACTTGAGCACCGGCGGCTTTGGTGATGGCCAACAATTTGTCGGAGGTGATTTCTTGCTCAGCGTCAGCTAAGATCAATGCAGCGTATGAGATTGATGATTCTGATGACATTGTGTGGGTTAATATGTAGTTGGAGCTTGTTAGGGTGTAGTTTGGCTCGATAAAGCGTAATTTTTTTTTCAATTAGGCAAAGGTGAAAAAAAATTAATTTGACTGTTTATAGCCCTAATCACGTGACCTACTATAAACATATATACTTAGGCTCCCACATTTAGAAGTTATGGTGATTGTTTTATACCAAAGGACACAGTCAGTCTGTTGGTTCTTAGAATAGAGGTGACATTGGAAAAGTCAATGTTGCCCTTACGTCGTAAAAAGTACTTTGTTGCAGACTTCCAGGGTTAGCAACATATGGAAAACTTTATGCAGAACCATATTCGGGTGGAGTTCGTGATCCCTAATTGCCTGCGCTTTAGTCGATATACACTAAGCAATTGTAAACATTTTCCTTCTCTAGTTTTGGTAACTATTTCTTGTGTTAACCCGATTCTGACAGTTGCTCTCAAATCTCTTATCTTTGCGGGGAAGGATCTCGCTTATATGTCGTATCGTGTGCCCCTTTCGACTATATTTAGCTTACGTTAGGCTCCCCAGCAAAGTGACGCATTGGCAACTATACCTAAAATAGGAGAATCATCTGGCCAAATCTAGTATACACTCTATCACCCCTGTTGTGCTATTACTAGTATGGCATTAGCATTCACAAAAGGATCTCATATGAATCGGAGTTCAACTTCGCGATAACACAAAAGTTGAGATCAACAACAAAGACCTCTCTCTATTCGAATAAACTTTTGTTTAGACAAAGGAAGCTAGAGCACGAGCAATCAATGCCACATGACAACAGTGCCGAAAAAAACAGATCCTCGTCAACTACATGACTCACTAAAGCCTTTGAACCTTTCAAACCCCATACGACTTGCCTTTCTTGGAGGAGCCAAATCGGGCAAAACATCAATAATCTCCAAACTAATCTTGGGTAATTTCCGAGATACTTATTATCCAACCACCCAGCTCAACCCCAACCTATTCAATTACGAACCAGAATCAGAAAGTGCTAAGCAAATATTGCAGGGTAAAACATTGACGTCAAATGAATATTTGAATTTGCCTTCAAGCATTCGAACCGCTGCAACTAGTAAGAGCATCTTTAATAAAAATGAATACTATTCAGTATCCACTTCAGGTGAAATTAGGCCCATGTTGGTTGAGCTTATAGATACCCCCAGCTACAATCCAGCCCAGATAGTTCCTTACCTTGAGGCTTCACTATATACAAATCTCGACAAAGATGTCTTGCACAATCTTGCCAATGAGCCACGACGACCAGTCTCCACTAGTCCACTTTTAGTGGCTAGTGGTGCTAGCGAATTGAATGGAGACGTCAATGGCTATTTCTTTGTCTACAGTGCCATCCCAAGCTTTGCACCGCCAGGATATGACGATGGAGACATGGGTAGGTTACCCAAAAATCATACTTTCAATCTTTTACCTTCTATGAAAGCAGCCCTTGATGACGCATGGGAGGAGTATACTTCATTTAGAGAAAACTGGAAACGTGGCCAAGAAGAAGACGTGTTTTCATTCAAGAATGCTTTTAAAAGCATTTGGAAGACAAATATTGCCGAATCTGATACAACAAAAATGGAATTCAAAACGAACTCGCCGCCAGTCTGGATAATTTGTACTCATGTCAGTAGCAACTTAGCTTCGAGACAATTGATATCTGAAGGTAAGAAGTTAAGTGAGGAATGGAGATGTGGATTCATGGCCATTGATTGCTTGAATGATATTGATGAAGTCTTGTCTTTGATGATAAGGGATATACTACAGATAAAGAGGCTGTAACCCGCATTTTTAATACCATCTTTAGCTTCTCAGACGTTATAAAATATTGCCTTTCATTTCTCTTATATACATGCTTTAGGTGATACTACACACTTAGTTTAAAAATTTGGAAACAGCATTGAGCCAAGTTCTGTATTCGCTCTCTTCCTTGTAGTCGCTGAAAGCGACAATGAAATCAGCCAATTCATTGTCAATACCCTTTGCAACCAAATAGTTTTCAAATTCAGTTTGCAAGCTTTCATCCAACTCGGCAAATTTTGGTCCTTGATACTTGAACTTGTCAATGAATTCATTTTCATTCTTGACGGCACTAATAAAAGAGTTCACATCCTCTTGAACATTTACAAAATCAATCATAAAAGACGACTCGGTGTTTTGCAAAAACAAGTTCAAAAACAAACCTGAATTGTTTGATGGGTTTTCCACAAGAATTTTGACGTTACACAATAACTGGTCCAACTGATTTGCCTCTTCTTCCAAATCACCAGATTCCAAAGCAGCCAAATCCTCAGTTGGAATGTCAGTGACTTCATCAATATCAAAATATACATGCAAGACATTTCCTGTATCAGCGTCCTTTTTCACCAATTCAACACTAGCGGTACCTGGTGTAGATACAACTTCGAACCCACTAGTGCTCAAAAAATCTTGGTACACTTGATCCAATTCATTTGGAATGGCTTCAGAGATTTTGCTCTCTGCTTTAACAACTTCATTCAAAGCTGATTCGGGGGTTTGGTCAAACTTAACCAAAGTTTGGTGGAATGATCTTGTTGAGATGGCAGCAACTGTTTTAGGGCATGATTTAAGCAAGATGCTTGATCTCAACCTGGAAGATTGAATGGCAGCTCTCTTTGTTGTGACTGAGCGTAATGTTGTTGGTAGCAATTTCAACATTGTAATTTGAGTTTGTAAATACAGGTTAAAATGGCAAAAGCAAGAGAAGTTTAAAAAGGGGGGAGGAGAGATTTTTAAGAAGAGGAAAACGAGGAGGAAAACGAGGAGGAAAACGAGGAGGAAAATAAAATTCGGGTGACGCTACCAAATTGCGATTGAGAGACTCTCTAAACCCATTGTGTTGTTCTTTTAAATAATAATCCACCTTTGATTAGACTGACTTCGATTCAAAAAACATAAATGATTTCCTAAACTTATCCCATCTGAAACTGGTTGTATTTTAGTCAACATGATTGTTTGCTTCGAGAACTGAGCTCTCGCACAAGAGCAAAAGACCAATTAAGAAAGCACCTTGTGTAAATGCTTTCACCATCATATCATATTCACAACAGCTACTCTAGACCACTTTCTTCCCCACAAAACACACCTTAAAACGGTGAATTTCTATGTATGTTCGTTTAACATTTGTTTTTGCCAACCGACGACCTGAAGCAAAACATTTCAACTGAAAAATAAATAAATAAATAAATCTCTGAACCTCACCAACCTCTTATATACATTTTATTCATCACCATGGTGCAGGCTTCCGAACCTACTTTCGTCGTATCACTAATTGTATGTTTAAGTTTGTTTTAGAGCAGGACTATTTGTCACTCCGTGTGAGATTCAAGTACTAACATCAATGTATTCAGAGTGGTGCTTGTGCTGGAACAGCCACCGATGTCGCATTCTTCCCCATTGACACCATCAAAACTAGATTACAAGCAAAGGGAGGGTTTTTTCGCAATGGGGGCTACAAGGGAATATACCGGGGGCTTGGGTCGTGTGTAATAGCGTCTGCACCATCAGCGTCGTTATTTTTTGTCACGTACGATACGATAAAACGAAAATTGCAACCTTATGTCTCTTCACCAGGCTATCGTCACATGGTCGCCGCATCGGTAGGAGAAATCATGGCTTGTATTGTGCGAGTGCCAGCAGAAGTCATTAAACAACGAACACAGGCAAGTCACATGGGATTGACTTCTAGTTGGTCCAACTTTAAGCATATATTAATGAACAACAGCCAGCAAAATGGCGTAATTAGGGGGCTATATCGTGGCTGGAATAGCACAATAATGAGGGAAATCCCATTCACCATTATCCAATTCCCACTTTATGAGTGGTTAAAGTCTAAATCGTGGTCGACTAACAGTGGAGCCCGTTTGGAGCCTGCTTCTATGGGTTTGAAAGGAGCGATTTGTGGAATGATAGCTGGAGGAGTTGCAGCTGCACTCACTACACCATTAGATGTGATCAAGACAAGAATCATGTTGAGCACCAACAGGATCAACTTTGGCCATATGATCTCCCAATTAATTCGTGAGGAAGGGTGGTCCAGTTTTTGGAAAGGTGTTGTACCGCGAACATGTTGGATCAGTTGTGGTGGAGCAATTTTTTTGGGGTGTTACGAACTCGTCCGTGATGAATTGATGCGATTGTGAAGAGAGAGAGAGAGAGAGTAAATAGTTTTAATAGAAATAGAAATAGACTGGGATGTATCTTTAAAAGTTAGTTTATTAACTCAGGTTAAACTATAGATCACCAACAATCCTTGATGGTCTTTAATTGTTGTATTTGTTGATCAATTCCACTGCGAATTCAATGTACTTCTTTTCTGCTTCTTCTTGTGGAGTTCCTTCCAAGTCTTTCCAACTTTGCCACTTGTATTTACCCTTAAAATCAAAGGTACCTGGCTTGTCTGTAGAGTTATCACCAACAGTGGCTTGTTTGTAGAGACCGTAGAGCTTCAACAATTCGTCATCGTTTGGTCTTTTGGCCAAATTGGACACGGTGTTTGCCTAAAGCAAGAGTGACTATGTTAGTATTCTATAATTAATGTTCTCGGGGCCGTTAACCCAGCTCAATTGAGCCCAGACACAGTTGTCAACATACTTTTTCTTCAAATTCTGCTGATACCATAGCTGTGTGTTTAATGTAGATTACTGATGTGTACTGGCTATTCAGAGGAGGTAAGATACGAGTAAGTACGTTGTTTTTTTTTCTGCTGTCCTTTTTTATACCCACAATAACTTTTAAAATGATGGCGAAATTTATTAACATTTCTCGGAGCAATAATAGCCAGCACAGTGTAGATTCATTTTCCTGGGAAGGGAAGGGGAAGACAGGTGTGTTTAACTTATGCAGGAACACCCACCCACTGACCCACGAGTAAGTTTGATTCCATATGCTTAACTTTCGAAATTGATGCCTTTAATGGCGGACTGCAGGTTAATTATTCTCTTGTACAATTGGCTTATTTGACATTGAAGATTAAACTTGAAGACCCCCATTTATCTCTAGTTACACTGACTCTATATCAAAGTCATATGTTTCTCAGAAGTTTCTCACAAAGATGAACGACGCAGTGTTTGATTACCCCATTACCCAAGATGGTAGCTCCCGGCTGGTAGGCGAGAGAGCTTTTTGAAAACTGATTCCAATTTTTGTAGTGGCGAAAACCCACTGTCAAACAACGGCAACGAATTCCACAACCAACTATGTTTAGAAACAACTACGACAACGATTCTGTTACCTATTCCCCTACGGGCCGTTTATTCCAGGTTGAGTATGCGTTAGAAGCAATCAAACAAGGAAGCGCAGCGGTTGGTTTAACATCGAAAGACTATGTTGTACTTGTGGCCTTGAAGAGAAATGCCGAGGAATTGGGATCATACCAAAAGAAAATCATCAAAATAGACGACCATATGGGAGTTGCATTGGCTGGTTTAGCCCCCGATGCGCGAGTATTATCCAACTTTTTGAGGAAACAAGCAATGCAATCTAAAATGATTTTCAATCGCCCAATCCAGACCCATAAAGCAGCCTTGACAATCGCCGATAAGGCACAGGAAAATACTCAAAGCTATGGCTCTAGACCATACGGAGTGGGATTGTTAATTGCAGGGTACGATGAGACTGGTGCACATTTGTTGGAATTCCAGCCATCGGGATCAGTCCTCGAATATTTCGGTGCTGCTATTGGTGCCAGGTCACAAGCAGCTCGTACCTATTTGGAAAGGAACTTGGAAGAGATCAGGGGCTCTGATTCAATTGAAAAGTTGATTGTACATGGGTTATACGCTTTGAGAGACACTTTGAGTCAAGATGTTGAATTAACGTTTAAAAACACAAGTGTCGCTGTTGTAGGTAAAGGACAACCGTATACTTCTTATGATGACGAAGATGTGCAGCAATGGTTAGACAAGCTAGATTCCGTCACAAATGATAGAAATAGAACTGATGGTGATGATGAGAACAAGAACGAAGGGGGAAATGAAACAGCAGCTGACGAAACCGCTCAAGACAGAGGAGAGGAACCCGCGCAGGGCGACAGAATGGATACAGATGAGTAAGTTTAGAAGTAATAAAGTATTCAAACTGTTCTCTAAAAAAAAAAAGACTATTTACTTTCCTTCCTGCTCTTGTTGCTTGACGGCAACTTTTTTGATTGCGTCCATGCATTCCTTCTGCATCTCATTAAGCTTATCGTTGAGGAATTTGGGATCATGTAGCTTCTTGTTACTTCTTATATCCTCGATGCATTCTTTTATTTGGTTAATGTAGGCTCTAATGTTTTCCTTCTCTGAGCTCTCCATCATGTCACCGAACTGTATCAAAGCAATCTCGGTATCAGTGCAAAGGATCTCTGCTCTCGATGCATGCTCGTAGTATTTTCTCATCTCTTCGTCTGCTTCTTTATTCCTGTTGCTCTCTTGAATCATTTTTTCAACTTCTGAATCGGTCAACCCCACTTCAGTGACTTGTATGGACACAGTATTTGGTTTTCCGTAGTGAGGAGAGTCCTTAGGATATGGTGTTTTATCTGATGCACTGACCTTAATAATACCATCCGCATCAATCTCGAACTGAACCGCAATCTGCGGGGTACCCTTGGGGCCTTGAGGTATGTTTGATAGTTTGAATTGGCCAATCAACTTATTGTCCTTTACAAGCATCCTCTCACCTTGATAAACACGTAGTTCGACCCCAGTTTGTCCATCTACAGCCGTGGAAAACATCTGCTCCTTTTTGATAGGTACTGCTGAGTTCCTTGGTATCAAAGGACTAAATATTCCACCATATGTTTCGATTCCCAACGACAAGGGGGTGACATCAAGCAACACCACATTTTTCACTTGACCAGATAAAACAGCTCCTTGAATCGCAGCACCGAGTGCTACAGCTTCATCCGGGTTGACAGCTGTGCTTGGTTTCTTACCAAATAGCTCCTCGACAACCTTCCTGATCTTGGGCATTCTAGTCATACCTCCAACCAAAAGGATTTCGTCGACATCTTTAAATTTAAGCTCTGCATCTCTCACGCATTTCTTTACTGGCTCTATTACTTGCTCTATAATAGGCATTGACATATCGTCAAGCTCATCTTCAGTTAGGTTGAATTTAATGTGCTTATCTTCGTAGATGAATGGTATATTAATTTCGGTTTCCTTCACCTTAGACAACTCGATTTTTGCATCTTCTGCAGCCTCTCGTATCCTCTGCACGGCTAGCTCGTTTTTAGACAAGTCAATTCCATATTTCTTCTTAAAGCTTTCAATAATGCGCTTCAATAAAATAATATCAACGTCTTCACCACCTAAATGTGTATTCCCGTTAGTGGCTCGCACTTCAAAGACGCCATCTTCGATATCCAAAATGGAAATGTCAAAAGTGCCCCCACCAAAATCAAAAACGGCAACGACACCCTCTCTCCTAGACTTATCGCACCCGTATGCAAGTGCAGCTGCGGTAGGTTCGTTAATGACACGAAGTACATCCAAACCAACAGTCCTGCCTGAGTTTTTGGTGGCCTGCCTTTGACTGTCGTTGAAATAAGCTGGCACTGTGACAACTGCCTGATTAATGTTGGATTCTCCCAATTGCTTTCCTGCAATCTGCTGCATCTTTTGCAAAATCAAACCTCCAATCTCCGAAGGGCTTATTTCACGATCTGTAGAAGTCTTTAGCACTGCGTCTCCCTGCTTGTTTGGAACTATTCGATAAGGCACGTTTTTAATATCCCTTTGCACTTCACTGTCTTCGAATTTTCTTCCAATTAACCGCTTCGTTGCGAAAAAGGTGTTTTGAGGGTTGATCACGGCTTGCCGCTTTGCGGGTATTCCAACCAACGTCTTTTGGTTATCAAAAGCCACAATGGATGGCGTGGTCCTTTTCCCCTCCTCATTTTCAATGATGTGAGGCTCTTTATCAGAGCCTACATAAGCTACTGCGGAGTTTGTGGTACCCAAGTCTATACCCAAAACATGTTTGAATCTAGTAATGTTGAAATTAGGTTGAACTTTTCTAAAGCGCAATGCGGATCTCTTGACTGTGTTTAGCATGTTTGACAGGAGGAAATAATGCTCTTGCTAATGACGGGATTGAATACAGTTTCAGTAGAATTTAGGTCTAATTGAGAATATGTAAATCACCCCTTTTTTATAAAACAAACTTTGAATGCGATATACGATAACGTCATAACTCCTCCATCGCAAGCATTTAGAGCGCTACCGGAAATCGAAAAACGAAACCTCAGTATTTACAGTTTCAATTATAAAGTTTAATCTGCTACATACGCGATGTATCTGGTATATTTTGGCATGACACGAATGTTATAGACCCTGTTTCCAAGTCTATTTCAAGACTTCTAAACCCTGCACTGAACAACAAGTTAAACCCTATTAAGCGAACGAATGTGTTGATTTCTAGTACATTGTTAAACACCCACAGTGTTACAAAACCACTTTTTACCGTTTCTACGGTTCCACCAATCGTTAAAATTTTGCAAAATGATTCGTTAGTACCTAGAATCACTGCTGCTTGATTGTGTCTTGTTCTTATCACGAGGCCTCTCAAATGCAACTGTTGGGTGTTGACATGATCCTTGGCCTTAGAAACCTCGCTTTTATGCTCGAAAACAACTTGATGAAGTGGCGCATCCTCTTCTCCGAGATGTTCCATAAATTGACTAAACTTGAACGTGCTGCTAAAGCTCTGGCGTGAAAATTTCATTTTCGTGATAAAGTTCAGATCAGTGCAAGTGTCCTCAACACCTACAATTGACAAAATTTTTGTGGAATCAGCAGTTCTCCTCAAGCTCTTCAATCCACGAGAAAGATCAAACAACTGAAACAAATATGACATCAGTTGACGGATATTGTATACGCCGTGCAGATCAAATTCATGTTTGTGGAATGACAATTTCAGATTCACGTAGTCGAAATAAATATCTTGGTAAATCACACACCATGGAGTGCAAATAGGAGGTTCGACTGGATCCGGAACCTCGAGGCCAAAATGCTTCCATCCTTCGTACAAGATTTTAGTCGCAATGGCAAACAAAAGATACGGATGAGCCTTGCATTTCCCACTGTATAATTTCAAAATATCAAAATTTTCAATGATTCCTGAATGTTCTCGACACACTCGTGATTCCATTGACGCTAACAAGAGTTGCAAGCCTTGTCGCGTGTAATGCAGGTAAAGTCGACGCTTGGCAGCATCGTTGTTCAAGGTGCTGTATGTTTGGACAATGGAGGGTTTCAAAAACTTCTCGAGCAACTTTATCTTTTGTTTCAAAAAGCGCCGGCGGTAGTGAAAATGACAATAGCTTTTGCTTTCGAGTAAGCTTAAATTAAAAAGCATACTCTCGTAGGACAGGGGTGATTGTTCTTGCGAATTAATGCGCCTCGCGTTTTTAAGGCCTATGTTGTACAACTGGTTGGATAGCAAATGTTCAATGACAGAAGCCTTGAAAAAATCGAAGCCTTTTTCTTCAGCTTTCAATTTCTTTCGAAGAACGGCATCCTCAAGCTCGAACATTTTAAGTAATATCGGTAGGTAATTAACATCTAATGAGTACCGCTGATATTGTTCATTCGTCCACGGCAAGTTGGCAATAGCATCCCTAGTGATATGCTTGGGATGCGTAGATATACATTGTTCATCAAGAAGCTTTAGTGATGACTCCAACTCAAGCAGACACTTGTAAATGGCACAGGATGCTGTGTAGTAGCTTTCGGGATCAGTCTCTATTTCCAACTGTGAATATATCCTTCCAAACAGCCTCTTGTAAAGAACGTTCCAAAAATACGGATGCAGTAGCTTCTGTTTTAGCAACCTGTTGGCATTATAAAGACTAAATACATCTTTTATGCTCAAATCACCAACGTCAACGATATGAAGTACGAGATCTAAAGGTAAGGTCAGCATGATAATAGGCAATCAAGACAGTTGTGGTCATATAGGGAAGCGATGGGAATAAAAGGAGTTCTATTTGTAGCAAGGTGAAGTGGTATATTGATGTCTTTTCTTGATAATTGAGGTCAAATTACGTCCAAGTTGAAGGTGTGGTGGTCGCTATATGTTTGTCCATTGATAACCGCGTAATTCATAGAGATTTGTTGATTGTTTTTGTTTTCTGGTTTTTTTTTTTTCTGAAATTAAGATGATGCTTTCGATGATCAATTTTACAGACTATGAGCAAAAGAAAGCATGAACATTACGCCAAGGGAAATGGGAAGAGGTTCAAGGGTGGGGCAAAGCTACTAGACCCCAACACTGCGGGGATATATGCGACGTGCCCTCGAAGGAAGGAGCAACAGTGTCGCCTGGAACTTATGAACGTGCTTTCTGAAAAAATACACGAGTACTTTAATCTCCATGAAGGGATCAGCAAGGACAAAGAAGAAACTGGTGACTTATCAATAGAAGAAAAGATTCAACTAGAACTTTCAGAGATGGAAGAAGCGAAAACGAATCCGAAGGCGAATTATTTGCAACCAATCGATATTGATGTCGAGTGTGTGGTGTTTATAAAGACTCGGAAGCCCATAGATCCAGCTGTGCTTGTCCAGAAGTATGTAGAAGAGTGCTATGAGTCGGGCACCAAGACAACCAGGACCACTCAAAAACTCACTCCAATTAGTGATTCATGTAGCGCAACAGGTGATACAGAGGAACATTTGAAAGATTTGTCGAAACGTGTGTTGCAGAAGCATTTCCATGGCAAAGACCAAGAACCTGTCAAGTTTGCCATTCAAGTGTCGAGAAAGAACTTTGATACACTCACCTCCGAAGCAATTATTAAAGCGGTGGCTGAAACAGTAGGACGTGACCACGGACATACTGTGGATTTGAAAAACTATGACAAGTTAATCATTGTTGAATGCTACAAGAACAATATAGGCATGAGTGTTGTGGAAAACTACTTGAAGTATAGCAAGTTCAATTTGCAGCAGATTTATGATAAGACGTCAAAGTAGCTATTTAGAGACATGCATATCTCAACTATACAACGTGTTGAGTGAAGATTCTATCTCTAACCATGCTAGCCAGTCTGCTTCCAGATGAGGTATAAGACCCATTGTGTACAATTTGTAGATACCAATTGACATATTCATCAACTGAAAGAATATAAATCCCAACTTGGCAAACACAATAAGCTGCAGATTGTCGTCTGTTTTCAATTTCAGAAACGTCGGGTTGAGATCGTTAAAGATTGATTTAAGGGGATTCCATAGCAACATTATTGTCATCGTCACTGGAATGATTTGTAATGAATTTCCAGTCATGTAGCTCATAAACGCGTTCATCGGGATAGACTTGGCTGGCCCAATTGCAAGCTCCCATATTTTCTTTGATTTCAATTCATCCAAATCTCTCTTGTGGTCTCTTTGTGTGGTCTGTTTCGTGCGTTCGAGTGGTTTTGAATCGAACCCTGGTGGGGATGCCACAGTATTCTTTCTATCCTGCCCTTTGGACTTGGATCCTTTGGCGTCTTCATGCTTTGACTGAGCCATGTTTTCCAAGCGTTTGGTAGAATAATTGTGTAGTGTAAATGGGGGAATAAACTGTTGAGATAACTCGGCATAATACTTACAAGAAAAAAAAAGTCACCAAAAATAAAATAGATGGCACTGAGAATCCTGTTCAGTTTTGTTATCTAGCTAAACAATTGCACCCCACAATGGACTCAATAGACTTCAAAACAAATCCTCTAAATCGAATAATCGGACTTTCAGTTATATTATCTGTCGGATTCTTGCTAGTAATATTAGCAGGAATATATGGGAATTGGTTTCCCATTGTAATTGGAATCATATTTGCAGTGGCATACCTTCCTGTGGCTATTACAAGGAGAGTCACCAGTTTTGATCCATTTAGCACACCCAATACTAACGTATTGGCAGAACTGGCACAGTTCTTGTCAGCTTTCTTGTTAGTTAGTGGACTCTACTTGCCAATTGTTTTGCACCATTCGTTCATATTAACCACCACAGCGGCAACATTGACCATAATTGGTGGGGTCTTAATTTTCGGAACAGTCTACACATTCAGTCATTATTTCGATGAACCAGCTGATGAGGATGGGTTAGGAGATTTGTGATCTCTGATAACACAATCTAGTTTGTATAAGCTTTGGGTTTTCGTCTTTGATGCTTCAATGAAATACGACAGGAGGAAGGGAGAGATGACAAAAGTAGATTCTCGTTTGGCAGGGAGGGGTGACATTTATCAAACAGCAAAAGATAGATTCTAGAGGAATTCCACCCGGACCAAAAGTGGAATGCTAATTGACAGAAAGGTAGTCCTGTATAATGTCTATATAAGGTTTAAACTGCGTAATATATCACAATTTGGCATTGGCATGTTCTGTGCACGTTCTAGTTTCCGCATATCCGTGCTAAACCACCCCACAGCATCTTCAATCAAATTGTCCTTATAGATTTGCTCTCGCGAGCACTTGGCTCTCTTGTCTTGAATAAAAATGTTTTCAACTTTGGAACCAAAATTTTTGAGCTCCCTTCGCGATTTGTTTTCGTTTTTTTTGGCAAAATCATCGTTGACAAAGTAAGGAATGCCGTGTTTTGGGGTCTTCCGCTCTATATGGAACTCTGGAGTACGATTGAATGAGTATTGTGATGATGAATCATTTGAGAATAACGCAGACAATAAAGGAACAATCAATATAAGCAAAAGTGGCAATAAATTCTTCACAACCTCTGAAAATGATTGTGGACCTTGCGACTCATCTCCCGCTTGAGCACGAGCATTAGGCGAAGCCCTCGGTGCTCTCCTGGTGGTTCTCCTATGCCTCATGAATGGATCCTGACCACCTCCTCCGAAAGACTGGAAAGTAAACCCATTGCCTCCAAAAGTGAACGTAGGGCCAGATGCGAAAGGACTTCCGCCATTGCCGAAAAACATATTGAACAAATCATCATCAAAGGGGCCATGCGCTCCACTAGCAAAACCTCGCGTACCCGTAAATGTGCCAAACCCTTGCCCAGTAGCGCTTGCGTTCGATATTCTAGAGGTGGGGTCTGTCCCAGTTTGGTCGTATATGCGTCTCTTTTGTGGGTCGCTCAAAACCTCCCACGATTTATTAACCACTTTAAATGCCTCTGAAGATCTCGGATGGGGATTCTTATCTGGATGGCATTTAATGGCAAGTTTTCTGTACGACTTTTTAATCTCTAATTCGGTTGATGTCTTGGTGACTTCCAATATTTCGTAATACTGGTGGCCCTTGTACGAGAGTACTCGCAATACAACGGCTTCCTGTTCTTTGGTATATGACATGGACTCTGAATGATTCTTGTTGCTCAAGCTCACTGGGTGATGGGGGTGATGCCTCTCTTCTTTGATAAATTCCAACGTTTAACTTTTCGATTTTGCGAAAATCATATTTCGTAGGCATTTGCACTACTTTTTGCCAAAAAGAAATTGCATGGCGGTATATAGATTCAGCATCGTGTCTCTCAGCGTTGACCCCGCCATCAATTCTTTCATGTTAGCCCTTCCGTTAAAATCGCTAAAAGGTGACTCCTTTATACGTCGAGAGTTTTCCGGTCAAGAAAACGTACCTAGAGTTATATACAACTTTATCAACGAACGCGCAGGCCATGAGCTTACAAAAAACACTACTTAAAGGCATACATCATATGCAAATCGAAACTCTAGTTTCGCCAAATCTCCGACACTCTAAAATTCTCTTGGTTCAAAACTGAAGTCTCTTTTTTCGTATTTGAAGATCACGGATGATCCTTATCTTTTTGGTTGAATTGAAGGAGAAAAATCAAAACGAAAAAAGTAAAAATTCAAATATTAAAAATCGTGCTGGATCAATGCCATCATATCTTATCCTGGTGATCTGTGTTTGAAAGCATTGTTTAGTGCTATACGTGAATAATTATTTCCAAAATGAGTCCAGTTGGTAAAGACGAGTTTGCTATCTCGTCATTGTTGGATACGGATCTTTACAAGATTTTCATGCATGCCGCTGTCCACAAGAATTTTCCTCGAACTCCAGTAAAATACAAATACACAAATCGAACACCTGATTTGAAACTCAATGCTGCATCTATAGATTGGCTAAAAATGCAAATACTGCACTTGGGAGATATCAAGTTCTCGGATGAAGAGATACATTACTTGGGAAAAGCATTGCCACAATTGCCTCCTGCTTACTTGGACTATTTGAGGTCATTTCAACTCAACCCCAATTCCCAAATCAAATACCTTGAAACCAAGGGCAATTTTGGTTTAGAGATAGTGGGAAATTGGGACGATACTATATTGTACGAAATTCCTATCTTGGCTTTGATTTCTGAAGCGTATTTTAGATTCGTTGATACTGATTGGAACTATGACCATCAAGTTGAGCTTGCCACTCGCAAGGCCGAGGAACTCCATGCGGCTCAGTGTCATTTTAGTGAGTTTGGGACGAGAAGAAGACGTTCATTTCACGCACAGGAGATTGTTATTAAAGCGATCAAGGATACGGCAGAACAATTGGACTCGAAGTTCGTTAGTGGTACTTCCAACGTATTCTTTGCCAAAAAATATAATCTTCAACCAATTGGGACCGTTGCACACGAGTGGTATATGGGTATTGCTTCTATTACGCAGGACTACATACATGCAAATAAGTTAGCCATGGATTACTGGATTGCAACTTTTACTCCAAAGTATGCTGGTCTCGCACTAACTGACACTTTTGGCACTGATAACTATCTTGCGGCTTTCACCAAACCCTATATCGATGACTATGCTGGTGTAAGACAGGATTCTGGTGACCCAGAGTTATATACTGACAAAATCGCGGAGCATTATAAGAACCAAGGAATTGAGCCTCACACCAAAACAATTTGTTTTAGTGACTCTTTGAACGTGGAAAAATGCATAAAGTATAAGCATAGGGCAGATCAAGCTGGCTTATTAAGCACTTTTGGAATCGGAACTTTTTTCACGAATGATTTTGTCAATACTTCTACAGGAGAAAAGTCGCAACCGTTGAATATTGTAATTAAGTTGAGTGAAGCAAATGGCTTCCCGTCGATAAAAATTAGTGACAACATTGGAAAGAATATGGGAGATCCTGAAACTGTCAAGAGGGTAAAAAGAGAGTTAGGGTATAGTGAAAGACAGTGGGCGGAAGGTGATGAGTCTCGCAGGTGGTAGACAAAAGGATGGGTGTTTTTCTAATGCGATATATAGATTAATTGTTAATTAATAAAACGAGAAAATGTTCAAGTAAGGTGGTCTTTTATGCCTTGGTTTTAATAATTTCCACCAACAGTTTTGATTTTTTTATATGATTTTGCAGCAAAATGTCGTATAAGGTCAATACAGGGCTGTCGCGTATGACTAAAGTTGGTAAAATATGGCAAGTGAAGGTGTTTCTTCTAAGGTATTGGAAACCTTATTGAATTATTGTGACTTTTCTGGATCCTTTTCTCAATTATAATGGTCAATCATCCCTTGATAGATTGAATCCATTCCAATGTGTGTGTGTGTGTGTGTGTGTGTGTGTGTGTGTGTGTGTGTGTGTGTGTGTGTGCATCTTGGAATAATTTGTTACGACAATGATTGTTTGCGACTTTAGTTTTTGCTTTCAACAAAGATTAAAAGAGGGATAAATTTTGTTGCAAAAAATTATACAGAACAAAACAAAGTTCTTTTATTTGAAGTAGCTCTAGTCTAAACAACACTAGCACGTACCACAGAGTAGGTACTGATATATACAGAAGTGGCCATGTTGTATTTACCATTAAACAATGTATTATTTTCTGTGTTTAATTTTAGTCTATGTAAAGCTAACCTGGCATCCCTGTTTGTGTCTACGTGTTTAGTGTTTTAACTATACCAAATTACTGCAGATCATACAAGCAAACACTCACTCAATATAGACTACAGTAGCATATCACTAACATACTAATGCATGAGTGTATCTGTGTATATAAAAATTAAAAGTTATAGCATTGGTTTTATATTTACTGTATATAGTTGTATATATTTAGTTGCAAATTTATTTTGATATTCCAACACAAGAATCAGCACATTTGAAAACCACAAACTTTGTACAAAGAAATTACCACAATCACCCCCTTTCTTTTCTTTCTTTCTTCTCTCTCTTCTCTTTCTTCTTGCTTCTCCAGTAACATGTCACGCGATATCCCACCACAGTTGAGAGATAAGTTCAACTGCATCACTCCGGCTCAAATTCACCAAATTTATGCATTAAGAAATGCTGATGTTTCCAGAATTGTGCCCAGATTTGATTATGCAAAACAATGCATTATAACCACCCCAATCACCATCGCTCCTAATGTTATTCACCCCGAGATTAAAGCTAATTGCGAGAAAGTTGATTCAGATGAATCACCAATAGCTAAAGTTAAAACCACCACCAGTATAATAGGTGAGATAAGATCGTCATTTAGATGTGATCGAAAATAATTACATGGAAGTTGGAGCAAGTCAAGCTTGGATAGGTTGCGGTTGACAGAATAAGAGTTTTAATTGGTTTTGGCAGAATATGTTTTAGGC